>NW_026585689.1:2384639-2439983 GCF_907164565.1 Psammomys obesus | reverse complement strand
AAGAAGAAGAAGAAGAAGAAGAAGAAGAAGAAGAAGAAGAAGAAGAACAACAACAACAACAACAACAACAACAACAACAACGACAACAACAATAACAACAAACGGCAGGGAAACCCAAAGATTTCCAGTTCCACTGCAATTCTGCAATTATACAGAAAGTCAAAGTGAAACATACAAGTCTGATTGCCATGCCTAGTGAGGTAATATACTCAGGGTAGTTTACAGAGAACTTGACATTTTTTTTTAAGTTGTTTTTAGTAACTTTGACCTTTCTTTTTAAATTAAGTTATTTTAAAATTAATTACAATTTATTCACTTTGTACCCCAGCTGTAGCCCCCTTCCTTGTCCCTCCCAATCTCACTCTCCCACCCTCATCTCCTCCCATGTTCCTCCCCAAGTCCACTGATAGGGGAGGTCCTCCTCGCCCTCCATCTGACCCTAGCCTGTCAGGTCTCATCAGGACTGGCTGCATTGTCTTCCTCTGTGGCCTGGTAAGGCTACCGCCTCCTTCAGGGGGAGGTGATCAAAGAGCCAGTCACTGAGTTCATGTCAGAGACAGTCCCTGTTCCCCTTACTAGGGTAACCACTTAGATAATGAGCTGCCGTAGACTACATCTGTGCAGGGGTTCTAGGTTATCTCCATGCATGGTCCTTGGTTAGAGTATCAGTCTCAGAAAAGACTCCTGTGCCCAGAATTTTTGGTTCTGTTGCTCTCCTTGTGGAGCTCCTGTCCCCTCCAGGTCTTTCTTTCTTTTTTAATTAATTAATTAATTAATTAATTAATTAATTAATTAATTTCCTCCAGGTCTTTCTATCTCCCCCTTTTATCATAAGATTCTCTGTACTCTGCCCAAAGTTTGGCTATGAATCTCAGATCTGCTTTGATACCCTGCTGGGTAGAGTCAGAGGCACTCTGTGGTAGGCTCCTGTCCTGTTCCCTTTTTTCTCCCTCCTCTGATGTCTATCCCATTTGCCTTCTGAATAAGAATTGATCATCTGACCCAGGGTCCTTCTTCTTGCTTAGCTTCTTTAGGTGTATAGATTGTAGTATGTTTATCTTATGTTTTATGTCTAATATCCACTTATAAGCTAGCATATCTCATGTGTGTCTTTCTTCTTCTGAGATACCTCACTCAGGATGATCTTTTCTAGTTCCCACTATTTGCCTGCAAATGTCATGATTTCTTTGTTTTTAATTGCTGAGTAATATTTCATTGTGTGAAGGAACCACAACTTCTGTATCCTTTCCTTAGTTGAGGGACATCTGGGTTGTTTCCAGATTCTGACTATTATGAATAAAGCTGCTATGAACATCGTTGAGCAAATGCCCTTATTGTGTACTTGAGTATATTTTGGATATATGCTTTAGAGTGGTAGAGCTTGTTCTTAAGGTAGCGCTATTCCTAGTTGTTTGAGAAAGCACTAGATTGATTTCCAAAGTGCTTGTACAAGTTGACATTACTATCAGCAATGGAGGATGGTTCCCCTTTCTCCACATCCTCTCCAATAGGTATTGTTACTTGAGTTTTTGATCTTTGCCATTCTGATGAGTGTAAGATGAAATCTGAGGGTCAACATTCTTTCAAAAATTATTTTATTTATTTTTAAGGATTTTTATTTGTTTTTGATAATTTTATACATGTATACAATCTATCTGTTCATTTCCACACCCTGTGGTCCCCTCATCTACCTCCTCCCACACAGTCTCAAATACGTCCTTCATATTTTTTCTCTCTTTTAAATGTAATTCACTAAGTGCTCATTCATTCATTCATTTATTGATTTATTTTCAATTATTTTATTACCTCTGGAACTTTCCTATATATGTACAATCCATCTTGATCACATTTTTCCCTTACTACTTTACCCCAACCGTCCTTAGCACATCTTCCTTCCAACTTCATGTTCTCTTCTTTAATTTTATTTTATTTTAACCCCCTGAGCTCTGCTCATATGCTCATGGGTGTGGATGATCTGTTGCAGGAAGAGCAACCTGATAGTGGCCACCAGTTGTCATAGTTCGCTTCAACTGTCAACTTGGTACAAACCTAGAGTCTCCCATGAAGAGGTGACCTCAATGATCATGTTGGCTTGTGCCCGTGAGGCATTTTGTTAACTTTTTACTGATATAGGGGCATTGAACCTATCGGGGAGGAGCCAGTCTTATGCAGATGGGCCTGAGCAGACCAGCAAGCAGTATTCCTCCATGGTTTCTGCTTTAAGGTCTTCATCTGAATTTCTGCCTTAGCTTTCCTCTATGAAGGGGTGTATATAACCTGTAAGATGAAATAAATCCCCTTTCCCCAAATTGCTTTTGCTTATGGTATTTATCAGAGCAACAGAAACCAAACTAGAGTATCTTTCCTGAAGAAAATTGACTCTCCCTTCTCCGGCAGGTATCAATTGCCAATAGCTCCGCAGAGAGGGCTGGTGTTTTCTTTCCTCCACCCAGGCTGCAATTTTTTTAAAAAGATTTATTTATTTAATCATTTATTATGTACACAATGTTCTGTCTGCATGTACACCTGCAGGCCAGAAGAAAGCACCAGATCTCACTCTAGATGGCTGTGAGCCACCATGCTGGTTGCTAAGAATTGAACTCAGGACCTCTGGAAGAGCAGCCAGTGCTCTTAACCTCTGAGCCATCTCTCCAGCCCCCAGGCTGCAATTTTTAATTGACTTGATTTTGTGCAGATCTTGTACAAGTCATCACAGGAGCTATGAGTTTGACTGTCATAGCCACATCATGCCTTACAGAGTACCTTACAGCACTCCTCTGCATGCTTTGGCTCTTGAATTCTTTTGTCCACTGTTCCACAATGTCCCCTGTGTCTTACACATGTGCCTGGGGGCAGGTTGCTTGTTTTCAGTACTTCAACTAGTTACGAGACCCTGCATAAGCCTTTACCCTCTGCCATATGAAGCTTCTCTTAGGTTGAGAGCAGCACTAAAATATACATTAAACAGGAATATACTCAACAGAGTTGGACAATATGACCATTTAGCAAAAACAAACAAACAAACAAACAAAACCAGAAACAAAACAGAACAAAAAAACCCCCAGCGGTTTCCTCTGACGGCCTATACAATACCAGACATGAATTGCTTCCTCTGGAGCAAGCCTCAAATCCAATCAAGAAAGTGGTTTGTTATCCCCATAAACAGCTGTACCACTTTTGTACCAGGAGGCACACCTTTCCTGGCTAGTTGATATTATGGCATGCAGGGTCTAGTGCTGAATAAGACCTTTGATGTCTTTTATTATTCCCCAAGCAACCTGCATTGGACCTTCTCGTACTCTGAAAGTGATATTAGTGTCCTGGTCAGTCCTGCATCCAAATTGTGTAGTGTCTTTAGCAATAGCATCTTACCGCCTAGTCGCAGTGGACAGCCAAGTGCAATGGCAATAGCTTGCGTTGTTCAGGTTCTCCTGGGGTTTCCATGACCAATAACTCATTGGGACGTAGCCTGGGAGGCTCACTGAGATTCTTGTTTAATAACCAATGTTTCCAGGGAGTAGCGCTGCTCCCCCATACTGGGGAGCAAACATCTATTCAAATTTTCTCACACACATGCACACACATGTATGTACGCATATATACATGTATATATATATGTATATATAATTAACTTACAATCGATTGGATTTTTATAAGGCTTCCTTATACATTCTTGGTTTTGGCTAATACATCCCTCCATTTCCCCATATATTTGCCTCTCTCTCCACCTAAATATTTAGGCCAATGTATATTCTTCCATCCCCATCATTTTTTTTTTTTTTTGCCTGATGTGTTCTACTATTTCATCTAATTATATCTATTTACATGAGGTGCAAAACTATAGGCTTAAATACAGCCTTGTCAAACATACTTGAATTTTTCTTAGTGCATGTGTGTGTATGCATGCACGGATGTGCTTGTGCTTCTGTGTGAGTGTGCATGCATGTGTGGAGGTCAGAGGACAACTTGCGTGTTGTTTCTCAAAAGAAATTATCCACCTCTTTTGGGTCAGGGTTTCTCATTGTCCTGGAGCTCAGCAATTTAGGCTAAACTGGAGAGCTAGTAAGTCTAAGGCATCCCCCAGCTTCTATCTCCCCAGTTCTGGGATTACAGGGGCACAGGCTATTGTGTAACCCAATGATAGATGGTGGGAAAGTCTCACTGTCCTCAGCTCAGCACCTCTGAAGACTTGCTGCATTCCCAACCCTGCGTCCACCCAGTGCTGTTTTTCCAGAGCATACAGAACACCTGCTTCAGATGAATGGGCGATTAGCCAGAATCGAGAAGATGGATGCTAGGCAGAGTCTGGGAGGAGAGTGTTTAATAAACAAACAGCATTCAGTGAGTTAGGACTGTTCAGTTCAGTTTAGAGGCACTACATCTGCAAGACAGGAAAATTGAAATATTTATGCAGTAAGTATAAGACAAAAATAATGAAAATGAGTGTCCAAATGATAATACAGCAGAGAAAGAGGCAGAGAACTGCTATAATGAATAGTGTTTTTTTTTCCACCAGGGATAAAAATTAATATTCTCTAGTTTTAGACTGGTTTGCAGTTATTTAAAGAATGCACAAACAGAAAATCTGTGTTCACTGTTTTTTAGCACTTAGTAGCATTGGGATTTCCTATACAAACATGTCTAGACACACAAATACTGTCACGTTAGGTTAGGAATGGGGATTGGCTCTGACTCTTATGCAGTCACTATCCTTATCTGGAGGCCCTGAATTTAAATGAGACGGAACAGCTCATTTGCGTTCTGGCTGTGGGACCAGCAACTGTTTTCTTTGTGGAGAAAACAGAGGAAACTAAAGATCAGAGGACATAGCTAATGCACTGTTCAAAGGACCAGGGGCTCCAGCCTTACATGCAGACTCTCCCGATTATGGCTAGCAGGTGCCTGCTGGTTGCACATAGGGAGAGGACTCAGAAACTGGAACAGAACCCATTTCCACCATTGGTCATAAGACAGTATTAGAGGGGCCAGAAAAATGCCTCAGTGGATAAGAGCACTAGCTGCTTTTCCAGGGGACCTGGTTTCACTTCATAGCCCTCACACTGTGGCTCACAACAGTCTGTAACCCAGCCCTAGGGATACAGACACACATGCAGACAGAACACTCCTACACATACAATAAATAGCTAAATAGATAGATAAGGTACTAGAAATAAAATAATTTGTGGGAGAATTTTTAAAATTCTAGACTCATTAAAAAAACAGGATTTTTTTTTTGGCTTGGTGGTGGTGGCACACACCTTAAATCCCAGCACTTGGGAGACAAAGGCAAGCAGATCTTTGTGAGTCTGAGACCAGCCTGGTCTACAGAGTGGGTATGAGGACAGCCAGGGCTATACAGAGAAACCCTGTCTGAAAAACCAAAACCCAAAACTATGAAATGAAAACAAACAAATAAAAACCCTAGGATTTTTATCACACTTTCTACTTCAATGTTTTCCTCTGCTGTTTGCTCAGTCAGTCTCCTCAATGAATTATTCACTATTAAAAGTCACCCTGAGATGGATTTGCTAGAGAGCTAAGTGAGTCAAAGCTCCCATGGCTAAGCCTGGTGGCCTGAGATTGGCAGGTCCCATATGATTCACGAAAAGAAGGGACTTTGGACTTCTGACCTTCATGGGAGGCATGATGGTTCATTACACACCTACACACATACAAGCACATTCAAACATTCATTTGAAAATGCTTGTCAATGATATCCAGCTGATCTCCCCCTGTTGATGAAAATACTTCATTTTTCTTTTGCTCTATTTTCTTACTAAGTGTCCAATGCCATCAGACATCAACAACATTTTTTATTATCCTTGAGTGGTTGCCTAGATCAGTGAACATATGGTCCTCTCTTATCTTGGCTTTTCTGGAGTCTTACCTATACGCTTGGACTTGATGCTGGAGAGGAGAGTATTAGCTGCAGGTCAGAATTTTTATGCACCAGGTCAGGTCTGTTTCTGAGAAGCCACCTGTTCCCACAGAATCAGAATTGGTAGGGCTGGAGAGAGAGGGGGAGGTTATCTGTCCCATCTCCCACCTCTTTGCAGTTAAGGAGTGAGGCAAAGGCAACATGCATTTTTATTATGCTTGTTCAATGGTGCTTAGTGGTCTCCCATTTCTTGTCTCCTTCCTCTTGCTAGAGATTCCACAGTGAGACTCCACTAGAACTTCACTGATGACACCGATGCCTGCTGTCATAATGTCATCTGATAAAACTTGATCTGGTTTGTGATCGCAGCAGCAGATGCTGCTATTATCTGATTACTTCAAATGTCTTTCCAAGGATACATTTGCTTTTGGTCTCATTTTCTCCACATTGCTTTTTCTAGCATTCTGAGGTCAGCTTGCTACTCCAGGCCCAGGTCCTTCTGTCAGTGTGTCAGGGACAGGAAAGGAAATAATAGTAGGACATATTTCTGGAGTTTAGAGCACCCTCCCCCATTCTTCTAAGTTACATCCACAAAACTATTTCCACAGCAGGGAAACTATTCGAGGTTGAATTTTGCTTTCTAAGAAAGCTGGTCCACACCTACGTTTTCAGGCTCGTATTGCAAGTAAGCAGACTCCCAGGCTCATACTGCGTTTCTGCCTGTGTGTTTGTACAGTCTTAATGTTTGTACATTAAGACTCAAATGCTCAGCTGGTCTCTGCCTGCCTCTGATGTTTGCGACTTCTCCCCCAGCTTTCAGTGTGGGGAAATCTAGTCCCAAATAGATGACAGGTGACTTTTTCTTTTCTTTTCTTTTGACCAGTATGGAATTGTTCCCATAGTGCCAAGAGAAGCTAAGATCCATTAATTATTATTTTACAACAAATAACACAACACTAGCACAACAATAGCATTCAGCAGGTAGGTAGGTATCCTTGAGACTCCTGTCTTGCATAAAGCCCCACCAAATGTTCAGAACTAATCTTTTGCAGTACCTGTATTTTTCCTCCACCCCCCCCTTTTTTTTTTTTTTTTACAGTATTTTACTCTATAATTGAATAATTAACTTCCTTGCCATTGTTGCAATTGAGAGACTGCTCATTAAATCTGCAGCTGGGTCTATGTTGGACATGCTAACAATATATAAACTTGGGTAATTTCCTAGCTCTGCAGAGCCATGGGGTAGATGGCACAGTCAAAAGGCGTGGAAATCGGATGTGGTGACAAATACGAAATAAAAGATTAATGGCTTTGTAGAGAAGAGGCAGGAAAATGTAAATGACCTTTCCAGAAATACAAAACTAGGGTTTAGCTCCCATGCAGTTAAGCTTCGGAAGTATGAGGGCTATCTTTATCTCCCCCCCCCATATGAGACCAGAAGCTGCTAGGAAATTATTAATAGAGGACATGTTTGTGACCCAATTCTGTGTTACTCCGGATGAAAAATAAAAGATGATGAGATCAATAGATACAATCACATTTGTGGTGGGAAGACAGGATTTAACCAATTAGTGGGTAGTGGGCCTGATTTGTATACAAAATCAGGAAAACCTGTTAATTAGACATGCTTCCTGTATGATTTCTTTTACAGGGTGCCTCAACTTCCAGTCTAAGTAATCTTCATTTAGAGTTTTATTTTAAATACTTCCAGGTTCACAGAAAGGTTTTTATTTTTTTTTTTTAGAATGGCATTCCATGCATCCTTCATCTAGATTTCAAAAATGTTAATATTTTACTATATTTATTCACTCTCTTCTTTCCTGCAAATGCCATGTTTCCTCTTCTTCTACTTCTTTTTCTTCTTTTTAAGATTTGTTTGTTTATTATGTATACAGTGTTTTGCCTACACGCCAGAGGAGGGCACCAGATCTCATTACAGATGGTTGTGAGCCACAATACGATTGCTGGGAATCAAACCCAGGACCTCTGGAAGCTCTTAACCTCGAGCCATGTCTTTAGCCCTCTATGTTACTTCTTTAACTGTTTACTTCTCACCGCACATTTGAACAGTCATCGGTTATCTTATACATGGTTCTATCAAAATGATGACTATGATTAGATTATATAAGCTATAGACCTCGCTGTACTTCTCTCACTGCCACCACCAAAAAATACAGTAACTTTTCTTCAGTTCAGAAATTGACACTTGGTCAGAAATTGTACTTTAGTACCATCAATCTTTTTTTTTAGACTTGGGGCTCTTAGCCTCAGGCTTGTAAACATCTTATGATGGTGCTGTATTTTTGTTAATATATTAAAAAAAAATCCAAGCTAGATCTGACAATGGTAGGCAACCTTGAAACCATTTTTTTTTTTTTTGAGTCCAGGTTTCTCTGTGTAGTCCTGGCTGTCCTGGACCTCACTCTGTAGACTAGGCTGACCTCAGAAATCCACCTGCCTCTTCCTCCCAAGGGCTGGGACTAAAGGAGTGTGCCACCATGCCTGCCATTTTTATTTATTTATTTAATTTATATGAGTGCTCTGTTTTTATACATACTGGAAGAGGGAATCACATTCTATTACAGATGGTTGTAAGCTACCATGTGGTTTCTGGGAATTGAACTTAGGACCTCCATAAGAGCAGTCAACGTTCTCAACCTCTGAGCCATCTCTCCAGTCCCCACGTTGGTTTGGTAATGTGTTCTTCCATTTTCTTGAGTTTGTTCAACTTCCTGTGCTAGAGCCATGTTAAGTGTTTGAAATATTATACCCAATCATATCTCATACAAGTCTATTTTTCATTACAGATTTTACTTTACTTTTTTTATTAAGACAAAGTCTCAGGTATCCTATGTTTGCCTTAAGCTGGTGAGATTTATAGGTGAGGATGACCTTGAACTCTTGACCCTCCTGCCTTTGCTTTTCAAGAGTTGTGATTAGAGCCATTTGCCACTATATCTATTTTTATGTATGCCAGGCAATTACTCTACCAACTGACCTACATCCTCAGATCCCTAGATTTATAATGTGAAACTATTGGGCCATTGAAATGACTCAGTGAGCAAAAATATTTCTGTGTAAGCCTGAGAAGTTGAGTTTGATTTCTGAAATCCGTGGTGGAAGGAGAGAACAGACTCCAGCTGAGTGTCATCAGATCTCCACACACATACACCGTGGTATGGGTCCACCTGTATTCAGAGAAATAGCCTGCGTGTGCGTGTGCTGTGCGTGCGCGCACACACACACACACAGAGACACTAAATGAAAGAAGTAATTTTCTCTCAGTTGTCTTCATTTTCTCCATTCTTTTTCTTTTTCTTTCTTTTTTTTTTGTGTGTAAATTGTGTTGAAGCTGTCATGTTACGTGCTGGAAAACTGACAGTATTGATGCTTCACTTTAATAGGTAATGACAAAAGAGTGCTACTTCTAAATGAGAGACAAAGGCCATCATGGTGCATGGTATGACAGGCCAGTCTCTGATCATGCTGGTATTCTTGGATCCCAAGCCCCTTGAGAGTGCTGTGGAGGTAGGAGCAGGTGGGTGTACACTCAGAGCTGTTACATCCAGCTTTAACCCAATGGATAGACTGCTAACGAATGTGTCAACATATCTTGTTGAGGGTGCTGTCTTTATTATCTTCGTCAGAAAACAAAACAAAACAAAACAAAACAAAACAAAACAAAAAACAACCCTCTTTTCCCCAGAGGATGACATGATATTTTTCAGAACTACTCCTATACAAATGTCCTGGGAAAGAGAGTCCAGCCGAAGTGCTGATCCTCGGTCATAGTAAGAGCTCATGTATCAGCCCTCAACAACGGGCTACTCTGCTGTTTTCTCATTGGCCATGCTCAACCAAAGTGCTGTTGTATGTCGGCTTTCGCTGATCTATGCAGATGTGTTTGCTGGATTTGGGATCTGAGGACTTGAAAGAACGGGGCAGACTAAGATCTAATGCCGTAGACAATCTTACTTCGGTTCAGTGTATTTTTATATGTGAATGTAACCAAGAAAGCAACGATCGAAGGAAGGCTGTCTGAGTTCAGAAAAACATAGTCAGAGAAACATGTACATAAATGCCAGTAAGCACATATTACATATTGACAGAGCTGCCCTTTCCCAGAACTTTCTCAGGGCAGACCAATTGAAGCACAATCGCCTGGCATCTACTATAGATTATATCTGGGGAAGCACAAAAGCAAGGCAGAGGCCATATCCAGATTCAGGGTGCACTTGGGATAGTACTTGGTATATCCTTTCACCAGATTGGGTTCTATAGCTAAGTTCCCACATCCAACAGGAATAAACATGTCTTATAAATTCAGTTTAACACAGGAGGCACAAAATCAAATCCAAGAAATCAATCCAGGGAATAAAATGTGCTTGAGGTAAAAGGCTCTTTGCCTTTTTTCCTGGAGTATTTCTCACAGTTCCCCAATGCGTTGTTCATGATGAGTCATCCTCTATACAAAGGTCTCAGGGAGGAGAGCTCAGCCAAAGGGCTGATGCAAGTTCCCGGACTGGCCCTCAACAACTGGCCACTTTGCTGCTTTCTTACGGGCTTTGATATTCCAAAGTACTGTTGTACCTGCAATTTCCATTCTAGAAATATTTTTTCCATCTCATTTACTTGCCATCTCATTTTCTTAGTTTCCCCGATTGTTAGATTCCTCTATAGATTGCTAGGCAGTTCACTAAAAGGACTCAGTGCTCCATAATTAGTGTAAAACTGATTCAGGTCTGTATCTTACAGTAGACACATTCCATAAACGGCAGGACTGAGATATGTTACTTGACCTGAATCTCCAAGATAAAGCATTTAGCCAACACACAGTAGAATATATATAGTTTATTTAGACTAGTAAAATCCCCAAATCAAATATATGTTATACAAAGTTATTAGAACTTGTGGTTTTATAGTGTATAGTTTCTTGACAATTTCATACATGTATATAATGTTGGCTATATTTGCTCTCCATTATATGCTATAATTTTTTTCTACACTTACAGAACTTTCCTCTATTCTGCACAAGTTTCCCTCTTCTTTAATTCCTTCTCTCTCTTTCTGTGTGTGTATATGTGAGGGAGAGACAGAGAAACAGAGAGGCAGAGAGAAACAGAGATAGACAGAGAAAGACATTGGGTTTAATTAGGATTTCTTGCATTAAAGTTTATTAACTGGAACGTGGGACACTCACCAACTACAGCACTAAAGAAAGCGACTCTTCCTTCCCCAGCAGCCATTAACTTCCCAGAAGCTTTTCAGGGAGCGGCACAGCCTCACGAGCCTTCTGCGGGTAGCCACAGCTACTTTGCGGAAGACGACATTTCACAGCACTCCTTCTGGTCCTTCAGCTATTACATTCTTTCCACCCCCTCCTTTCATGGTGTTCCCTGAACTTTGGAGGGTGTGATACCCAATGATCCACTTATGGCTGAGCACTGAACAGTCACTCTTCCTCTGCACTTTGACAAGTTATGAATTCCTTCATTAACCACTGTCTTCATTAGGGTTACTATTGCTGAGATGAAACACTATGACTACAATCAACTTGGCTCATGTTTCCATGTCACTGCTCTTCACTGAAGGAAGTCAAGATAGAAACTCAAACAGGGCAGGAAACTGGAGACAAATGCTGAGACAGAGGCCAGTAGAAATACTGCTTACTACCTTGCCTCCCATGGCTTGCTCAGCCTGCTTTCTTATAGAACCCAGGACCACCAGCCCAGGCATGGCACCACCCACAGTGCACTGGGCCTTCCCTCATCAATCACTAATTAAGAAAATGCTCTATAGCTGGATCTTAGGGAGGCATTTTCTCAATTGAGGTTCTCTCCTTTTAGAAGACTTTAGCTTGTGTTAAAATGACATAGAATTAGCCAGGACAACCATAATCATAATCCCACTGCATAGAGGAGCTTCTCTGATTGACTGAGGCTAAGTGTACCTCTAATGTGTAGGTATAAACGTAACAATTAAGGAGGCAAATTGATTATTATCTCTCATCAGTTATTCCAGAATTTGAAAAGCGTTTACTTTTGTCTCTCTGTAAATAATGAGCTTGGTTTATTTGATTCTAATATTTCTTCTTAGGTTTGAGTGTGTGTGCACGCGTGTACATACAGGTGTGTGCCTTTCCTAAGAATGTGCTTTTTAAATCTATTGTACATACATGTATATATGTAAATATATATACATGTATATATGTAAAGACTTATTTATTATGTATACAATGTTCTGTCTGCATGTAGGCCTGCACGCTGGAAGAGGACACCAGATCTCACCATAGATGGTTGTGAGCCACCATGTGGTTGCTGGGAATTGAACTCAGGACCTCTGGAAGAGCAATCAGTGCTCTCCACCTCTAAGCCATCTTTCTAGCCCCTTATATTAATTTTTTTACATTTGCCTATTCACCTATCTATATTGTGGTTTTGAGATAGAGTCTCATGCCATCCAGGTAGGTCTCACACTTACTATGTAACTGAGGCTAGCCTCGAAGGTCCGCTCCTCCTGTCTTCACCTTTGAAGAAATACCGTTGCATTCAGGTGTTGCTCACAATTTTCTTCAAGACCGTTTATTGAGGGGTAGCCATAGCAGACACACATGTAATCAAAGGAAGAGAAGGCAGGAGGATCACACATATTTTTGCCACCATTTATTTTCATCTGACTACAGAAGAAAATAACTTCATTAAGTTAGCGTTAATTTCTCCCCATAGTTGTTGGGAGAAATATAACATAACATAACATGATATAACATAACATGATATAACATAACATGATATAACATAACATAACAATAACATATAATAATAAAATATAGTATAATATAGCATAACATAATACAGTATGATACAATTCAACATAATATAATATAAATTTTTAATGAAATTAATTTAAAAATTATTATGAAATGTGTGTGTGTGTGTGTGTGTGTGTACATATCAAGGCATTCATTTGGGCTCAGAGGACACTTTGTGAAATATATTTTCTCTTTCTACCCTTAAACAGGCTGGGGAGCAAACCTAGATTACCAGGCTTGGCAGTAAATTCCATTCCCTCAGCCCTAACTTAATTTAATTTAACACCCTTCCTTTACCCACCTACATACAGTGTTTCTCTATGGAGCCTTGGCTGTCGCAGAACTCCTCTGTAGTCCAGGCTGGCTTCGAACTCATGGATAAGCCTGCCTCTGCCTCCTGAGTGCTGGGATTAAAGGTATGTGCCACCACTGCCCAGCCTAATTAGTAAATTAGTTTACAAAGTAGCGCATTTCCTCATAAGGTTTTTACACACACTTAATTTTGTTTAAGCCTATGCCACCTCCTCCTGTCACCAGATTCTCCCCCCCATCTTGCTTATACTCTCCCACCCCGGTGTTCTCCCTTCCATTACCACAGCACATGTATTGTTACTCTTCCAGCCCCTCTCTTGAGGCTCACGGGGAAAATGCTCTAATTTTCCCCCCAACATATCTTACTAGCACATATTTCTAATAATCATGTGAGGATGGCTGACACACAATGATGAAGTCTTGTGGCGGTTTGAATGAAAAATGCCCTTAATAAAGTATATAATAAACTGATAAAGATCAACTTGAATTTCAGATGGCTTCTATTTCTGTGGAAACTCAAGGAAACACGGATTGGGCTTGTAAAGGAAGTGCCTGTACAAGAAACATAAGTGCTTGATATGTTAAGGAACCAAAGTAGATGTGGTTGTTTTGTTTGTTTGTTTGTTTGTTTGTTTTTGTTTTGTTTGTTCTTAGTGGGAGGTTGTTTTTGTCTTGCTTTGGTTTTTTGTTTTTTTCAAGACAGGATTTTTATGTGTAGACTTTGCTGTCCTGGACTCATTTTATAGACCAGGCTGGCCTCAAACTCATGGAGATCCACCTGCCTCTGCCTACCTGAGTGCTGGGATCACAGGCTCTCACCACTGCACCTGGCTGTAGGTGTGTTTTTGTTGTTGTTTGTTTGTTTTTGTGTGTGTGTTTATTTGTGGGCTTTGTAAATAGCTAGCTCCTTTTCCTTCTGCAACAGATTCTTTAAACATTTTAAGTACATAAATTGTGTGTGTGTGTGTGTGTGTGTGTGTGTGTGTGTCTGCATTTGTGCAATAGTGTGTACCAATGTGTAATGTGAGGATCAGGACCATCAGTGGAAGTCAGTTCTCTTCTTCCTTATGTGTAGGCTTGGTGGCAAGCACCTTTACACCTTTACCTGCTGAGCTATGATGTACCCTTAAACTCATTAAAATAACAAGTTTTTATTCACAAAAATGTATTAAAAATCTGTGGTACTGTTAGCAATCACAGCACTCCTGGCTTCTTTTTGGTGTTTTACTCAATAATTTGTCATTATAAAAATGACACAGTAATAGGCTGGTGCGATGTCTCTGTGGCTAAAGGCATCTGCTGAGACTGTTGACCTGGGTTTGGTACCCAAGACTCACACAGCAGGAGAGATCCAACTCCTGCAAGCTGTCCTCTAACCTTCATATACATCTCTATAACATATATGATGTGTACAATACACTCCTCAAATAAATAAATGTAATTTGAAAAGTTTACTAAAGGTTGTGTTAAGCATATTTTATCGTGTCTCCTTGTGCCAGAAACAGAGAGTTTGTGTAGGACAAATACTCAGAACCTGGAATTGCTGAGTCACAAGGTTAGGCTATTTCAGATTATAAGGATGCCGCACAACCCTTTTCTCACCACTCTTGCCAACTCTCGGTAATGTCTAACATTTGATTTGTGTGGTGAAAGCGGAAGAACCTTGGTGGTTGGTGTATGTGTGTGTATGACATTTTTTTCTGTTCCACTCCATTGATGTATTTGTCTCCTCTTACAGAAATAACACAGGTCAGTAATTACTACGGCTTTGAAATACATTTCTTTCATCATTGGAGATTAACTGGAAGCTCTTGTGCATGCTGGGTAGGCACAGTATTGTTGAGTTACAGTCTGGGCTTGTAAGGAATGCTATGTTGGTTGGAGTCCATGCTTCCTGTCACCCAGTGTGGCAGAATGTCACTGCTTTAACAGTACACTGTTTTAGATTTACTCACTTCTCTTTGGTAGCAGGCCTTTGTAAAATCTTACAAGCTTTTGGAAGTAGAGAATGCTTATTAGGTACGTTTGTATGTATGTTTTAATTTACAGATTTAAATTTACTTGTACTTTGCCGTGTTCTTTATAAAGGTTGATTTCTGTAACAACCTTCTTAATATTAACATAGTATAATATGTATAGCAGGTAGATTAATACCTGAATTCAGTAGTAGATATCTGCTGCAGTCTGTCAGGAAAGGTGGATGGAGGCCTCATTAGGCTATGCATTAACTTAACCATTAACTCAAGACAATCTTATTGTGTGGGTGCCTGGCCCCCATTCCAGTCTGTGTTTTAGCTTTATCAGAGTTCATGAAGGCGCTGCTCATCAAGCTTAGTCTTTTGTTTATTTTTGTTTTTGTTTTTTGAGACAGGATTTTTCTGTGTAGCCCTTGCTGTCCTGGACTCACTTTGTAGACCAGGCTGGCTTCAAACTCACAGAGATCCACCTGCCTCTGCTTTCCTGCATGCTGGGGTAAGAGGCATGCACCACCGAGCTGGTTCAAGCTCAATCTCTGACTTACCATTTTTTTTTTTCCTGGAACATAATTCCAATGACTATTCTCTGCCACAGAGCCAAGACAGAATACACCAGAGCAGTAATGAGTGATATTTCAGAAGGGTAAAGCACTAACTATGTGCTTGTTCTAGTTTGTTTTTATTGTCAGTTTGACACAGCCTAGAGTCACTTGGGAAGAAGTCAATTGAGTATTGACCAAATCAGACCAGGTTGTGGCTATGTTTGTTATAGACTGATTTATGATTGGAAAAGACCAGATCACTGTAGGTGGTACATCCCCAGGCAGATGGGCTTGTGCTCTGTAAAAGTGTTAGCTGAAAATAGTCCAGTAAGTGAGCTAACTGAGCAGCATTCCTCTATGTTTTCTGTTTCAGTTCCTGCTTCATCTCCTGCCTTAACTTCAATGATAGTCTGTCATGTGGAATTTTAATATTAAAAAACAAATTCTTTTGTTCCCACATTGCTTTTGATTAGGGTATTTATCACAGCAAAGGACTAGAAAATACAAAGCCACTTGCCTAATACCTAAAGTACAAATTAAAAATAATGCATTGATAATAGGATCCTTTTGACAGTGATTAAAGTGCTTGCTATGCAACCATGGAGATCTGGGTTTGGATTCCCAACACTCATGTAAACAGTTGGACAAGGTGGCCCATGCCTGTAACCCTACTGCAGGAAATGTAGAGATAGGCAAATCCTCAGAGCTCTCTAGGCATGCAAGTCCAGCCAATCCATGTTAGCTCCGTGGTAATTGAGAGGCCTCATCTCAAAAACGTAGGTGGCAGGTGGCTTAGAAAATCCATGTCAGGGGGCAGGGAGAAGACCAGGGAGGGGGTGTGGGGTTGGGGAGGGAATGAGGGAGCAGGATACAGCTGGGACACAGAGTTAACAAAATGTAACTAAAAAGAAAAAGAAAATTAAAAAAAATAAAATCAGAAAAAAAAAAAAAAAAGAAAATCCATGTCAGGTTTTTACAGGAGGTGAGCATTGTGGGCTATATTTACTTTGAATTTTACTTGAATTTCTTTGTTTGGAGAACAAGAAGATCTGAGGTGTTGTGATCTGATCACATTGTTCTAGTTTTAAGGACTATTTTTTAAGCTGCAAGGATCTTTTCATTAAACTAGAATAAGGTGAGTATCACAATAAAATATTTCTAACACTGTCTTTTGGAAATTAGAATTTTGTGTCACTGAGCAAGAATATGTAAGAAGGCCTTACAGAGAATGATATAGGATCCTGGTAGAGGAACAGTGGCTTGTAATATTTATCTTTTAAAAATATTCAAATACTTTTACCAATAAAGACATGGGAGGTGGAAACTGAGGTAAGACCCTGTTACCTCAGTGAGGTAACTTTATTTTCTTAACTACATATAAAATATATATTTACAGGCCTGATTCTACAACTAAACTGCTAGCTCTTTAGAAATCTTTTTATCTGTCCTTTTGCCTAGCTAGTCTACCTTTCTCTTGAACTCCTCCAAACCCAAGAGGGCTCCCTAGCTCTCTTTCCTAGAATACTGGTTTACCTGTGTCCTGACAGATGCTGATTTTCTGTTGTTCCTTCAAGTCCAGAGAGAAAATCCCTGTGTCTTACCTGGAGCTCCTCCCATGAATACATTAAAAAAAAATAAATAAAAGAGCTTTCCAAGGCCCAGTTGCTATATCAGAAGTCTCTAGCTCCTCCTCTACACCTTTGGCAGGCTGAACCATATCAGCATCATGGTGATAGGGGCACTGACTTTGCCTCTGGTCATAGAGCAAAGACTTCTCTCAAGCAATTTGCCTTAGAGTAGGCAGTAAATTCCTACTCTTTAGCATTCTTATGTATGGAGGCTTTCAGAGTCACATCCAAACTGCATATCTTCAGGACACATCTAACTGTGTATGAGATCCATTTAAGCTTTTATATTTTGCTAAGAATTAGGTTTTCTGTGTACAACAATCAAATTTCCTGCAACAGTGGCTTTCACTTTGAATCACAAGGGCGTATTAAGATCTCAGGAGGGGTTAGGGAGAATGCTGTTGTGGATTTCTGACCTGCAGCCTGAGGTGTTCACCCAATAGCCATTTCCAGAGCTATTTCTGAAGCTACACCCACCAGGGGCTTATAGAGAAAGCCCTCTTTGCTCTAGGTGACAACATTG
The DNA here is from genome assembly GCF_907164565.1 of Psammomys obesus. Taxonomy (NCBI): domain Eukaryota; kingdom Metazoa; phylum Chordata; class Mammalia; order Rodentia; family Muridae; genus Psammomys; species Psammomys obesus. The sequence continues at coordinate 2,422,316 of NW_026585689.1, read as the reverse complement.
CATGTGTGTGTGTGTGTGTGTGTGTGTGTGTGTGTGTGTGTGTAAGAATCATTTAAAAGGAGTCCCACAATTCATTTCTTTCTCAAACAGGTGTTTCTACATAGTCCTGTCTGTCCAAGAACTTATTCTGTAGACTAGGCTTGCTTCAAACTAAGAGTTCTGCCTGCTTCTGTCTCCTGAATGTTGGGATTAAAGACATGTGCTACTACATAATCTACAGAGTTAGTTCTAGAGCAGCCAAAATTACACAGATAGCCCTGTCTTGAAGAAAAATGAAACAAAACAAAACAAATAAAATAAAATAAAACAAGTGCTACAAATACTTTCCTGAAGAACACAATGACATAGCAGTAAATCCCCTTAAAAATAGAGAGCAGTGGAGAAAGTTAGATATTTTCTATAACTCTATTTTCTTGTCCTAAAAATGCTGAGACACTTGTTCTAAAATCATTACCCATTAACCAGCTCCATGCCTTTGGGGTCCTGCTGAACTCTGGCCAAAGTAAACTGAAAAGTAAGAGGAAAACAACAAAAAGACATCCCCTGTGCCAATATTCATTCTTATACAAGTTATCTTAATTATACTAATAACTCAATAGTTTTAGGCCAATAACAATTAACTTAATAATTGCTTTAATTTAGTAAGCAGTTTAACTGTAATCCTATCCATAAATTTTACAAGTATATAGACACTATAATTTATGAAGTTGAGTTTTGTTTAAGAGCCTGATTAAGGTTAATTTGTTTTCTAGTAAAAACCTGTCAAGAAAACACATTTTTACAATGAAAGCCAAGTACCATTTACAACCAATGCTTTAGTCCTTTAAAACATTTCTTTCTAAGTTCATTGGTGTGTGGAATACACTATTTTGGGGACAAAACAGAAATCTCTTAGCAGCAGTGCTAGCTTATGTTTTAGTTTTAGTTAGCACTTTCAATTTTATAAGGGCTTCAATACAAATTAATTTTATGGGATCAGTTATTTATGGAATCTGTTTATTAGGACAAATACAGCCTTTATACTGAAGACTGGAATCCCTTTACCAATGTTAGTTGTTCTATTTATTGAATCTTCAAGCAGAAGGTAACATCAAGGCCTCTCCTGAATGACTGTCTCAGAGTCACATGGCTAGAAGTGAAGAATTTAGAGAAAAAGCTAAGCATGCTTTTTGACTCCTGACATTGTTCTACTGCATTATTTTTGGTAAAGATTCTAGTATCTCTGCACATTCATTCAATGGAAAAGATCATCTTTTTGAAACATTTCTGGCACTTTCTTCACTTCTTTTAGGTTGTGAAGGTTTAAGAGTCGTCTACCGATTCAGAACTAAAAAGGAAAATATCAGTTCAAGAACTGGACAGATTTTTAAGCAATGCAGATTGTTGTGCATGAAGGAGGAAGCTGCTTATAACATAAACAACAAACATTTTCTCTCTACCTTATCAAGTGAAATGAAGATTTAGGATTATTTTGCTGAAACATATGGTAGAACTTAGCCCATGGGGCATATAACAAGCACTTAAGGCAGAAGAGATTTCAAGTCTGAAAATTATGTATCATTCTTGGCACTGTACACAGCAAAAAACAATCAAAGACAACAAAGTTATTTCTATCTGTGACAGTGGTATTATCAAATGTACACCATAAGCATTTTTGCACATTTTGGTCTCTTTTTATGAAAGTCATAACTCAAAGGAATTGATGAAGTAATTTTGTATTTCTTCTCTACTGGCGTCCAATAATCAGCCACACTTAAGACACTGTCAAGTCATCAGAAATTTGGTGGAATAGAAATCTCAGCCTGGTACAACTTGGTTCTCTGATAAAGTTTCACAACGATGAGGGGAATGTGCCAGCAGGGACTGTGGCCTGTCTTGCACTTTGGGATTCTCGTTGCAGCTCATTTAGACCAGTAAGAGATTGTAGAAGTTCCTTTTACTTGTTATAGGACTGAGGTACTAATGTTCTTGTTTAAGATAGGTGTGGCTCTGTGACCTCATCCACACACAATTCATGACATGGCTATTGACTGTTGTTTCTGCTAGTGGAAGGGTTTGGTGATATTCTGACCATCTCAAAAGGCTCCTTTGATAAGATCAGTTCTTCTCAAAATAATATCCCATTTGTTTAACTTATATAAGTTGATTAGAAGCTTTAACTATATCTGTAAAATACCCTTTGGTGTATGGAGCAGCATAATCTGAGCCATAACATCCAATATTCTTAAGCTCTAAGGGCATTTCAAGAGGAAGAGATTACACAAGGAAGCTACTTCAGGACACTTAAATATAGTGGGAGATTTAGAAACTTGCCTTCCATAAGCTTCCGGCTCAGCTGTGCCCATAGAAAAGGTTCATTCATTCATTCATTATTTTATTCCTGTGGCACATTCTGGTTTTCCTTTGGGAAACTCTTTTCTATTTTCCACCCCTTCTTGATCGTGGGCTCTAACCCCATTCCTCTCCTGATTCCAAGAGTAGGAAGTAGCTTATTTTTATCTGTCAACATGCTTCCTACTAATGATTTATTTAGAGGCAGGTACATGAAGAGAGTAGACCAATTAGAGCAGTTTCTGGAAGTTTCGTTGAGTCTGTTAGGAATTAGCAGCTATATATCTTCTAAGAATGTTAGCCATAGCATGAAAAATTACCCTGGCCCTGCTATATTGAAACTATCTAAAAAGAAATTCTAAACTGAAAAAGTTAGTGACGCATGAAGCCTCACCAACATGACTGCCCAAATGTGAGCTGAACAAGGACAATACCAAAAGACACGCTAAAGTGTATGGGGAGGAGAGCATGAGGCCTCAACCCTACACAAAGAACTGTGGGCAACTATGGAAGGCTAAGAGTGGGACAGGCTTTCCAGGGAAGGCCACACCTACTGGTTATCCAATACCAAATGGTCAGCCCAAAAAATGCATATGGGAACATTATACAGACTTAGCAGGTTATATTTAGGAATATCTGTATATATTCTTATACATCTGTGCATGTAGTAACTATTAATGAAAGGGAATGCCATGGGCTTTGGGGAAAGCCAGAGGTATGACTGGGAGAATTTAAAGGAAGAAATGATGCCACTGTATTGCAATCTCCAAAATAAAACTAAAATAATTAAATAAATAAATAAATAAATAAATAAATAAATAAATAAATAAATAAATCAGTTAAAGGTGTTAGGTTTCATACCTGGGACAAAAGACTAGCTGAGGTGCCTGTTTAACTTACCAAAGCTTACTAGGCTGCCAGAACCCTCAGTCTCTACCTGTAATAGGGTATGGCTGGCTTACTCTGCCCTTTACCCTACACTTTTCGAGCTCAGAGGCTAGGCTACCCTTTCCTATATCATCCAGACATTTTAATCCATTGGTTCTCAACCTTTCTAACGCTGTGACCCCTTAATACAGTTCCTCATGTTGTGGTGACTCCCAATCATAAAATTATTTCTGTTGCTACTTCATAACTAGTTTTGCTAATGTTATAAATCACAATGCAAAATCTGTTATGCTGATGGTCTTAGGTGACCCTATAAAAGAGTCATTTGACCCCCAAATGGGTCATGACACACAGGTTGAGAACTACTGGACTTAGTCCTTTTGTCTACCCTTTACCGTCCTAGCTTCCCGGTCTCTTGGTTTCCTGGTCTGCTGGCTCTACCCTCTCCCCTTCCCTGTCTCCTCACATAGCCAGACTCAGAGTCCTGTTCACTCTGGCCTCTCCCAGATGTTTCTGCCTTTAGCTATGCTCTCCCTCATATCTACAACAAACCCTTTCCTCTACCTTACTGAGGTCATGTTTTCTCTTTCTTTCTTTCTTTCTTTCTTTCTTTCTTTCTTTCTTTCTTTCTTTCTTTCTTTCTTTCTTTCTTTCTTTCTTTCTTTTCCACATTCATCTGGCAGTTCAGGAGTCCTGCTGTTACTTTGGGAGATCTGTTGGGTTTGAAGCAGGTTAACTTGCATTTGTTAGTGTTGTGGTTTGAATATAAAAATGTCTCCCCATGGCTCATGTGTTTGAATACTTTGTTCCCAACTGGTGTTGATATTTGGAGAGGTTGTAGTGTCTTTAGGAGGTAGAGCCTTGTTGGAGGAAGTTGGTCACTGAGGAGAGCCTTGAGGCTTTAAAATGACTTCTTTTTACTATTTGACTATCAACCCATTGAGGCTGACTGGTCCACTCTTCCTGCCACTGTGGCTTCCTAGCCTGAACTAATGCCTTCCTGCCATGATGGAATGAACTCCTCAAACTAGTCCAAAAATAAATCTTTCTGCCATTAAATTGCTTCTTGTCAAGTGTTTTGTTACAGCAACATGAACGATAACTGATTTATAAAATTGGTACCTAGACGTGGGGTCATTGCTGTGACATATCTGATCATGTGGTTCTTAGATCTTTGAAAATGGTTTGAGGGAAAGAACACAAAGAGTTTAGAATTTCAGATCAATCTAATAGGGGAAGTTGCTCAATTAAGTTTACCTCTTCTCAAATGTGTTGAATTGACGACAGGAATGAATGACAGTGATCAGATCAGTTTCTCCCTATGCTCCAGCCTATGAAATAGTGCTGAACACAGTTAAGACAAATATACTCACCTCAGTTAACCTAATCTACATAACATCTCACTGATCGGCTCCCAAAATTAACTAAATCTGGAGTATGGTTTTCTAGGTACTTCTAGATGCTGTCAGGTCAAAAATCAGTATTAAGTTATCAAAAATTTTATGATCACACTTTCAACCCATGAACTGTTAGAGAGCATATTCAAAGCATAGAAGGTTCTTTTGGTTTTTTAAGACATTGATTGAGTAACTAGAAGGAACAAGATTAGCATATAATGCTGCTATCTTTGTCACTGCCCATTCTATCTCATGGTGCTTCTGTGCAGTCTGGTCCTTAGGCATTGTCTTGATGGAAGGGTGCTGAGCCAGAACAGAGATCTCTAGCTTAGGTTTTCCACTGGCCCACTGAAGGCCTTGATGCTGTTTTCAAGGACTAGTTCCCAAGAGGTCAACATCAGAAATTCCTTTCATCTTCTTTCTGGGGCACTGTAGGCCAATGAAGCACAAAAGGTTAAGTATCTTGTGCTAAATCACAAAGGTGTTCAGTGTTTGTATCGAGAGTGGAGCTTGATATAGTCAAGCTAACCATTTGTGGTAAAAATGTTATGCTATACCATCTTTCACTTTTATGAAATGCACAGCTACTAGAATCAAAGGCACTTTATTGATTTAGCAAGGAATATTTTCAGCATGTGTATAAAACATGTGCCTCAGAAATTAGGAATTAAGCCCAATTCTCACTTAAGCGTGTCCTGCACACTTGGAAAAGAAATGTACTTTAATTTTGTGTTTTAGCTTTCTACTTACATCCTTTAAAATACAATATTTCATCAGTGTTGGAGGAAGGCTCAACTATGTTTTCAAATGCTGATTTTAGTGCTTTGGCATCTGGTTACTGCCCTGCCAAAGGCATTGTTATGAGTGTTGAATTATCCCCTGTAACCTCGTGATGATAAGGAATGTTCCCCAGCTAATCCTGAGTGGCTTAAAAAAGATGCTGAAGCCTATGACTCGGTGGGGTGGTAAAGAGTCAGGCAGAGTCTTAAGTTCCTGGGCTTGGGTTCAACAGAGAAGAAGGGAAGAGGAAAGTGGAAGAGGAGAAGGGGAGAAGAAGCTGGAGAGAAAGGAGTTGCAATAAAGCAATGGTGATGAGCATGTGCCTGTAAGGACAGACTGATGGAGTTGAAGCTCTCCAGAAGTCATCAAATTGGCAAGTGATTGGCTTTTAAATGAGTTTTAAAGGCACTAGAATTAGAAATAGCCCAGCATAGAGCTTACAGCTTAATATAAATCATAGTCTCTCTGTGTCAGTCATTGGAGGATGAGATGGCTAAAGGTAACTGCTGTTGTAATAATTTCCTGCATTAATTAACATAGAACGAATAACTTACCATTCTACACATCAGTTCTTTGCGAGTTTCAGGCATGTATCGAGGGTATTTTGATTATTTATATCCTCACTCTTTCCCTATCTCTGTTCCCACTTTCATGTTCTCTTTTGCATATCAGTAATGCACTGAATTCGATGTGTGCTGTCTATATATACATGGATATGGGATCATCCATTAGAACAGTGTCAACCTATCAAGGACCATATCCCTGAAGAAAACTGATTTTCCCTTCCTTAGTAGCCATCAGTTGTCAACAGCACCTCAGCCAGGGCTGGGAACTTACATGCTTCTTCCGCAGCCATACCAGAATGCTAACTGGCTTGATTTTGTGTAGATCTCACACATATGACCCCAGCTGGGGAGATGTCATCATTGCAGTGGTTCTGTCTAGTTCATAAGACACCGTTTCACTTCTGCCTCTCTGGTATCTGACTTAGAATCTTCTGCCTCCTCTTCTGAGATGTTTTTTGAGCCTTTGGGATAGGAAGTGTGAAACTGATGCCCAGTTTATGAAAAAGAAAAAAGAAAAGCAAGAAAGCCAGGACCCTGGTTCATTCTAACTTCTCTGTTACTTAGTTTACACTTGCTCCGGGGCTCTTTGGATTATTTGATTTTAGGAGGAAAGGATTATGAGTTTAGTCACTATGCAGAAATCTATGCACATCAGCCAAATGCCACAGTGTGGCACAGGAAACATGGATGAGAGATGAAAGGTGAAAGCAAACTCTTATTAATCTATTTCAAAGTATTTTACAAAGACCTTTTTTTTAAAAAAAAAACACACAAAAAGAAATTCCTGGATATCTAAGTATTAAAAAAGACAAAATATTCCCAGGATTTAGAGGGTCAAGGCTATGACTTCTTCCTCTATCTTGTTACATATATGCACATATGTGTATATATATATATATATATATATATATATATATATATATTTAAATTTATTCTTTCTTTTATGTATATGAGTGTGTTTGCCTGCATGCCAGGTGCTCCAGAGGCTAGAAGGAATCAGCCTGTGGATGCTGGGAACCAAACCCAGGTCTTCTGCAAGGGTAGCAAGTACTTTTCACTGCTGAGCCATCTTTCCATCTTATTTTCTTTGATATTCTATTTCCTTATCCTAAAATGTGACTGTAACCTTGATAGAAGTTGCATAAGGTCAAGGTCAATTTATAAAGAAGTCTTCCCTTCTTGCTGAGATTTTCTTCCAGAATGTCCTTCTTCCACAGGTGATTGAAGCCTGTGGCTGTCCACAGTAATTCTCCAAGGTTACTCAGATGTCATTCGTGCATCCAGGGAAGTCCCTGTGTCCCTGTGACTGACTCACTCTGGCTGTCTACTGCACCGTATTGCTGAGAACATCCCTTATTCTATCCATTAGCATAGAGGTGTTCAGAGTTAATGATGAGTAAACAATATGTATTTTATGTGTTTTACAGGTAATTGCCTTTCTTTTGAATGTTAGATGGAACAGTTTGACTGTGCCCACAACTATTATTTGAACACATTTTAAAAATAGCTTTGGTCATTATTTAAGGTACTTGTAAAGTCACCCCCTAAGAGTCCTGCTAAAAGGCCTATGCATTAAGATGCAAAACTATGAGGCCAAGCATTCATTCTCCTGCCTGAGCAAAACATAAATGCTTGCCAAAGTGCAGTGGAAAGTTTGTGATAAGTGATGTTCACTCTGTTTCTATCAGTCTTAAGGAAGCCCACCCTCTAATTCCCTGCTCAGAAGCAATCATAGGCAGATGATTCAGATAGTTCTTTGGGCCTGGGAGGCTGCTTCCTAAGGAATCTTTTCCCCCTATTCAGTAGACTCCATTTGCATGAAAAAAATTGACTTTCAGCCTTTTCTGTATCACTGTAATGCTCAGTGAGGAATGCAGTACAGGCCCTTGGTTAAGAGAAGATGATGGCAACTTTTCAGAGAACTCCCTGCTTTTTTCTTCTGATGTCTTGAAGCTACAGGGTGCCGAAAAAAAAAAACAACTCCTCAAATACTTTAAATTTCAACTTCCCCATTTATATAATTCTTAATTCACCACACACACACATGTGCGCACTCATTTGTAAATGAGAACAGAGGTGAAAGGGTAAAGTGGCTTAAACTTAGGAGACTGGTAGACTAGTAAAGAGATGCTCCAAAACAGAGATTCTGTCATCAGAGTTCCTAGTACCTCGCATCTGGAGCTGATATCACTGACTTCAGAGGGAGATCTGTGATGTCAGACAACCCAATGAGTGGGATATTCCTGGGGTATTCTTTGGTAGCAAACAGTGAGGCTTGTTTTTTATTGCCAAACCCCAAAAAGCAGATTCTGTTGATGTGATAAGAACGAATCGCTATCCATTCTTCAGCAAGTCTTTCTTCCATTATTTTCTTGTGAACAGATTCCTCACATCCAAGCCACCATCAATGTTGACATGAATTATGATGAAGCAGACCTATCTATATTCTTGGTTGTAGTTCCTTTTTCTTTTCCAGCTAAGTAGCCAAGGCAATCCTGCAAAATTTGAGTCTGAGTATTTATTTCATTGTACTGTTCAAAATCTTCCATTGTCTTGTTTTGGGTAGAGTACGGCATCCTGCCAGGTCCAGCTCACCTGCATTGTCACCAAGCTCCAGAAGGTGTTGAATTCATGATAGCTGCCATGTGTCCCAGGCAACTGTAAGCCTGCCACCCTCACCTTTTCGCCAGCTGAAATAATTTTCTACTACTTTTCTTTCGTTTATTCTGTCTTAACCTTCTTGGCATCCTTACCAGTTTCCAGGATTTCAATATGCCTTAGAGTGAGTTTTCTCACTCTTCTTGCTGGTACTCATTCAGAAATATGCATACCTTGTTTTTCTCTGTATATTTTAAAAACTTTTAAGTTATATTTGTTGTGTATGTGTGTGTGTCTGTGTGTGTGTTGTGTGGTGTGCTGACAGAGATCAAAGAACACATTTCAGGAGTTGGTTTTCTCCTTCCATCTTGTGGGTTTTGGGGGTTGAACTCAGATCTTCAGGCTTGGAGACAAACTATTTAATAAGTTATGTCACCTACCCTACAATGGGCTTTTAAACTTAAATGCAGCACCTCAGTGATTAATTCACTGGTCTATTGAAAAACACTTCTACTTTTGTTTTCTGTTTTCCCTTATTTATTTTTTTCTGTTTATAGCAGTTGGTATGTTAGCTTGTTCTTTTATTTATTCCAACTTCAGACCAACTGGTCTATAGTCTCAAAAGACGAGCTTTTATCTGCTTGGATAGTCATATTTCCCAGTGCCCACAGCTGTGAGCAGAAAGGAGCTCAGCTCATATTTTTACTTTTGCTTATATAATATAATAATGTCACGTTACTGTCTGTAATTTTGTGGAGCCCTGGACAGGCCTTGAAGTAAATGGGAAAGACATTTGAATAATAACTTTGAATTCTAACAAAGAAAGGGAATCTGTAACAAAATGTTCATTCATATTGCAAGAAATGGAATTACCAGACAGAAGTTAACTTGAATTGAAATTGTATATGTACAATAGTAGAATTCTATCATATTGCCAAATATGAATGGCATTTCAAGTTTTTATGGACAATTGCTAGAGCTACTATCCACTACAATATAGGACTATCATGGCTATTTATTCAATGTGAGTTCATTAAAACTACTCCAGGAAGGAAGCAAAAATATTGCCTATTGAAATGCTTTCTGTGAGACCAGTTTTGTACCTTTTAAAGAAATTGCACATGCATCCAATTTTAAAATGCATTAGCAAAGGATAGAAGTTAAGAAAAATAAAATTCCAGTTAAAAAATACACACTAAAATATTTGGGCACAGGGGTCTTTTCTGAGACTGATACTCCAACTAAGGACCATTCATGGAGATAACCTAGAATCCCTGCTCAGATGTAGCCCATGGCAGCTCAGTATACAAGTGGGTTCCTAGTAAGAACAGGGACTGTTTCTGACATGAACTCAGCAGTAGGCTCTTTGACCTCCCTCCCTCCCCCAGTGGGGAGCAGCCTTGCCAGGCCACAGAGGATGACAATGCATCCAGTCCTGATCAGACTTGATAAGCTAGGGTCAGATGGAAGGGGAGGAGGACCTCCCCTATCAGTGGTCTTGGAGAAGGGCATGGGAGGAGATGAAGGGGGGAGAGTGGGATTGGGAGGGAATGTAAGAGGGGGCTAGAGCTGGGATACAAAGTGAAGAAACTGTAATTAATATAAAAAATAAAAATTTAATTAAAAATACACACTGTTGGGAAATTTGGCATTTAACAAAACTATGATTTTGATTGGCTGTAAAGTTTTGGATGGACGGAATGACGCACTGGTGCTCTCCTTTGACAACAATATATGTTTACACAAGATGACAAAATTTAATGTAGACTTCAAGGTGAACTTTGGAATAAAGATGTCCAGCCAATTGTCATGAACTGATATGCACCCTCTTAATAGTCCCATCTGGACCTCTTCATAAGCAGGGTTATCTCTTGTCTGGTGATTCCAGATATATTTAATTAAAACATGGGCTTTCTGTTCTGAATGCGGTATAAGAAGTGAAGGAATAAATGACCTCTCAGTTCATTATTCTTTTCTTTTCAGTGATAACAAACAAATGAAATAGCCCATGGTGGGACTGTGTGTGTGTGTGTGTGTGTGTGTGTGTGTGTGTGTGTTTGTATGTGTGTATGTATGTATGTATGTGTGCAGGTGTGTGTGTAGCCTTCTTTGGTAGTAATAGTGATCAGTCAAAAATAAGGAAAAAAAAGAACTTATAGAATATATTCAGGGTTCCACAAATCAAGTCTCAAAAACTCTCTAGATGCTCAGATGTAGCAATATTTGGGGACTTGCTATAGCAATTTGTGAAGAGTAAAAAAAAAAAAAATCTAAGATTGGAAAATAGATTTCTTTTTGTAATATTTAAGTGTAAAACTCATGAAATTTGTAGGCAAATGATGGGAACTAGAAAATATCATCCTGAATTAGGTAACCCATAAGCAGAAAGACACATATGGCATATACTCACTTTTGAGTGGCTATCAGCTATATAATATAGGGTAAATTTACTAAAATCTATAGTCTTAAAGAAGCTAAACATCAAGGGGATCCCTAGAGGCTGAAACCTCACTCAGAAGGGCAAACAGGATAGACATTTGAAGTAAGAGAAGACAAGGAACAGGACAGGAGCCTTCCACAGGGGCCCTGTGAAAGACTCTACTCATCAGCGTATTGAAGGAGATACTGAAACTCAGCCAAAATTTGGGCAGAGTGCAGGAAACCTTATGGAAGAACAGGGAGATAGAAAGATCTGGACTCCTCCACAAGGAGATCAACAAGGGGAACTGCTAACGGACACCAATAGAGCCAAAAAACCTGGGTTCAGGGAGCCTGCAGAGACTGATACTTCAACCAAGGACCATGTATAGAGAGGACCTAGACCTCCTGCTCAGAGGAAGCCCATAGGCTGCTCAGTTTCCATTGCGGTCCTTTTAAGGAGAGCAGGGGCTATCTCTGGCATGAACTCAGTGGCAGGCTCTCTGATCACCTCCCCCTGGGGGGTGCAGCCTTCCCAGGCTGCAGAGGAAAACAATGCAGCCAGTCCTGATGAGACCTGGTAGGCTAGGGTCAGATAGAAGAGGAGGAGGTCCTCCCCTATCAGTGGACTAGGGAAGGGACATTGGGGGAAAAGAGGGAGGGTGAGTGGGACTGGGTGGAGAAGGGGGAAGGGCTACAGCTGGGAGACAAAGTGAAAAAATGTGCAATAAATAAATGAATACATTTACAAAAATACTTACTTGTTTGAGCCAGGTGGAGTGGCACTCGATTTTAATCCCAGCAGAGGCAGGCAGATTTCTGTGAGTTCAAGGCCAGTGTGGTCTTCAAAGAAAGTTCTAAACCAAAACCAAAACCAAACAAAACCCAAAGGGAAAAAAAAAATCCTCTTACTTGTTTGACAGTGTTAATTAAATTGGAAAGAATTCAGAAATAAATGCATAATGACTGAGAAAATGAGATTATTACTATTTGGAAGAAGATAGAAAATGGATACAATTGCTGCTGGGAAGATGAGTTGTCCTCTACAGTTGTCTTTTGTTGTTCCCGTGGTACAGCTATAAATGAGTATGCTGACTGTGTGGGGACCTGGCTTAGGTTTCAAATGGGAGAGCTCTGTCTGGTTGTGACAGGGTGTCACTGTCTTAGGAAATCATAAGTAGTTGCATCTGTCATGCTTTCCTGTCTTCTTCCTAGTTATAGAGGCCTTGTAAAGAGGCCTGTCAAGGCCACATGAGATTTAACAACAACAAACAAAAAACAAAAACAAACCTCTTTTAACTGAAGACAGATACTTCTCAAAAGCATGTTAGCATTAGGTGCTGAAAAGTAATCAGTAGAAACTATATTAGGATCGTTTTTCAAATTCCCATTCAATTTAATAGCAGTTCACATCAGTCTACATTTTTCTTCATGTGTTTAGTGAAAACTTATTCACTGTAGGAGGAAGCTTAAATCCCTAATGTAAATATAAGTAATTATTTACCTTATGCACATTTGCTTTTATATTTCACTGTCCAGATTAAAAACAAACAAACAAACAAACAAACAAACAAATAGTTTTCAATGATTAGGTCATGCAGCCTTGGGCAGGGCTTTTCATGGGGGGAAAGAGCAGAAAGAGTAGGTGGGTATTTTATTGGGAAATAGAAACCAAAAGTGAGGTGTCAAGAGATGGAGGAGTGGGTAGGGTTGATTGCCCAGACAAGGTAATAAAACTAGTTAAATCTGTGGGTCTAAATTGCGAAGCTAGTTGGTGTTTTTCTCCACTGCTCCATGAAAAGACAGTTTCATGTCCTCAAATCCTGGAAGATAGCTCTTGATTTTTAGACACCACCTTGTGGAGTAACTGTGACTGCCAGTCTACCATCCGCAGCCCATTGCTTGCTCACCCAGGTCCTGGATGAGTCAGGGTCTTTCTTTGCTTTCCTGGCTCACATATATGATTGTATGGTCTTGCTGCTCTTGTCTAGTTGTCTTGACCACATAGTTCAGTTTCTAAGCCTCATCTAAGACCTTTCTGTGATGGGGGAGGAAATGATCCCAACCTGTGTTGGTAACTGTAACAGCCATCACTCTGTATGCCAGACCCCCCCCCCCCCCCCCAGATATCAACACCCTCAGATGTTCATCCATTATGCAAACTGGTACATTGTTTGTATGCAGTGCCTGTTCCACCTCCCGTGGCCTTTGGGTCACCTCCAGGTTTCTTACAATGTTTAAAATAGTATACACTCTATGAGAAGAGGTGCCATACTTCACTTCTTAGACAGTTATGACAAGAGAAACCATATCTGTATGTAATCAGATTTTTCTTTCTCAGATGAATTTCTATTCCCCCAAGTAATTTTAGTCCACAGTTGACTGAAGCTCTATATCTGGAACTTGAAGATAAAGGGGTCTAAATGTTCTATACTGTTTACTGTCCTAGAGGTGGTGAAAACTAGTAGAACAGGATCAAAAAATGAAGTGAACTGAAGTCCCATGCAATAGCCGACTTTTCAGAGCCTTAGACAATTTATACTCTGAGGGCTAAGAGGAGTCACACGAGTAAAGTGTGACAATCACAAGGACAAGCCTCATGTGGCAGGCAGGCCAAGCTGTGCGTTAAAGGCCTGCTGCACATGCCAGGACACGGAAGCTGCAGGATGAGCAAGTGTGCTGGGCAGGACAGGCCGCACCTGGGGCACGTGCAGGGCAGGGCACACTGCAGGTGCCAGGCAAGCCAGCATGTGCTGGGTAGGGCAGGGGGCAGGCTCATGTGCTGTGCAGGGTAGGTCAAATGGGCTGGGCAAACCACATGGGCTGGGCAAGCCAGCAAGTGGGGAGCAGGTTGCAAGTGCCAGGCATGCAAGTGGCAGAAACATGTTTCTCTTTAGAGCCATATAAACAAATAACAATAGCTAGCTGTGATGAATAATCTGAGGTAAACTCACTTCTAGATGATACACCTGAAAGGGAAACAAAAACTCATCCTGAGAACAAATCTGAAGAAACTGAGGCCAAGGAAATCTCTCACGACTCGACTCTTGAACTGTGTTCATACACTAAAAACTTCAAAGATCACCAGTTGTTGGAGTCCCACACTTCTGTGTTATTGATTTTTATACCTTAATTTATTATATATAATCAACGTAATAAATCAAATGAAAGTTCCACGTAGCTTTTATGAAAATAGTCCAGGCTGAAACTTCTGTGAGTGGAGTGAAAGAGAGATTTCCTTAAGCAGCAAATACAGGAAGTGAACAAAAAATTCAGCCATCAAAGTAAGTAATATTTTCATGAATACACACACACACACACACACACACACACACACACACACACACATTTGTTTTAGGAGATAGGGTTTCTCTGTGTAGCCTTGGCTGTCTTGGAACTCACTCTGCAGATCAGCTGTCCTCAAACTCATAGAGATCCACCTGCCTCTGCCTCCCTTTAAAGGCCTGTGCCATTTCCTGGCCTTCATGAAATATTTTAAAGATAAAAATTAAGATGGACAACTTCTGAATAACAATGTATCAAAAGTCCTGTTAAAGGTATGATTAGAGCAGGACATGGTCATCCCATCTTTTCTGGCCTTCTCAGGCACCTGGGCATGTGTGATACCAAGAAATTCAAACACACACACACACACACACACACACAAAATACTGCCCAGTCAGAGTGTCATGCTAGCAGAACGGTGCTGAAGGCAAGGTGGAACGGAAGACAGAGCTGATTCTGTTTTTCATTCCTTGTTGGACACTTACATTTGGTTAAACATTGGCTTTTTATGCTAAATTTGATTTCTAGAAGGATTATGTTGAGATAGGTATTAACTCCTAAATTTTGTGATGCTCTTAACATTTTAAATTTAGAGCCAAGGATGTATAGCTCAGTGGTAGAGCCTACCCAGCCAGAGGACTTGGGTCCAATCACCAGCATTACAAAGAACAATAACCACACCCTAAAATTTCATATTTTATTTTAATCGAGGCCCTTATTTGCCTCAACCCTAATGCTAGCTCTGGGAAGTACAATGTATTTATAATTGAAGCAGACTGTTCTTCCGAGGCTGAATTTTTCAATCAGGTGCACACTACCTTCTCTCCCAGAAAAGTCTTGTGCACTATAAAAATTGTTTCTAGTGACTTCGGTATTCCTTTGAGTGGGTTTTATTTTTGTTGTATTTATAAATGGATACTTTTACAGTTCATCCTGCACAAACCCTGTTCTTTCATTCCATACATAATACTGATGACTTCCCGATGTCAGACATAATTCTAAACACGTTGACATAGCAATAAACCAAGCCACCACGAGAAAAACTAAAAGTAATAAAATATGTCAATAAAGAGAGAAAGATAAGTAGGACATGGTGGTGCACGCCTGTAATCCCAGCACTCAGGGAGGCAGAGGCAGATGGATTGCTGTGAGTTCCAGGCCAGCCTGGTCTGCTAAGCAAGTCGAGGACAGTCAAGGCTACCCAGAGAAATCCTGTCCCAAAAACCTAAAACCAAACAAAAACAAAAACAAAACAAAACCCAGATCCCCAAAAAAAGATAATAAAAAGTAATATGAAGCAGCTAAACAGGTCAGATTGACAAGAATATGACCGTGGGTGTTGCCGTCTAAATTATATATCAGGTGACCTGAGAGTGACAGGAGGGAGGCACTGTGTCTGAAGGTTTAAGAAACAAAAGATCAATTCCAGTGGATAGCAGAGTGATGTCAGGAGTCAGGAGAGCAGATAGACGTTTCTCACATTTTTTTATTATTAATTACACTTTATTCACTTTGTATCCCCCCTCTCCCTCCTCCCCTCCCAATCCCACCCTCCCTCTCCCTTCTTCACGGATACCCCTCCCCAAGTCCACTGATAGGGGAGGTTCTCTTCTCCTTCCTTCTGATCTTAGTCTATCAGATCACATCAGGAGTGGCTGCATTGTCATCTTCTGTGGCCTGGTAAGGCTGCTCCCCACTCAGGGGGAAGTGATCAAAGAGCAGGCCAATCAGATTATGTCAGAGGCAGTCCCTCTTCCCATTACTATGTAACCCACTTGGACACTGAACTGCCATGGGCTACACCTGTGCAGGGGTTCCAGGTCATCTCCACGAATAGTCCTTGGTTGGAGTATGAGTCTCTGAAAGTTCCCTGTGTTCAAATTTTCTTGTTCTGTTGCTCTGCTTGTGGAGTTCCCATCCCCTCCAGCTCTTACTATTTCCCACTTCTTACATAAAATTCCATTCACTCTGCCCATCAGTTGGCGATCAGGCTCAGCATCTGCTTTGACAGTCTATACTGCAGAGGCTTTCAGAGGCCCTCTGTGGCAGGTTCTTAGGTTGTTTCCTGTTTTCTTCTTCTTCTGATGTCCATCCTCTTTGCCTTTCAGGATGGGGATTGATTATTTTAGTCAGGGTCCTCTCTCTTGATTAGTTTCTTTAGATGTACAGATTTTAGTAGATTTCCTGTGCTGGCTAGTTTTATGTCAACTTGACAAGCTAAGGTCTTCTAAGGAGGGAATTGCAATTAAGAAAATACCCCCCTAAGGTCAGGCTGTAGGCAAGCCTATAGAGCATTTTCTTAGTTACCAATTGATGCTGGGAGGGGCAGCCTATTGTGGGTGATGTCATCCCTGGCTTGGTGGTCCTGGGTTCCATAAAGCAGTTTAAGCAAGCCAGTAAGCAGCTCCCTTCATAACCTCAGCTCCTGCCTCCAGGTCCCTGCCCTGCTTGAGTTCACACTTTCACTGCTTTTGATGAACTGTTAAATGGAACTGTGATCAGAAGCAGACTCTTTCCTCCCCAAGTTGTTTTGGTTGTGGTGTTTCATTCCAGCTTTAGCGACCCTGACTGGGACACTTTCTTAGGTTTACTTCTTTCTCTAGGATCATCACTTCTGTCATGCTTGGTTTTTCTCTCATTTTGACTTATTTACTAAATAAGTCAAATGAGACGGACACTCCACCAAGGCCAATGTATGGATATAACCTAGAACCTCTGCTCAGATGAAGCCCGTGGTAGCTCCGTAACCAATTGGTTTCCCATAGCAAGGGGAACAGGGACTATTTCTGACAGGAATTCAAGGGCAGGCTCTTTGACTTCCCCACGCCCCAAGGGAGGAACAGTCCTGCTAGGCCACAGAGGAGGACTTTGCAGCCAGTCCTGAAGATTCCTGATAAAACAGGGTCAGATGAAAGGGGAGGAGGTCTTCCCCAATCAGTGGACTTGGAAAGGGGCAGAGAGGAGATGAGGGAGGGAGGGCTTGGGAGGGAACGAGGGAGCAGGATACAGCTGGGATATAGAGTTAATAAAATGTAACAAACAAATATATAAATAAATATATAAATAATAAATAAATAAATAAAAATACTTATCAACAGTTTACTATGCACCGTTTCCACTATAAGCACCATGATACCTCTGAAAATTAAATTTTTGGTATACTAGTAATTATTAATTGAAAACTAAAATTTAATAAATGCCACAGTGTGAGGATACCAAGAAAATAAAATACATATATATCTTAGAAAATCTGGGTTGTTTCCAGATTCTGGCTATTACGAATAAAGCTGCTATGATTATGGTTGAGCAAATGTCCTTGTTGTGTACTTGAGCATCTTTTGGATATATGCCTAGGAGTGGTATAGCTGGATCTTGAGGAAGCACTATTCCTAATTGTCTGGGAAAGCGCCAGATTGACTTCCAAAGTGGTTGTACAAGTTGACATTCCCACCAGCAGTGGAGAAGGGTTCCCCTTTCTCCACATCCTCTCCAGCATGTGTTGTCAGTTGAGTTTTTGATCTTAGCCATTCTGGTGGGTATAAGATGAAATCTCAGGGTCGTTTTGATTTGGATTTCCCTGACTAAGGATGTTGAACATTTCTTTAAGTGTTTCTCTGCCATTTAATACTCCTCTATTGAGAATTCTAGAATCTGGAAACAACCTAGATGTCCCTCAGGTGAAGAATGGATACAGAAATTGTGGTACATTTACATGATGGAATATTACTCTGCAATTAAAAACAAGGAAATAATGAAATTTGCAGGCAAATGGTGGGAACTAGAAAAGATCATCCTGGTTGAAGTTTCCCAGAAGCAGAAAGACACACATGGTATATACTGACTTATTGTGGATAGTAGACATATAATATTGGATAATCATACTAAAATCTGTACACCTAAAGAAGCTAAGCAAGAAGGAAGACCCTGAGTAAGATAATCAATCCTCACTCCTAAAGGCAAATGGGATAGACATCGGAAGATGGAGAAAATAAGGAACAGGACAGGAGCCTTCCACAGAGGGTATTTGAAAGAATCTGCCCAGCAGGGTATTAAAGCAGATGATGCTGAGGCTCATAACCAAACTTTGGGCAGAGTGCAGGGACTCTAATGAAAGAAGGGGGAGAAAAAAATGCCTGGAGGGGACAGAAGCTCCACAAGGAGAGCAACAGAACAAAAAAAATCTGGCCCAGGGTTCTTTTTTGAGACTGATACTCCAACCAAGGACCATTCATGGAGATAACCTAGAACTCCTGCACAAATGTAGACCATGCAGCTTAGTGTCCAGGTGGGTTACCTAGTAATGGGAACAGGAGCTGGCTCTTTGATCACCTCCCCCTGAGGGAGGGCCCAGCCTTACCAGGCCACAGAGGAAGACAATGCAGCTAGTCCTGATGAGACCTGATAGGCTAGGTTTAGATGTAAGGGGAGTAGGATATCCCTATCAGTGGACTGAGGAAGGGGCATGGGAGGAAAAGAGGAAGGCTGGGTTGGGAGGGAATGAGGGAGGGGGATACAGCTGGGATACAAAGTGAATAAATTTTAATAAATAAAAAAATTAAACATCTCAAAAAAAATCTTAGAAAATGTGCTTGCAAACTGTTTTCTGAGAGAAAGAATATTGATGAAACAAATCAAAGAAGGCTTAAATGAATGGGACACATGCCATATTTCATGGGTCAGTAGACCAAATTTATTTCAGATCATAATTATACTCAAACTTATCTACAGGGTCAATATGATGCGACTGATGTTTTATCGACACCTTGGGCTTTTTATGGCTTTAAAATAGACAGCTAATTTACAAAAAAGAACGTGGTTAAAAACCGTGGAAGGACAGCCCACAGGCGAATGTGACACCTCAAATAGGACATCTGTATACAGCTCCTGTCTCTGCCTCAAGAGGCTCTGAAACCATTTTGGAAGAGCAGTCAGAGTGACTCTTAGACTCAGGTTAGGGAGGTCTCGACTGAAATGGTGTTGACTCACTTAGGGTCACTATTGCTGTGATAGAACATCATGACCAAAAGCAGCTTGAAAGAGAAAGGTTTAGATGCCTTATGTATTTTGAACCACAGTCCATTGAGGGGAGCCAAGGCAGGAATTCAGACGGGGTGGGAACCTGGAGTCAGGAGCTGGTGCTATCGACCTGCTTATCTGTGTTTTGAGAGAGAAAGGACATGATGTTGGTTGCATGGGAGGGAGAGGATCTGGGAACAGTTGGAGGAGTAGAAAGAATATGATCAATCTATACTGTATTGTTGGTATAATGTTCTTTTGAAATGTATACACCTTATCCTTGTTCATTCAAATGCTGATTTTTTCCCCCCACCACACTCTCTGGTATCAATCAAGATATTGCATTGTGACACTTATTCTAAGCATCCTGTCTCAACTTGGCGTAAACTTCCAAATAAAGCAACTAGCCACACTGTTGAGCAGGGAAAGGAAGTAGGCGGGGAAAGGGGAGGAGTCAGAGGACAGGAAAAGGTGGGAGGAGAAAAGACAAGAGAGAGCTAGGAGAGAGAGCTGGAGAACAGATCTTGGAACGATGTGGAGATGAACTGGACATAATATATCACTAAAAGCAAGTATAATGTGGAAATCTAAATGTTAGGAAACTATGAGGGCTTGGAGGTTTAAGAGGGAGTAACTATTGCCCAGCATGGTGTTCTAGGTTAACTAACTAAACCCAGTCTCTGTGTGGTGATTTGGTTATACAGCTGTTTAGGAGAACAGCAAGCATTACTAAAAGATAATTATTAGTAAATATTAATTGTCGATTACAATACTGTATGAAAAAACTAAAAAATATCCAGACTTGGTGGCACACACCTTTAATCCCAGCACTCAGGAAGGCAGAGACAAGCGGATCTCTGTGACTTCCAGAACAGCCAAGGCTACACAGGGCCCTGCTTCAAAACAAACAAACAAACAAACAAACAAACAAACAAATTAAAAAATAAAAAAAGAAAGTATCTCTAAGGTAATTTTAGTACTTGCATTTTAGATTGCCTAGGATTAAAAACAAACAATATTTAGTCTTTGTGAAGATACAAAGCAATTTTCTGGCACTGGTGGTGGAAATGTGCAATGCATCAGCCATTTAAGAAGTTTCAGAGTTTCCATGAGGTACAGCATATGCCAGCATCCTGTTCAGTATTCCAATTCTAGGTACATGCACAAAAACTTGAAAATTTAAGACAGTTCTTTTAAAAAAATACTTAATATATTAAGTGGTTTTTATGTTTAGTTTTTTTAGTTAGCATTCAAAGGAATGGGTTTTAACAATTTATCATTTATTTTTATTTTATGTGCATTGGTGTTTTGCCTGCATGTATGTCTGTGTGAGTATGTCAGAACTTCTGGAACTGGAATTAAGGACTGTTGTGAGCTGCCAGGTGAGTGATGGGAATTGAACCCTCATCCTCTGACAGATCTGGCAGTGCTCTTAACTGCATTTTCTTTTTTTAATGTATTTTTAATTTTATTTATTTACCCCAAACCTCAGTTTCCCTTTCCTCCAGTTCTCCCATGTTTCTCTTCAGAAAATGGCTGACCTCAACGGATATCAAACCAGCCATGGCATATCAAGTTACAGTAAGACTAGGCACCTTTTCTCCTATTAAGGCTGGAGGAGGCGACCCAGTAGGAGGAAAAGCTCTTAAAGGCAGTCAGCAGAGTCAGAGACTGCTCCCGCTCCCACTGTTAGGAGTCCCAAAAGAAGAGTAAGCCACTCAACTGTAACATATGTTCAGAGGGCTGGATCAGTACCGTGCAGCCTCTCTAGTTGGCGATTCAGTCTCTGTGGGCCACAGTGATCCCAGGTGCATTGATTCTGTGGGTTTTCTTGTGGTGTCTTTGAGCCTTCTGGCTCCTAGAATCCTCTGGAAGATCTGGTAGTACTTATTACGTGCATTTTCTGATAGTCAACGATACTGGCAGTTTCCCCAAGTACTTACTATTTGTATTTCTTTATAAAGGCTTTAAAAAATATTTACCTCAAGGTGGAAGCAACTCAAACGTTCATTGACTAAAGAATAATTTAATGGATTATTCTATATCTACAAACTGGTTATCCTTAAATATTAAATAGCAGCAAACTACAAAAGCAAAGTAAATGAATCTTGCACACTGTTAAGTGAAAGAGAACAAATCCAAATGGCTGTGTATTATTATTCCATTTATGTGATGTTCTGGAAAAAAATAAAACAATTTTTATTGTTTTAGAGAATAAAAATAGAGAACAATCATGGTTGCCAGGGTGTGACACTCAGGGAGGATCTCTCTCTCCCTCTCTTATCTATTTTTTCAGTGAAGCATGAAAATTTTTTTTTGGAATGAAATGACCATTCTATAGTTTGATTATGGTGATGGGCGACTTTATAAGCTTGTAAAAACTTTAGGGTCAGTTTTACTGTGTGTAATTTATAACTTAATTTCAAAGACTGGAAACAAATTAAATTATAGAGGTAGAGATATCCAATTACATAGATAAGTGATCTTTTTTGTTGTTGTTGCCTGTGTTTGAGCATTTTAGTGGGTGTAGCAAGTAATCATAATAAGATTTGCCGATCTGTCAAACTTCACTTAAAGTAATTACTGCCTGGGCTGAAGAAATGGCTACTAGTCAAGAGCATTTCTGCTCTTCCAAAGGGGCCCAAGTTCAGCTCATAGCACACGGGATCGTAACTGCTTGTAACTTTAGTTTCAGGGTATCTGACTTTCTCTTCTGGGATCTGTGGGAATGTGCACACATGTGGCATTTGCTCAGAGAGACACACATACACATAAAATAAAATAGTAAAAATAAATCTTAAAAAAAATTACTCTCTGGGGCTGGAGATGTGGTTCAGCAGTTTAAGAGCACCTGTTGCTCTTCCTAAGGACCAAAGTTTTATTCCCAGTACCAGATTCTGGCTTCTAGAGGCTCCAGGCATGCAAGAAGCGCACAGACTTACATGCAGGCAAGAGTAACACACACACAGCTATCTGAAACACAAAGTTCTGGTGTTCACTGGTTTGGGATGGCACTACTCCGAATGCAGTGTCTATATTAGTCGCACCAGCGTTGCCTGGGACCTACATGGGAATTCATATTCCAGAGCTCCACTTACTGGCTGAGAAACTTTGTGCATGAGGCTAGCCATTATGATTTAATTTGTCAGCGGTGTGGTACAGAGACACAGTAATGTCTGAGACAACATTTGGTTCTTTTGCTCACAGTAGTATGGGCTGAGGGAAAACAAACAAACAAACAAACAAACAAACAAACAAAAAAAACAAACCAAAACAGGTTGCTCTTGAATTCTAGATCTGTATTTACTCTTTTAAGGTTTGATTTTTCTCGTCTCTAAAATAAGTATATTAATATTTACCTTCTAAGCTCACTCTTAAAGTTTAGATGAAATAACGGTGTTAAAGTGCTTAACACAATATGAAGTGCCTCAAGTGTCCAGTGACAGGTAATTAGTTTTAAATGTTATCATATTATTGTCTTTTTTTATGTGTATGAATAATCAAATTTATCTTAGGCAGAGATTTCAAACTGATGTCTGGCCATCACCCCTGCATCCACAGAAGCAAAGAGCTCAAAATCCATAAGTTTACCTTTTCCTAGCACTTGCTCATGTGCTTCATTGTTTGTTTTGCCTTTTCTTAGAGAAAATAGTGTCTGAGGAGAGACACTGTGGAAGTTGAGAGGCAGAACACATTTATATTTTGTAGGAAGAGTGTTTTTGTTTGTTTATAATTTAATCATTACTTGACATTTGTAAGAATGAAATTAAGATCATTTTAATTAGAAACAGTTGACTAACCTAAGGCAGAATGTTTGAAGCAGGTGTAAATATGAGCTTTCCGCTTGATTCGCAATCTGCCTTAAAACTCAAATTACAAATTTAAAATGTAGTGTGTTTATGTGAATGTGTACATGTGTGTACATAAGTGTGTGTGTTGAGGGAAAGAGCTGATTAAAAAGGAAAGAAAGACATAGGGAAAAGAAAGTATAAGCATAAATTTTTTTTTTTGAGAAGTGCTTCCTCAATATAGGACATATAAGGAATTAATTAGTTTCTGGCCTAGTGACAATGCCTTCTTTCCTTTTGTGGTACGAGTGGATAGGGCCTTGATAATATCCTTTGTTTTCCATTTCCTGCCAGTGGCAAGTGCTTTCTTAATTATTCATATCACTTAATAATGCAGGCACCTCTCCAAGAGGAAGCCCTGCCGAGATAGTCCACCATGCTCCTTTTACTCCTCATTCAGGGGATATATCACCTCTCCTGTGATTACGAAAGTAGAGAAAGGGCAAACGTATTTCCCGTTTCTGAGATTGTCCCATTTCCATTTCAAGTTCGACTAAATCTGAAAATGTAGAATTGTTTGCATTGATGACTAGATCTAAATTCTCCCTGACTGCTTCTCTCTGCCTGGCAGCTGCGATTACAGGTGATCCTCCTGTTAGAGAAAATATTAGCAAAATAAGATCTTGAGTGGAATTTTTATTTTTTCAGACGGCAGTCGAGTTGTCTTTCATACAGATAGAAGAACATTTTTTTTTATTTTTTTTGCAGAAATTTCAGTATCTTATGCGGGTTTCCTTGTTTGTTTGTTTGTTTGTTTCCTTCTTTAAGCCTGTGGTAGCTCAGTAACCAATTGGTTTCCCATAGTAAGGGGAACAAGGACTATTTCTAACAGGAACTCAATGGCAGGCTCTTTGGCCTCCCCACCCCCCAAGGGAGGAGCAGTCCTGCTAGGCCACAGAGGAGGACTTTGCAGCCAGTCCTGAAGATACCTGATAAAACTGGATCAGATGAATGGGGAGGAGGTCCTCCCCAATCAGTGGACTTGGAAAGGGGCAGGGAGGAGTTGAGGGAGGGAGGGTGGGGTTGGGAGGGAATGAGGGAGCGGGATACAGATGGGATACAGAGTTAATAAAATGTAAATAATAATAAAAATGGAAAAAAAAGAAAAAAAAGAGATTTTTACTTTTACTGTATATGTACATGTGTATGTCTGTTTTTGTGTCTGTCTGTTTGTCTCTTTCTCTGTGTGTACATGCTTGTATGCTACATGCACATGAAGGCCAGAGGATGGCATCAGAACCCTTGGAGCTGGAGTTACAGGTGTTTTGAGCCTCCCGTTGCGGGTGCTCAGGATTGAACCTGGGTTCTCTGGAGGGAGAACAGCATGTACCCTCAACTGCTGAGCTGCCTCTTCAGCCACGTGATCTGGTTTCTGATGAAGATTGTCCTACTGAGTTTCAGACCACCACATCCTTGCTGTTTCTTTACCCTTTTTAGTCATATGCATAGAGAGGGAAAAGGGGCCAGGTCAGTCTTGTTTCTTCTTTTCAGATCATGTATCTTACCATGAGGCCATTCTTCTCTTGATCTAATTACTTCTTCCCTGTTCAGTTACTCATCACATAGTGAGACCTCCATGTATGAAACTTATCAGGACAAACTTCAGCCCAATGCAGGTGGCTTCCCATAAGGCAACCTTGAATATCTGTATATAAGTAACTGTAGGAATATAATTTACTTTCTTTTGTATAAACACCCGGAACTAGATTGGATAATTTCTCTGATAAGTAGGTCTTTATACATTTGAAGATAGCTGAACATATTTCCAAATGTTCTATTTACATCGTGAGTATGCATTTAGTTTTGAGATGTCCTTGATAATACTTGATATGGTAAGCTTTTAAAATAATAATATACCATTGTTTTAATTTGCATTTCCCCAATGACTAATGATGCACACTTATCCATTGATGTTTTATTTGTGTATTTTCCTTGGTGAGCACTAACAGAAATATGTGTTCATTTAAAGCATTAGGTTGCTTCTTTTCTTGTTGTGTTTTAAGAGTGCTTTATATATGTCTGTGAATGTATACTAATTTTTTCTGGTACAAAACTTTTTGACCAAATGTGTGACCTCCAAATATTTTTTCCTATTGTTTAGTTTGTGCTTTAGTGTCTTTTTGATGTCATCTAGTTTATTGTTTTTGTTTGTTTGTTTGATTTTTGAGACACGGTCTCACTATGTAGCCCTGGCAGTCCTGGAACTCTCTCAGTAGCCCAGGCTGGCCTTGAAATCACAGCGACCCACAGTATTTTTGCCTCCAAAATACTGGCATTAAAGGCGTGTGCCACCACCGCCCAGCTATAGTTTATAGTTTTTAAATAGATTATAATTTTCATTATCTGAGCTAAGAACCTTTGCCTACTGGGGACTCACTAGGAGTTTTCCTTATGTTTTATTCTATAAATTTCTTTACAATTTTATGTTTTGTAGCTATACGTATGAGCCACTTTTTGAACCTCTGCTTTCTTTCCTTGTGGATGTCCAGTAGGCAGTTGTACCACCCTTTGGCGAGAACTTTGTTTTTCTTCATTAAGCTGCTTTTCATCTCCTTTCTCCGTTTCTGGTAGTAACATGTAGCAAGGGCTCTAAAGACAGATGGTAAAGAAAGCACTCAGCTTACTGCATTTGCTGACAGGAAATATTTTAAGTCCAATTAAAATGGCATTTTGGGGGGCATGGGACCTCATCGAGGTCTTTGCCATGTAATTATTGAGCAGAGTGCTTTACCGGAGTGGCCTCTATGGTGGGAGAGGGGTGGTTTCTAGCTATTAGCCTATTCAAGGCTTGCTGAGAGAATGACTACATTAACACAGTCAAGGCTCACTTAGCATCATGACTGAACCTCAGTTTCCTGAAACACTTCTTGTCTCATGGTAGAGTGATGCACTGCTCATAGTCATTGGATGCTGTAGCATTTGGCACTTTCATTGAAGATAGCACCAAGTCCTCAATATCTATGCCTGCTTTGTCAGGTACCACTGCCTCATATCTGTGGCCACTGCTGAAAAGTTACACTGATGCAAAGGCAGAAATTTGGGCCCAGTCAATTCTTAGGTCTTAGGTATGGAAGACATAGAATCTTTCCAGGGCTTAGGTAGTAAAGGGTTGAAGGTCCTGTTGCTCAGTCTGAGAGGTATCCAGAGGGTTTTAAGGATTCTGCTAACAGCCATCTGGAGGAAGGTGGTCTGGCTAGGAGAAGCCTCCAGGTTACTGGAAGAATTTTCTTAAACATGCTTTCCTACACCATTTTAGAAAGAGTTCTCAGGGATCATTTTAAATGTTGGATCCTGGAATATTGTAGGTAAGGCTGAATTTGGTCAAAGTGTCTAGACAGATATGGGTATATGATATTGAATGACTGATGATCTAAATATGGGGATAAGTATGCCAGAAGCATGAACGGATTATGGTAAATGCAAATGTGTCTGGGAGGAGAGACTAGTGGATCAATTATTGCAGCCAGGGGATTTGAAATATTTGGTCAGGGAAAAATATGCTTATGAACAAAGCATTTAAGGGTTCATTTTTATCTAATACCCCCATGGCCTCATAATCACATCCAAATTGATTTTTACAAACATCAAACTCTGGTGATTGCTGGGGGTGCACTGATGGTTAATAGGTCTTGCATTTTGTTATTGAGAAGCCGTCTGTGTTATGGGCCAGGTGACTTTGGTCTTGTGTGGAATAAGTGTCTGAGAAATCACATACTCACCGTGGCTCATTGATGGAGCTGGTAGTTATTCGAGACTCAGACAGACAAAGAGCAGAACTCCTAATGAAAGACAAACCATGTGCGTTGATGACCTCTTTTGCATTTGTTCTTCTTCCATTTCTGCCAATGGCTTCTATGGAAGTTGATAGAGAAAACAAACAAACAAACAAACAAACAAAAACAGAAGTTAACATTATAGGCTGCATAATGTCATTCTCAGAGAAATCTTTCTTTTTTGTGGGTAATTATTCCAGTTTTTGCTGGTGCATTTTATGACTCTGATTTCCCGACTTTAATGAGCTGCCAGCTTCTCTTCTTAAACAGGAATGAGACAGCAAGCCTGCAAACCAAGGCAAAAAAGTAACTCCATGTGCAGAAGTAAAATGTTTTGCAGACAGGAGAATCAATGTGCTTGATTCTCTTGTGCTTTGATCAATGTGCTTGTGGGTCAGAATTTGATGCACAGCACAGGTTTCTCAGTTTAGGAGATAGAAATCACTGAGGCTTTCAAGGGCCCATCTAAAGGGCTTGGGCATGCTAGCAAAGAGCTACCACATCCTGCTGAATGCTGGTCCTCACCTAAATCTAAATTGGCCACTTACCCAATGTCACATGATCCAGGTGACTCATTCCTTCCTGTGTCCCCTTCAGAAGATCAAATCCCAGAGAATCCATTTGGCCTAACCAAACTGTCCATGGGAAGGCTACTAATTTTCTCTTCAAATTACAAATAGCAGTAACATCAAATATTTTTCTATACAATAGAAATCTTTTCCTACAGGTCATGATGACAAGAGGCTTTTGCCGTATACTTGAGTGGGAAGTGATGTATTAGATGGAGAAACCCAACAACAACTTGGACAAGGATGTGGTCAAGGCTGTTTTGTGTAAAGAATTAATCTACAGAATACAGGTTTCCACCTCTAAGGCTCACATGTATAACTAAGTATGTGTGACTGTAAGCATACCACCTCACTCTTTTTAATTAGAAAATTTAGACTTATTCATTAAAAGTTTTCAAAAGATTTATTTCTTTTATTTTATGTGTGTGAGTGCTTGTGTGACATGTGTATGCCTGGTCCCCTTAAGAAGTCAGAAGAAAGCGTTCTATGCCCTGGAGGAATTACAGATGTTTGTGAGCCACCATGTATGTGCTGGGAACCAACCAAGGTCTTCTTTAAGAACAACATACAAGAGACCTGATAGGCTAGGATCAGATGGAAGGGGAAGAGGACTGCCCCTATCAATGGACTCATGGGTGGAGATGAGGGAGGGAGGGTGGAATTTGGAGGGAATGAGTGAGGAGGCTAAAGCTGGGATACAGAGTGAATAAACTGTAATTAATATAAAAATAAAAATTAAAGAAAAGAACAACATACACTTTTAACTGCTGAGCCATCTCTCCGGCACCTAGATTGATTTTTAAGTTAACATGCAAAGTAATATATTTTGTTATGGCATTTCCACACATATATCTTGTTATACTTTATTCTTATTAAGTCTCTTTGTTCCTCCTCCCATTTTGTCCATTCTCTTCTTGTTGGGCTCTTTTCTCACCTTAAATAATCCTCTATTTCTGCTGACTGACTTTTTCTTGTAACTGCCTAACTTTGGTGTCTTTGGCCTTATTTTTCTAAAGAAGTTATTGAGTCTTAGAGCCGTGAAATAACTTAGCTCAAGGTCTGATGTTCACTGCAGCGTGAAGGGAGCCTCAAACCTGTGACTCACTGAACCGAACTCAGGTCTTCTTCCTGAATATGAAGCAGTCTGCTATGTTTCTGGAACTTTAAGTGGGGCAAATTCTATGTGAAACTGCTGCTGATTTCAGTGAAGGAGTCTGCTGTGTGGTCCCTGGGACATTGTAAAGTATCCATCATTCAGATTGGCATAGCCCTGACAGTTACTGAGTCTTTTAAGTAAGCAGGGTCATAGATTTCCAAGAGAATATCTATGGCTTCTTCATTCTTGATTCCAAGGGCTAATATATTCATCATATTTAATTTATTAAGGTCAGTCCAAATGCCACAAATAATGTACAAGGAATATAAATAGAATATGAATATAAATGCACTGACATATATATATATATACATATATATACATATATATATATATTTACGATTACTGGTAAATAAAACTTAACTGCAGAATTTTTTATATTATGTACAATATCTGATTCACCTTGTTTATGTTTGATATAAATAGTTAAAAAGTCAAATTGTTGTAGAAATAGTTTGCAGATTTAATTTGCTTTATATTTGAAATATGTTATCTTATTTACCACTACAAATTGATTGTGCAACTGTTGGTTTAAAGTTATGATTGTTTTAGAAAATGGCAACAGGGACTGGAGAGATAGCGCTGTGTTTGAGAGCAGTTGCTGCGGTCCCAGAGGACTCAAGATTGGTTCACAACACCCATGTGAGTTTAAAAGCGCCTCAAACTCCAGCTCCAAGGAAGATGACACTTTCTTCTGGCCTCTCTGGGCACCCAAACAGACATAGCATAATCATAGATAATCACAGACACATAAGCATAAATAAAAATAAAAGTAAAATGTAAAAAGTGAGAACAATCAGCAAAGCCTGGTGATACATGCCTCAAATGCTAGACTTTAGCATTCTGAGGTGAGGAGATGATAAGGTTGTGCCTAGTCTGGGCTGTATAGTGAGTTCCATACCTAACTGGGCAGCATAGCAAAACATGATTCAAAAAAATCTGGTGATGTAGCTCGGTGGTAGACTACCTGCCTAGGATACCCAAAATCCTGGGTTCAGTTCTCTCTCTCTCTCTTAGATACACACACACACACACACACACACACAGGAAGAGAGGGAAAACAATAATATATTCTCTCTCACACACACAGAGGAAGAGAGGGAAAACAATAATATATATTCTTTTAGTTTTAATAAACTTCGGAGAGTGAAGCAAATCTTTTTGTTCCTGTTTTGTCATTTGTTTCAGGATTTCGGCCCATCACAAGTTTTCCCTTTTGCAATTTCTCCATTGCTAGTATAAACATTCTAACAAATGACTCGCCAGCAGTTAAGCTGGCTCCGAGGATGATGATGATATAATTTGAGGAGGATGACATAGGGTGCTATATAGAGTAACAAAAACAACAACTTTAAAGAGCTGGAGTGTAGCTCAAAGGCAAAACGCTTACTTCAGCATGTGTGAAGAGGCCCTGGGTTTGATCCCTAGCACCACAAAAAAACATGGTGTTAAATTAACCAACACTAAGAACCTGGAGATTTCTCAATACTGTGCAAAAGAACCAAATTAGTATCTGATATATCACACACATAGTGAATGGGAACATTTATTAACACATTAATGTATTTTCCGTTGTGCATTTCTTATGGCTGTTGTTTTCAGAATTGAGACTATTCTATAAAGTGAAGTCTGCTAGATAATATATATATATATTTATATATATATATATATATTTACAGTTTATTCCTACAGGCTTATTTGTATAAGAAGGTTTACATTTTTGGCTGAATCTACTTTCTTTTACCAAGTCCTAAATGTAAACAAACACCCATTCAAATACTTGCAACCTAAAATAAAGCATAACAACTCTTTAAAAAGCCAGTAGTCAAAACTAGCTTTTGTCCTTTTGGGTCTAATAATTTTGATATTTCATTTTTTTATTGTTGTACAAGAAGCTGTAAGAAAATTTCTAGGATATCATTTATCCAATATTTCATTCATGATTCAAGAAGTCAAAAAGGACTGAATTGGTTGTAAAAATTGGATAGGACAGAACTCTTAAAGATGAATGAAAATGATACAACAATAATCTGGAAACTTTAAATTTAGCTCAAGGATTACTTTTAAGTATTACTTAACATGGCTTCTTCTCATTTATGTTTTTTTTTTATGGGATGGAGATGGTTCAGCCATTAAAGGTTCAAAACAAAAAAATCTACTTTTCAAAAAAGTTATGGAAATGAGAGAAATCATCTCTTCTATGATATCATAGTTACTAATTCCTGGAAGGAACTATGGCTACCCAGTATAATGTGCTCCATAAACACTACAGCCTGAAGCTGAGAAGTTGCACATATACTAAGAATGATGTTTGGCAGAGAGGAATCAAAGATTCAGTAACCTTTGTGGGTGGCTGTACATTTTTACAACTCGGTCCATTGCACCACACAATGTCTCCTTGGCTATAAAAAATTTGAGGAAAGATTATATTTTATATTATGTTCACACTTATCCATAACACCAGATGCACACACTTTTTTATCTTTTTATTTTTTATTATTGTAGTTTATTCACTTTGTATCTCCCCTGTAGCTTCCTTTCTCCTCCCCTCCCAAACCTCCCTCCTTTCTCCTTCCCCACCCATGCCCCTCCCCCAGTCCACTGATAGGGGAGGTCTTCTTGTCCTTCCTTCTGATCCTAGTCTAGCAGATCTCATCAGGAGTGGCTGCATTATCTTCCTCTGTGACTTGTTAAGGCTGCTCCCCGCTCAGGGGGATGTGATTAAAGAGCAGGCCAATCAGTTCCTGTCAGAGACAGTCCCTGTTCCCATTACTATGGAACCCACTTGGACACTGAACTGCTATGGATTAATCTGTGCAGGGGTTCTAGGTTATCTCCATGAATGGTCCTTGCTTGGAGTATCAGTCTCAGGAAAAACCCCTTTGCCCAGATTTTAAACCTGTTAGAAGAAAAATTGGGGAAGAGCCTTGAATTCATTGTCACATGAGACAACTTCCTGAATAGAACACCAACAGCACAGGCTCTAAGAGCAACAATCAATAAATGGGACCTCATGAAACTGAAAAGCTTCTGTAAAGCAAAGTACATTGTCGTCCAAACAAAACAACTTTCTACAGATTGAAAAAAGATCTTCACCAACCCTATATCTGACAGAGGGCTAATATCCAGACTACATAATGAACTCAAGAAGTTAAACAGCAACAAATCAAGTAATGAATTAAAAAAAATGGGGTACAGAGCTAAACAGAGAATTCTCTATAGAGGAATATTGAATGGCAGAGAAACACATAAGGAGATGCTCAATGTCCTTAGTCATCAGAGAAATGCAAATAAAAAACATCCATCAGCATGGCTAAGATCAAAAACTCAAGTGACAGTACATGCTGGAGAGGTTGTGGAGAAAAGGGAACTCACCTCCATTGCTGGTGGGAATGTAAACTTGTACAACGACTTTGAAAATCAATCTGGTGCTTTCTCAGACAATTAAGAATAGTGCTACCTCAAGATCCAGCTATACCACTCCTAGGCATATATCCAAAAGATGCTCAAGTATACAATAAGGACATTTGCTCAATCATGTTTGTAGCAGCTTTATTTGTAATAGCCAGAAGCTGGACACACTTTTTTTTAAAAACAACACTTTGCCCAACCCCACAGCAAGCCTAATATTTCATCAGATGACTGTCTTCCTTCTGTCTATTTTTCTTTGTATTCATCTTCTTAAGATCATGTACATTTAAAAGCTGCTGGTGCTTCCTCACAGAAGCCCAGGAGCCCTAAAGGTCCATCACCCCTAGCTGCTTTGTCACAGCCTGTCTGCCTCATGGGGATCCAGTGACTCAGAGCAGCTGGGTCTAATTTCTTTCCAGTGTCCTAACTGCCTTCCTGTTCTGCACACTGGCTCCTAATTAGCCAAAGGTGAAAGACTGTAACAATGCTGCCAGTGGTGGCAAATCCATTTATCTGTTCTTTCCAACTCTACTTGGAAACTGGAAGGGGGAGATGCCTCTTTCAGAGGCAGCTTGGCAATGCCGTGCCTCCAGTCAGCATGCATGTTGTTTAAATGAGTGTCTATTGTTCAGAATTAAGCTCACGATGGCATTTTCATATGCACATATTACCCCGATGGTACACATACACCCCTTCGTCACACTCTCCAGAATCAACATTTTCTTTTCTTTTCTTTTCTTTTAAAATACTGGTTGGGAATTGGTCTCACACAGATCTGGGTGTGAATTCTGCTTCTGCTGCCTGTGACCATGACCAATTACTTATCTAATCCTGTCCTCTTTCACTTTCTTTCTTTTTTTTTTTTATTTTTCTTTTTAGTTACAATTTGTTAACTCTGTGTCCCAGCTGTATCCCGCTCCCTCATTCCCTCCCCCTCCCCAACTCCCTCCTTGGTCTCCTCCCTGCTCCTTTCCAAGTCCACTGATTGATAGGGGAGGACCTCCTCCCCTTTCATTTGACTGCACCTCATTTTTTCTTATTAGCAAAAAGAAAAAAATGAGGGGGGATAGTCAACATCTGTCATATAGGAAGTCAGATTAAAGAATGTGTGAGTATTTATAGTCTCTGGTACAGCTGACCTCACTCTGTATAAATCTGTTACGGCTATTGCCCCTGTTATTTCTGTGTGACTTTTGTATTCTACTTCATTGTATGGCTTTTCAAATGTCATCCCTGTCTGCAGAACATTTCTTCAGTTCAGTAGCAGCCTCCTCCCTCATTTGCTTCTGTATTATCTAAAATAGATTTCTTCTCTTGCTGTCCTTCTTGCTACTCTTAAAGGACTGTAAGTCTTATGAGTTTTAGGTTTAAGGTTCCCTTGAACCTTACTCCCTTATTGTTGTAGTTGCTCTTTCTTTTGCTACTCAGAGTGCCCCGTACTTTTGACTTTCCAGACCAGTTTGACAGAAAGCAAGTCTGTCTTAAGTAATGGGAATCAGCTGTGCTCAGTTTTCTTCGGCTCTAACTTTAACGTGTTTTTAGATAGGCTGATTTCTGACGTTTTCAGCTCCAGTGACGTGTGAAGGCTTTGAATTGTTGAGACCTTATCCATTCCTTCATTAAAAATTCAACTGATGCTTACACTCTTCAGTCTGCCAGAGCTGCTCAGAGCAATGTCTGTTAGGAGCACTGTGTGAATTGTGAGGTCGTTTTTCAGGAGGGCTTTCCACCCGCCAGCTTGTGTCGCTGAGTTTTGTAGGACAATTGTAAGGGTAACCGTGGCAGAATAATAGGCAGAGTTTGGGGGTGCAAATCACTTGAGCTAGAGCAACTCAGCATGTACCTACAGTTCAGGACCTGGAAACCGACGAGAAAGAGGAGATCATGGCAGTGCGTTTGTGTGGGGGTGGAAAATATCGGTCCCTTCCAGCTCATCACCAGGCAGCATACTGCAGATGATCCTGTGCCATCTTCTTATTGCTTAACTGTAAGAGCTAAAATTATTAAGTACGTAATCACTAGATTTCATAATCACTAATTAGTTAACTATCCGATGTAACAATGACTAACTAATGGAGCCAATTACAATTTATGATCTCTTAATAAGGCCAAACTTAAATTGGAGATAGAAATTATGTGAACAGGGTAGGGAAATCTGTGAGCCACAGTGGAAGCTACGTATGAAGTTTGAGGACTACAGTGACAGGAAATGACGATTCCTGAGTGGTTTTGAATCAGATAACTTTGCCATGAAGGGAGGGACTCTTGATTCAGAAGCAATAACCATCTAGAAGGGAAATGATTCCGGGTAGGGGGTCAGTGGTTCTGGAGCCTTAACAGAAACTCATCATGATGGAAACAGAATCCACAGTGAAAGGCAGTTAACTGAGAGGAATCCAGGGAAGAGAGACTCTGAGATGCTTCCTGTAGCCAGCGCTTGCTACTTTGTGGGTTCCTTGTTTCTTCCACCATTCTCCACCCTTTTTCTATCCATTCAATCACCTAACACTAGAGAGGAGAGGGAAAAAGGACAGAGAGAAAAGGGGGCAACGTTTCTGTTACACTACTTCCTGCTGACCATGCATCTTCTTGGGCAAGGTTGATCTTTGCTGTCAGGATATCTGATTTCTTGTTGTTTCTTCTTTGCACAGATTACTTAAGAAACGGCAAACAAAAAACAAGCAACCAAACAACCAACCAAGCTGTGGGGCGCTAGCATTTATATACCCTCTGAAAAGTCCCCAGAATTCCAATCATCATACAATTGCAGAAATTATCTGCAGCTGGCAAAAGCATGTTTCTTTTAGAGCACGAGGCAAATCATAGTCAGCTGATCCTAAGCAGCCCGATGTTTCCAGTTCTAGGATTAAAACAAAAACATATTCTTACAATATTTTCAAGACAAGGCTTCTCTGTATTGCCTTAGCTGTCCTGAACTCACTTCATACACCAGGCTGGCCTCGAACTCACAGAGAACCATTTGCTTCTGCCTCCCGAGTGCTGGGATTACAGGTGTGTGGTATCATGCATGTCAATTTCTCTATTTCTTTTTTAAAAGAAACTAAAATTATAAATTTCTCACTGCAGCTTCCTTACTAGTAGGCTTTCAGATTGTATTGAGATAGTTTGTGATGACTCAACAGAAGCATACATCAAGTAAGTGTCTCTGGGGGGAAAAGGACAGTAGAGGAAAGTCACAGAGAAACTGTTCAGAGATGAGGGATCCCAAGAATGAAGTTCAACTATTTTGCATTATGTTTTTGTTTTTCTCCTCTCTTTTCCTTCTTCCTCTCTCCTTCCTCCTTCTCCCACTTCTCTCTGTTTCCCCTCTGTCTTTATAACTTTTGTAGAGTTAAGCAAATAATCTCTGTTTGAAGTTTATTCCACATCAGTTACATTTTATAATTGTTTCCACATGCCACTGATTTTAGTTTTCTTATGTATAAAAAGGGGAGGGGATATTGCCACGTATGGAGTATGTTGGGAACAAATGTGTTTCAGGATGTAAAATAGTTAGCAGTACTAAGAATGGTCCATGCCTAATAAATGAAACCTAGTAAAATTGTGACATGAGTCCCTCTGTGGTTTGACACATTGGCAGGGGTTGAAGCAAGGAATTAGAGGGCCTCCTATGTCAGGAAATTCCTGTAATTCCTCATCCTTCCACAAGGTTTCAAACACTTAAAGTACCGTAATACTATCCATCTTTTGAGTGGACTTGCTGTGTAAGTGATAACGTTTTTTTTTTTTTTTTTTTTTGTATCCTGGACACAGAGCCTTTTAAAGTGCCTAGGGAATTATCTGAAAACCCTGCAACAGAAAATAGATGTGAATGATGGCTGGTCATAAAATGCATCATTAATTTTTACACTTTGATGAAGGTTATTTATTGAGAGGCCCTGTCTCCAAGTCATCACCAGTCCTGACATTGCTCTTGTCTTCACAGGAAGGCAGCAAGCTCTATCACACACCCAAAGATTATAAAAATTACAAATTCCAACACTTAACAAAATATTTTCTGCCTTACTGAATGGCATAAATAAAGATGATAATAATTCTGCATTATTTCCCCTCATAACATCAATGGAATGGCTAGTTAATGAAGTCCAAGAACTTAAGGTAGTAAGGACTAAACAGAACACAAACGCCAATCACTATTGTTATTTATTTAGTACTGTCTCATTCCAGGGTCCCACATCTTCTTTCTCTGTAAAAAATACATTTGGTAATTATGAGAATTCAGCCTCAACCCGGTTTATTGTGGTGGCAGAAATCTTTAATTAAAGGCATTGGAAAATGAAGGTCAGTGCTGGTTTGATTCCAGGATCGGTCATTGCAGCATCAGTGACCTGCGAAGGTCATTAGCAGCTGAATGTGCTGCTGTGCCCTGAACGGAATGAATCACCGCCTTAGTCCAGTTTCTTAGTAAACAGCTGTCCTACATCCGTACTAACAGTCACAGGAAGTAACAGCAGCCCATTAGCTGGCAACCTGGGTAAGCAATGCTGCTCAGCCCTGGCTAGATGGTAGAGTCACTTTGAAAACACAGACACCAGACAGCACCAGGTCCAATTAAATGAGTATCTCTGGAGATGGGATGAGAAAACTTATCTTTCTTTAAACAGAAAAATGTATCTGGCTGATTCTCGTGCATATCTTTGTTTTCACAGCACCGCTCCACGGGAAGGGAAACTACAAAAGTGAGTCTTCTTTCCCCGCCTCAGACACACAGTTCTTTAAGGCAGCTTTGCGATGAGCTTCAAGCCTGCAGGAATGTTTGTTTCAATAACGCCCAAGGGAAGTATGACACACCTGTAGGTTAAGCAATATATGACCTCTCGTTTATATACCTAGGTGAATCCCCTGGAGAAGCACATTCGTTACTTTTAAAAACTGGATTCGTAAGCCCAGCCTCAGCCACCACTTGGACATTTGATGCTATAATGTGCCTGAAGACACATATTTGAGGATGATAAAATATTTCTTAGAGTTCATACCCATTTATTATCCTGTTTTTTTTTTTTTTTTTTTTTTTTTTTTTTTTTTTTTTTTTTTTTTTTCTCAATCTAGTTCTTTGCCTGAGGACAGGAATGCTTTGATACTTAGGAACTTCACAAGCGAAACACAAATCCTTAATTTGCTAATCTGCCATTTTCAATCAGGGTCAGTTTCCAAGAGTCACTGTAACTCATCCCACCTCCTCTTTCTTCATGGTAGGTGATGCAGAAATACAAATTGAGTGCATCCATAGACACAGAATGTTTGCGGAAAGCGAGGTACATCATAGGCACATCAGATACATACGAATTCCCAGAAACCCTCCTAGAGTGACAGGGTTTCCCAACTCCATTCTGTTGTCAGTAGTACCTTCTCTTTAGGAGATAGCTAGACAAGCTACTGGAAGGAAAAAGCTAAGCATTATGGCGCTCTGCCATCCTCATCACTGTTTTATTCACACGAGTAAAGTTCAAATGCTGCTGAATTACCAGAGGGAAGGATGCTCCGTACAACTGCCTTGAGTTCACAAGCTGGCATAGAGCTGTAGTATTGCTGATCATAAAGTAAACATCACTCTGGGTTCTGAAAATTTTACAATTGGGAAAATTTCAACATCTTTCTTTCTTTCTTTCTTTCTTTCTTT
>NW_026585689.1:2367141-2384629 GCF_907164565.1 Psammomys obesus | reverse complement strand
TCTTTCTTTCTTTCTTTCTTTCTTTCTTTCTTTCTTTCTTTCTTTCTTCTCCTTTTAAAAAAATATTGTGTGTGTGTGTGTGTGTGTGTGTTCTCTTAGAAGCCAGAGGAGGCTAAATACCCTGGAGATGGAGTTAATGGAGTTATGGGTGGTTATAGGCTGCTGGACATGGGTGCTGGGAACTGAACTCTGGTCTTCTTTGAGAGTAACACATATTTTAAACTATTGAACTCATCTCTTCCCACCCCACCTATGTTAAGAAACCTGCAGCCCATCTCTACATAGCTAGCCAGTGGAAAAGCTAGGCTTTCCGACTTTTTGCCACTTTATAGACATGTGAAACAACTTTAGTTCATAAGTCAAAACAACAAGGGGTTCTTCATATCTAATGCTAATTCTGAAACACTTTAACAGCATCAATCAGAAGTTATGGCTCCTGTGGAATCTTCAGGATTTGAGATGAAGACAAGCTACTTTTTATGTGTTTGGGAGGATTTTCCTTGTTTCCATTCAACTCTGAAACTAAAATGTAAATGTAATTATATACAGTTTTAGCTCTTGAGAAAAATGTGAGGTCTAACATAGGAATGAAAATGGTAGCTCAGATAATGAGCAAGTATCATTGACACACCCTTCTTCCTTGGGAAATAACATTGGAGAGAAACTTACTATCATTCTAGGACCATCACAATATCTTTTCATCTGTTAAATATTCTGAAGACCTTTAACAAATTGCATTAGCAGTGCTGTTTTTGCTTTAGTAGTTCAGCTTAATAGCCCTTTGAATTATGTTCATATATCTAAAATGACACTAGAATAATGGAGGAAAAAGACAAGCATTTGTTTTGTCTTTCCTTTTCAACACAAACAAGCCTGTGCACACACATTCAATACTCCAGTCGTGTGTCAACATTAATTTCAATTTATCATTATGTCAAATTGGTTCCATAATGTTTAATTTCCATATTACAACTGATGTTGATTTCCAAAGAAATTACACATTACAACAGCTTCTTCAGTGGCTGATACCAGAGGATGGCCATCTATTATATTAGAACATGATTGCCTGACTTTCCTACAAGCTCTGATTATAAAGTGTAAGAAATAGCTGCAGGGGAGGGACTTGTAGAAACCATGTCTTCTTGTCTTGAACCTAGTCCAGGAAGTGTTGCTTCCTGAAAAAGAGTATGCTAGGTTTAATGAATAAGAAATACTCCTCTAAACTTTTTGAGTTCCCAAGAATAAGCCCTCTAGACTCCCAAATTGGTTCAGGAGACATTACTGTTGCAAGTTACAGAGAATGAACTTGTGAGAAGCTGTACTGTGCTACTCACCAACATTCTGGTAAGATTAGAAATGTGGTGGAGACTGAACCAGGGAACTGTGTCCAGCTGGAAAAGATAGTCACTATTGGCAACTTTTATCAAAGTTGGGCCAGGACTTGAGTTAGCATGTTTGGTACAACTACCAGAGAACATTCCTGTTGGTCCCCACTTTTCTGAGTCATCTATCTAGTGGAAATCCATTAAGTGAGGTTAACAGGATTTGAAAGACCCAGACTCTCACTTCAAAGAATGTACAATGGAGAATATTTGGCATTTTCAGTCCCTACAGTTGGGAAGCCACAAACACAGGAAGGGCTTTAGCTCTGGTGCTCACAGAACACGACAAATTCTGGGGTGGCAGGGATATCCTATGATCCAAGTATTCTTTTATGGCACCCACTTGGCCTTATAGCTTTTCTAATTTCAAATCTCAAAGCAATTTGTATTGCTTTGATCTGGGTACAGGTATGCTGCTTACCTAAAACACTGCATCTCTATGGTGCTATTATGTTTCCATAGTCTATTACTTAGATGATGTAAGGATGTCTTGAGGCAGAAAGGGAATTTCACTTCAACTAAAGGAATTTAGAGTGTATATATAAGCAGGGAAATGTTTAGTTTACTTTGAAATGGATCATTGGGTTGTTGTTAAATAAGCATGAGAAGATAAATTGAGTTGCATGCAGTTTTCACAATACAATGGGTACATGCCACTGATTTCACTGTTCTCTGAGGACGTATATGCTAGCATAACCATTGGCATCTCCATCTCAAGCCTTGTGTTCTGTAAGTGTTTTGTGGGGCTTCTGTGCTGTGTAAGCATTTTGTGAGGCTTGTCTACTTATTTCCAAATGTTGTTTCCTTTGCAGCGCCAGCCATTCTCAGGATGGTGATATCCCGTGGGTTTGTAACAGATTTCTTTGTGCACATGCCCATTCATACTTTAGCATCTGGTCCTATCAGTTCCTCTGATAATGGAGGATACCTTGTAATGTGTCCCCCAAGACCTCAAAGCAGCACGAGGCAATTGAAGCTTAGTCTCATAATATTTTTTGATAAACACACTACCAGGTTTTCCCCGTTTCCAGTCTTTTTTACATTTACAAAAAGATGATTATTTTATTTTATTTTATTTTATTTGTGTAACAATGTTTTGCCTGTATGTATGTATGTAACGTATGTGTATATGTGAATGTGTAGGTATCATGTACATGTGTGGTGCCTGTGGATATCAGAAGAGTGTGTTGGATCCCCTTGAACTAGTGTTAAAGAATTCTGTGAGTGGCCATGTGAGTGCTGGAAATGGAGCCTGGATCCTCTGTAAGAGCAGTAAATGATCTTAAACACAGTGCCATTCCTCTAGTTCCTTATTCAGTCTTCTTTTATAGTGATGTTAATTAGTTAATCAGCTAAAGTAGTGGGTAACAACTTCTAGCCCCTTTACTTCTTCATTAATATTCATTTTGAGGCTTTGTCTTATTAGTACCATCATCATAAATAGCAATAAAAAGTCTCCCCTTTGTTTGAAAAATGTTAGACTGTTCCTTGCATCTGCAGACACAAATAGACACCCATGTGTGACCCTGCATTAAAACAGAAAAAAGTAAACATATTTAGGTTAAATTATGACTTCCAGTTACAGATAACAGAAGACGGCCCTTCTGCTGGTCAGCTGTACACATTTGATGGCCTGGTTCACAGTATTACTTAGTTACCATTAGTCAAGTTAGTATAGAAACTTGGATATCTGAAGTATATAAACTCTCTGTTTCAATAGCTTGTTCTAATACAACCAGGTAGTGGGCTTTTGATTCAGTTATTTAAATAAAATTGGTTAAGATGATTATCCTGAGTGAGGCATCCCAGCAGCAGAAAGACATACATAGTATATACTCACTTATAAGTGGGTATTAGACATATAATATGGGATAAACATTCTAAAATCTATATACCTAAAGAAGCTAAGCAAGAAGGAGGACCCTGGGTAAGATAATCAATCCTCACTCAGAAAGGCAAACTGGACGGACGTCAGCGGAAAAGGGAGAAAACAGGGAACAGAACAGAAGCCTACCACAGATGGCCTCTGAAAGACTCTACCCAGCAGTGTATCAAAGCAGATGCCGAGACTCATAGCCAAACTTTGGGTAGAGTGCAGGGAATCTTATGAAAGAAAGGGAGATAGTGGGACTGGGAGGGGACAGGAGCTCCACAAAGAGAGCAACAGAACCAAAATATCTGGGCCCAGGGGTCTTTTTTAACAATGATACTCCAGCCAAGGACCATGCATGGAGATAAGCTAGAACCCCTGCACAAATGTAGCCCATGGCAGCTCAGTGTCCAAGTGGGTTCCCTAGTAAAGGGAGCAAGGCCTGTCTCTGACATGAACTCAGTTGCTGGATCTTTGATCTCCTCCCCCTGAGGGGGGAACAGCCATACCAGGCCAGAGAGGAAGACAATGCTGCCAGTCCTGTTGAGACCTGAGAAACTAGGGTCAGATGGAAGGGGAGGAGGATCCCCCCCCCCCCATAGTGGACTGGGGGACGGGCAAGGGAGGAAAAGAGAGAAAGAGGGTGGGATTGGGAGGGTAGGAGGAGGGAGTCTACAGATGTGATACAAGGTGAATAAATTGTAATTAATGAAAAATAAATTAACAAAAATGATGTGACATCAATGAAAGGGATGAGCCAGAGCAGCTAAGTTCAGGCGAGAAACAGCACTAAAGCACACAAGTCTACAGTTTTTTTAGATGCTTCTTTGCTTAACTGTTTGTGAGCAATTAATACCTTGAGGGGAAAATATAATCCAGCCACAGCCATGAATAACTGAATGTTGTGCCTGACACTTACAAGTTTTTTTTTGATAGAATCAAAAGCCAGCTAAAACCATGTTCATTTCTCTTCATGACAATCTCCTCTGAGGAAGGAAGAGATGCTATTAGTACTGTCATATTATAAGTACGAACAAAGTTGCTGAGAGAAGGCAACTATGCTAGGCTCATAAGTATGTGGCTTAAACTCTCCTTGCAGGGTACGTATATAATTTTAGTGAAAATTTCAACTTCTGACAGTATTTACATGTTAAATATTTGAGGGTACCTTACATATCTGCACTTCTGATATTGACCCTATAAGTTTTCTTTGAAAAAAAAAATCTTATCTGCATAGGCATTTTCTACTCTTGTGAGTATTGAATTTGGAAATGTTTCCAGCATGTTATACTTTCACTGTCAGAGGCAAATGATTGACTCATTACCACGACTCAACAAAGCATTAGCAATGGCTCCAAGGTCTTTATGACAGCATTTGTGGTACTTTTTGATAAGCAACTAATTTTTTGGTTCTAGGTTCCAGGAAAACACAGCTAATAGGAAAAAGCCAAGGAGCCAAACAGGAAAAAGAAAAATAAGTCCCAAAGAGCCGCCACCTCCTTGCCCTAGCTTCTTGCTAGTTAGATGACATGAGATAATGGTATCTTAGTTACAGTCTGTAATTTCCCCAATTGTGTGAAATCACAAACCTCAATTAGTGCACACAGTGGAGCAGCAAACAGAATCCCAAAGCTAACTTCACCAGTGAGGCTTCACTGTAGGACCAACTGTTCTTATGAAGATACTTCTTTGTTTCAATTGGCATTTTCATATTGAAGCCTTTTGGTGGGAGACTTAACTAAGTCCTTATGTAATCATATTTTTATTTAAGTTGATGAAGAAGTCGTGTTTGCTTTTGCTCCCTCAACCAGCATAAATCGAAATAGGTGTAGGTTTTTGTTATTAATCAAATAGGTGTGCACTTAAGATGACGTAAAATTAATAAAAATGAGTGATAGCTGCATTCATGAGTTGTTTTAGCATCAGACTTACAGTCTACAGTGGAGAATTAATCAAATGGATACTTCAAAACATTTGTGATCTATTATAGAAGGAAGACCTTTCACACAGTGAGGCAATAGGGGAAATTAAGCTCTATTTATTTGGTTAGTGGATAATCATATTACACATTTAAAATATACCAGACCTACTTATCTACTAGATAATGCCTTTTATTTGTGCATATGGCAAGGGCACACAAACTCGGAGTGAAAGATGTTGAATATGTATTATTTCATGTTGTAAGTGCATGCATATTTAAAGCTGGCATTTCTGCC
Source organism: Psammomys obesus (assembly GCF_907164565.1). Taxonomy (NCBI): domain Eukaryota; kingdom Metazoa; phylum Chordata; class Mammalia; order Rodentia; family Muridae; genus Psammomys; species Psammomys obesus. Next base: position 2,379,161 of record NW_026585689.1, on the reverse strand, counting down.
TCGTGGCTGTGAAAGCAAAGCAACCAGCCTGAGATGTAAACAGAGACTCCGTTTAACTTGCATAGGAGCTAAAGAGTGTGCCATATGGCTAAAGTGTGTGGCGGTGTATGTTAAGATTATCACCTTGCGAGTGTTTCCAAGTAAAATATTTGTTTTATGTTTAATTTACAAATTATATTTTCATATTTATTCAAAGAACATGAGTTAAATGATGATCAGAAACAACCTGCAATATCCATTCTAATATTTGTTTTGGTTTTGTGACCAACCCTTAGCCTACAGGAAATAATAAATATAAATTTAATAATTGTACTGGAAGATGACTGAGTCCTGCTTTCTAGTAATTGGCTTTGTCTTTCTTCAGTGTATTTACTTTAAAACATTATGCACCAAAGCATAAAATCTTTCTTTTTTTTTCTGCTATGGTAGAAAAACATAAGGATGTTGTTTAGAAGACTCCCCTGTAGCACATATGTCTGTTATTCATTACGTATTTTCTATATATAGTACATATTTCTTTTGAAGCACTGGGTTTTGGGGAAGACCATTTGTAAAAGAGTAGACAATAGAAAACAGGAACTCAGGAGCTACACAGCTTAAGGAGGCAGTGCCCCTCTGGTTCAATTGATGAGTTAGAACTCTGGCTTCCAGACTTGTACAGCTGCTTCACCTGCTATGAAGATGGAAGCTTGGATGCTCTGGTTCACTTTAGGCTAAGTCTCTTGACACTCAGCTTCTTCTGTGGCAGCCATGGAGAGGCTCTGTTGCAAATTTTGGAAAAGATCACGCTGGTCTTAAGCAGGCTGGGTATGCAACAAGAAGAGTACTTGATTTTTTAAAAATACCTACCTATCCTTCTGTCTGTCTGTCTATATGCCTGTCTGTCTATCTATCTCTCTGTCTGTCTATCTAATATTTATATATCTATCATCTATCTAATATATGTATCTAATAATCTACTTATCTATGTATCTATCTACATATCTATGTATCTATCTACACATCTGTGTATCTATCATGTATGTATGTATGTATGTATCTACCATCATCAAATCATCTATTTACTAATTCATACATTTAGTGTGTGCACATATGCCATGATACACTTGTGGAAGTCAGTAGAGAACTTGGAGAAGTTGTTTTTTTTTTTTTAAATTTTTGATTAATTACACTTTATTCATTTTGTATTACCCCATAAGCCCCTCCCTCCTCCCCTGCCGATCCCACCCTCCCTCCCCTTTCTGCATGCATGCCCCTCCCCGAGTCCACTGATAGGGGAGGTTCTCCTCTTCTTTCTGATCTTAGTCTATCAGTTCTCATCAAAAGTGGCTGCATTGTCCTCTACTGTGGCCTGGTAAGGCTGCTCCCCCCTCAGGGGGAAGTGATCAAAGAGCAGGCAAATCAGATTATGTCAGATTATGTCTTCCCATTACTATGTAACCCACTTGGACACTGAACTGCCATGGGCTACACCTGTGCAGGTGTAGGGGTTCCAGGTCATCTCCACGAATAGTCCTTGGTTGGAGTATGATTTTCTGGGAAGTTCCCTGTGTTCAAATTATCTTGTTCTGTTGCTCTCCTTGTGGAGTTCCCGTCCCCTCCAGCTCTTACTATTTCCCACTTCTTACATAAAATTCCATTCACTCTGCCCATCAGTTGGCCATCAGGCTCAGCATCTGCTTTGACAGTCTATACTGCAGAGGCTTTCAGAGGCCCTCTGTGGCAGGTTTCAAGGTTGTTTCCTGTTTTCTTCTGGCTTTCAGAGGCCCTCTGTAGCAGATTCTGAGGTTGTTTCCTATTTTCTTTTTCTTCTGATGTCCATCCTCTTTGCCTTTCAGGATGGTGATTGAACATTTTAGTTAGGGTCCTCTCTTTTGCTTAGTTTGTTTAGATGTACAGCTTTTAGTGGGTTTATTCTATATTGTATGTTTATATGAGTGAGTATATACCATGCGTGTCTTTTTGCTTCTGGGACAACTCACTCAGGATGATCCTTTCCAGGTCCCACCATTTACCTGCAAATTTCATGATTTCCTTATTTTTCATTGCTGAGTAATACTCCATTGTATAGATGTACCACAGTTTCTGCATCCATTCTTTAGTTGAGGGGCATCTGGGTTGTTTCCAGCTTCTGGCTATTACAAATAAAGCTGCTACAAACATGGTTGAGCAAATGTCCTTTTTGTGTACTTGCGCCTCTTTTGGATATGTGCCTAGGAGTGGTATGGCTGGATCTTGAGGAAGCGCTATTCCTAGTTGTCTAAGAAAGCGCCAGATTGATTTCCAGAGTGGTTGTACCAGTTTACATTCCCACCAGCAGTGGAGAAGGGTTCCCCTTTCTCCACAACCTCTCCAGCATGTGTTGTCCCTTGAGTTTTTCATCTTGGACATTCTGATGGGTGTAAGGTGATATCTCAGGGTTGTTTTGATTTGCATTTCCCTAATGGCTAATGAGGTTGAGCATTTCTTTAAGTGCTTCTCTGCCATTCGATATTGCTCTGCAGAGAATTCTCTCTTTAGCTTTGTTCCCCATTTTTTAAGTGGATTACTTGGTTTGTTGCTTTTCAGCTTCTTTAGTTCTTTATATATATTGGATATGAGTCCTCTGTCAGGTAAAGGGTTGGTGATGATTCTTTCCCAATCTGTAGGCAGTCGCTTTGTTTTGATGACGGTGTCCTTTGCTTTACAGAAGCTTTTCAATTTCATGAGGTCCCATTTATTGATTGTTGCTCTTAGAGCCTGTGCTGTTGGTGTTCTGTTCAGGAAGTTTTCTCCTGTACCAATGAGTTCTAGGGTATTCCCCACTTTTTTTCCTAGCCGATTTAATGTGTCTGGTTTTATGTTGAGGTCTTTGATCCACTTGGACTTCAGTTTTGTGCAGGGTGATAAGTATGGATCTATTTTCATTTTTCTACATGTAGACATCCAGTTGGACCAGCACCATTTGTTGAAGATGCTATCTTTTTTCCATTGTATGGTTTTGGCATCTTTGTCAAAAATCAGGTGTCCGTAAGTGTGTGGGTTTATTTCTGGGTCTTCTGTTCGATTCCATTGATCCACCATTCTGTTTCTATGCCAGTACCATGCAGTTTTTATAACTGTTGCTCTATAGTACAGCTTGAGATCAGGGATGGAGATACCTCCAGAAGATCTTTTATTGTAGAGGATTGTTTTAGCAATTCTGGGTTTCTTGTTATTCCATACGAAGTTGAGAATTTTTCTTTCCAGGTCTGTAAAGAATTGTGTTGGCAATTTGATGGGAATTGCATTAAATCTGTAGATTGCTGTTGGTAAGATGGCCATTTTTACTATGTTAATCCTGCCAAGCCATGAGCATGGGAGATCTTTCCATCTTCTCATATCTTCCTCTAATTCTTTCTTCAGAGACTTGAAATTTTTTTCATACAAGTCTTTGACTTGCTTGGTTAGGGTTACACCAAGATACTTTATGTCATTTGTGGCTATTGTGAATGGTGTTGTTTCTCTAATTTCTTTCTCAGCCCTTTTGTCTTTTGTATACAGGAGTGCTACTGATTTTTTTGAGTTAATTTTGTATCCGGCCACTTTGCTGAAGGTGTTTATCAGCTGTAGGAGTTCCCTGTTAGAGTTTTTGGGGTCACTCATATATACTATCATATCATCTGCAAATAGTGATAATTTGACTTCTTTCTTTCCCATCTGTATCCCCTTGATCTCCCTCGACTGTCTTATTGCTCTAGCAAGGACTTCCAGCACTATGTTGAAGAGATATGGAGACAGTGGGCAGCCTTGTCTTGTCCCTGATTTCAGTGGGATTGATTTAAGTTTCTCTCCATTCAGTTTGATGTTGGCTATAGGCTTGCTGTATATTGCCTTTACTATGTTTAGATATGTGCCTTGTATCCCTGATCTCTCCAGTACTTTAAACATGAATGGATGTTGGATTTTGTCAAATGCTTTTTCAGCATCTAGGGAGATTATCATGTGGTTTTTTTTCAGTTTGTTAATATGGTGGATCACATTGATGGATTTCCGTATATTGAACCACCCCTGCATACCTGGGATGAAGCCTACTTGGTCATAGTGGATAATATCTTTGATGTGTTCTTGGATCCGGTTTGCAAGTATTTTGTTAAGTATTTTTGCATCAATGTTCATAAGGGAGACTGGCCTGAATTTCTCTTTCTTTGTTGAGTCTTTGTGAGGTTTAGGTACCAAGGTGATTGTGGCTTCATAGAATGAGTTTGGTAATGTTCCTTCTGTTTCTATTTTGTGGAATAGTTTGAAGAGAATTGGAGTTAGCTCTTCTTTGAAGGTCTGGTAGAATTCTGCGCTGAAGCCATCTGGTCCTGGGCTTTTTTTGGATGGGAGACTTTTGATGACTGCTTCTATTTCTTTGGGGGACATAGGACTATTTAATTGATTTACCTGGTCCTGATTCAGCTTTGGTGAGTCAAATCGATCAAGAAAATTGTCCATTTCATTTAGGTTTTCAAATTTTATTGAGTATAGACTTTTGAAGTAAGTCCTAATGATTGTTTGGATTTCCTCAGTGTCTGTAGTTATGTCCCCCTTTTCATTTCTGATTTTGTTGATTTGGGGGGTGTCTCTCTGCCTTTTAGTTAGCTTGGCTAAGGGTTTGTCGATCTTGTTGATTTTCTCAAAGAACCAGCTCTTGGTTTCATTGATTCTTTGAATTGTTTTATTTGTTTCTAATTGATTGATTTCAGCCCTGAGTTTGATTATTTCCAGCCGTCTACTCCTTTTTGGTGTGTCTGCTTCTTCTTTTTCTAGGGTTTTTAAGTGGGCCATTAAGTTGCTTGAATGAGCTGTCTCGAATTTCTTCTTGAAGGCACTTAGTGCTATGAACTTTCCTCTTAGCACTGCTTTCATTGTGTCCCACAAGTTAGGGTATGTTGTGTCTTCATTTTCATTGAGTTCTAGAAAGGCTTTAATTTCTTTCTTTATTTCTTTCCTGACCCAGCTGTCATTTAGTAACAAGTTGTTCAGTTTCCATGTGTGTGTAGACTTTTTGCTATTTCTGTTGTTGTTGAAGTCCAGCTTTATTCCATGGTGATCAGACAGGATACAAGGGATTATTTCAGTCTTCTTGTATCTGTTGAGGCTTGCTTTGTGACCAACTATATGGTCTATTTTGGAGAAGGTTCCATGAGGTGCTGAGAAGAAGGTAAATTCTTTTGTGTTTGGGTGTAAAGTTCTGTATATGTCTGTGAGGTCCATTTGATTCATGACCTCTGTCAGAGATATTGTTTCTTTGTTTAATTTCTGTTTTGTTGACCTGTCCTTTGTTGAGAATGGGGTGTTAAAGTCTCCCACTATTAATGTGTGGGGATCTATATGTGGTTTAAATTTTATCAATGTTTCTTTTACAAATGTGGGTGCTCTTGTATTTGGGGCATAGATGTTCAGGATTGTGATGTCTTCCTGGTGGAATTTTCCCTTGATGAGTATGAAGTGTCCTTCCTCATCTCTTTTTATTAATTTTGGTTGAAAGTCTATTTTATCAGATATTAGAATGGCTATTCCTGCTTGTTTCTTGGGTCCATTTGCTTGGAAAGTCGTCTTCCAACCTTTTATTCTCAGGTAATGTCTATCTTTGTGTCTTAGGTGTGTTTCTTGTATGCAACAGATTGCTGGGTTTTGTTTACGTATCCATTCTGTTAATCTGTGTCTTTTTACTGGAGAGTTGAGTCCATTGATGTTGAGAGAAATTAATGACCAGTGGCTGTTAGATCCTTTGATTTTGATGTTGGCTGTGTTCATAAGGTTGTGTGCTTGGTTGCTTTTTGTTTTGCTGTAGTAAGGTTAATTACTTCCTGTGTTTTCTTGACAAAAGCTAATTTTCTTGGGTTGTATTTTCCCTTCCAGTATTTTCTGTAATGCTGGATTTGTGTGTAGGTATTGTTGAAATTTGTTTTTGTCATTAAATATCTTGTTTTCTCCGTCTATGAGGACTGAGAGTTTTGCAGGGTATAGTAGCCTGGGTTGACATCTGTGTTCTCTTAGGGTCTGCATGATATCTGTCCAGGCCCTTCTGGCTTTCATAGTTTCTGTTTAAAAGTCAGGTGTGATTCTAATGGGTTTGCCGTTATATGTTACTTGGCCTTTTTCCCTTGCAGCTTTTAGTATTTTTTCTTTGTTCTGTATACTTACTGTTTTGATTATTATGTGGCGGGAGGATTTTCTTTTCTGGTCAAATTTGTTGGGTGTTCTGTAGGCGTCATGTATTTTTATTGGCTTCTCCTTTAACTTGATGAAATTTTCTTCAACGATTTTGTTGAAAATATTTTCTGGGCCTTGGAGAAGGGAGTCTTCTTTTTCCTCTATTCCTATTATTCTTAGGTTTTGTCTTTTCATATTGTCTTGGATTTCTTGGACGGTCTGTGTCAGGAATTTTTTGGATTTAACATTTTCTTTGACAGATATGTCGATTTCTTCCATTGTATCTTCTACACCTGAGATTCTTTCTTCCATTTCTTGTATTCTGTTGGTTATGCTTACCTCTGTAGTTCCTGTTTTCTTCCCTAAATTCTTCCTCTCCATTATTTCCTCCATTTGTGTTTTCTTTAATTTTTCTAGTTCTATCTTAAGGTCTTGAGTTGTTTTGTTTACTTCCTTCACCTGTCTGCTTGTATTTTCCTCTTTTTCTTTTAGTTCCTTCAACTCTGTCTCTTTGATTTCTTTCAGTGATTTAATTATTTCTTCTCTGAAGGCCACAAGCTGTTTGGCTGCATCTTCCCGTATTTCTTCACGGATGGCCCTAATCTGCTTGTGTTTATCTTCCTCCATTTCTTTACGGATAGCCATGATCTGTTTGGTTTTATCTTCCTCTAATTCTTTACGTATTTTATCTGTTTCCTCTATTATTCTCTTCATCAACATAGATGTAAGGTCATCTTCTTGATTTTCTATTATGCTGCATTGTTCAGGGCTGTTCGCCCCTGGGTGGCTGGGTTCTGGAGATGCCATATTGCTCTGTCTTTTGTTGGTTGAGCCTTTACGCTGACCTCTACCCATTGAGCTGATTTAGGTGTTGGCTGTTAGTTTCTGTGCTTCCTGGAGTCCTGAGGTAGGGAGTATCCCCTTGGCCAGAAGATGATTTTTCCTGAAGGAGTCCTTCTCTGCTTTTTGGTTATGGTCACTGTATGGCCAGTGTTTCTCCGGAGTTGCCACTGCTCACCTCAGGTTTATAGCCCTGAGTAGTAGCTGTGGTCTATGTTAGGCAGGGGGGATCTCCTCTTACCCATAGAATTTCTCAAGACAGCTGCCCCACTGCTGGGTTTCTTGTTATAAATTTAGTGTGCTGCTGCTCACTAAATTTCCATGTACAGTCCTCTTGAAGAACCTGCTGATTCCCTAGCTGTGGGGTTTTCTCCCAACAGGGAAACTCAGTCTGTTATCCTGGGGTGCACAGTTCTATCCGGGAAAGTGGGAGGTGCACTCAGCAAGTCTCTGGGCCAAAGGCTGATTGCTCCGCTCTGGACCTGGAGAATGTGCACCTAGGTTGAGTTGGCGCCTGAGGGCACTGTTCTGGTCTGGAGGCTGGGTGCCTCACTCTGGACCAGAAGCTGTGTGTCTCTGTCTGGGATGGGGGCTGCAGGCACTGCTCTGGTCCAGACGCTGTGGGTGCAGCCCCCCTGAAGGATCAGGGATTCCCACAGTTTTGACAGTCCAGCCAGGGACAACTGGCCGATCCCTGGCACAGTATCTGAGGGCTGCTGTAATGGCTCTTTGGCTCCTGCAGGTTCGAGGATGCAGCTGTGTGTCCCAGTGCCCCAGGGGAACTCAACAATGGCGGCAGAGCACAGCGCTCCTGCCTGCACTAGAGTCTGCGTGAGTCCAGGAAGTTTTTTGGTGCTGGGTGTCCTAAGCGTTAGAGCTGCTAGATGCTGAAAATGCAGGCAGTGTGAAATCAGAACAAGGTCAGGTTCCTGGAGGCTGGAAGGTAACCAAAAGTTTAATTTAGAGGATAGAGTATTGAAATGTAGGATGAGTAATGAGGGTGTGAGGCCTTTCTGGTTTGGCAGAAAAGCAAAGCTAGATGTTGGTTGTAATGCTACCCTTGGAGGTTTTCCTATAGAGCTATATTAAAAATAAGGTGGTTTGGTGAAGTAGGAACTAGGAAGCTGAATTGGAAGGGTAATTCACTTTTCAGAAGACTTTGGATAGGATTGTTCTACCTTGTCATGTATTGGAGTACTGTAGGGGAAAACGAAGCAGTGGAGGTGGGATAGCAGGATCAATCTGTTCGGAAAACAACAGAAAATTGCAGCAGAACTTGGGTAGACTTTGACCTAAAAATAAAATAGATTAAGAAGGTGCTGAAAGCCCTGAATAGATTAAAGAATGGATTTAATAACACTCACACAGGTTGATGGCTCTGGGATACAGAAGAAGCTATGAATCAAGAACGATTTTGTGAAAGATTTATTTTATTTCAATTTTTAGAGTGTGTGTTTGTGTGTGTGTGTGTGTGTGTGTGTGTGTGTACATGTATACAGGTTCCATCAGAGTCTAGAAGAGTGTTTTGGGTTCCTTGAAGTTCCAGGAGGTTGAGAGCCGCCTAATGTGGGTGCCTGATATGTCTCCTCTAAAAGAGCAGTACGACTTTTATGTGTTAAGCTATCCCTTCAGTCCACATTTCTTTTGTTTTTAAAGACTGGTTTATTTTTGTTTTATGGGTATGAGTCTTTGTCCAGCCAGGAGGACGTAGACATAACATAGTTGTTTTTTGACTCTTCGGTTCTTTCTGAGCGGTCACCACCCACCATACCACACTTACTATTATATTTATTGTGGGGTTTTCATGTGAAGTTGGCAGTCTTAAAACTCCATCACATCTCCCTGCGGAGAACTGTTAAATTACCTTAAAGGATCTAAGTGATTGGACTTTCGAGAGCCTGGCTTATTTTAATTTTTATATATTAATTTTTTATTGATAAACCATTTATTTGAGAATTTCATGCATGAGCACACCATAGTTACATTTCCATGCTCCCCTCTTTCCCTTTTCTATTGTTACATTTATTTCTTTGTTTTGTGGGGTGCATGTATAGAGGCAAGTGGACCACTTGGGAGATTCTCCTTGTACTGGGAGGGTCCTTCAGATCAAATGCATGTCTTCAGGCTTGGTGCTAAGCACCTTTGTACACTAAGCCATCTTGCCAGCCTCTCTTTCTACAAATTTTCTCTTCCCTAAAACTTATGAACAGATTATATTTAGGAATATATATCTATACAGATATAAATATATCCACTCAATAACAATTAGTGAAAAAAAAGAGGCCATGAATTTGAAGGAGAGTAGGAAGGAGTATATTGGAGACTTTGGAAGGGGGAAAGGGAAGGGGAAAATGTAATTATTTTAAAAATTAAATAGAAACAAAAAGTAAAAATCAGATAATTAAGGAAATGGAATAAAAAAGCTAAAAATTTAGCTCAGATTTGCATAAGGTAAACTTATTTCTGTGAAATGTGAATAAAAGCTTAAAAATCTTATGTATCATTTACCTGCTCGTTTAGACATACATAAATAATACATGGGTAGTTTGCTAATTCAGAAACACTCATGAACTCAACCCTGACATTTAAAAAAAGAGATTAGTTCAAGCTCTGCATGTGCCTCTCTGCCATCAGCATCTTTATAATCAACAGGAGCCTTTCTAGGGAGTATCCACTAAGAGTGAGCAGGAGTTATGACTCCAGTTCTCACCATAGTCCCTCATTTTTCTCAGCCCACAGGTTTGAAAACACTCACTATGTTTTATCAGGATCAACAAGACAAGGTCTCCTAATTTGCATTCACACGAAAACTGCAGACAAATTGGTGAGGGTTGCCGAGCTGAAACAGCCATTAATAATATGTGGAGGCAGCATATCCAGGCTCACAGGGTAGCACTCTGCTGTGGATACTGTGCCTGTGCTCTGCTAATGCTTGACGTTTAATCTCTGTCTAGAGGCTCTGGATCACCTCTTGGGAACTTTTGTAAGAGATCCAAATCACAGAGATGACTTGTTTAGAAAGGCATGTGAGTGTGGTGAATGTATTATTAGGTGGTGTGTGTGTCTGTGTTCGTGCATGTTGCGGATTGAACCCAGAGCTTTGCACATGTTGAGGTATACCTTTATTCCTAGAAAAGCTTTTTTAGATAGAATGGTCAGGTTTATGTTGGTTATGGGCTTGCTGTAAACTGCCTTTACCGTGGTGTTGAGATATGTTCCTTGTAGCCCTAATCTCTCCAGACTTTTTATAGTGAAATGGTGTTGGATTTTGTCAAAGGCCTTTTTTTTAAAAAAAAAAAAAAATTTTTTTTCCTGTTTTCTTCTTCTTCTGATGTCCATCCTCTTTGCCTTTCAGGACGGGGATTGAGCATTTTAATCAGGGTCCTTGACTAGTTTCTTTAGATGTACAGATTTTAGTAGGTTTATCCTATATTATATGTCTATATGAGTGAGTATATACCATGTGTGTCTTTCTGCTTCTGGGACAGCTTGCTCAGGATGATCCTTTCCAGGTCCCACAATTTACCTGCAAATTTCATGATTTCCTTATTTTTCATTACTGAGTAATATATTCCATTGTGTAGATGTACCACAATTTCTGTATCCATTCTTTAATTGAGGGGCATCTGGGCTGTTACCAGCTTCTGGCTATTACAAATAAAGCTGCTACAAACATGGTTGAACAAATGTCCTTATTGTATACTTGAGCCTCTTTTGGATATATGCCTAAGGGTGGTATCTGTACATCTAAAGAAACTAATCAAGAGGGAGGACCCTGACTAAAATGCTCAATCCCCATCCTGAAAGACAAAGAGGATGGACATCAGAAGAAGAAGAAAACAGGAAACAAGCTAGAAACCTGCCACAGAGTGTCTCTGAAAGACTCTGCCCTGCAGACTATCAAAGCAGATGCTGAGACTTATGGCCAACTGTTGGGCAGAGTGCATGGAATCTTATGTAAGAAGTGGGAAATAGTAAGATCTGGAGAGGACAGAAACTCCACAAGGAGAGCAACAGAACCAGAAAATTTGAACGCAGGGGTCTTCCCAGAGACTCATTCTCCAACCAAGGACCATACATGGAGATAACCTAGAACTCCTGCACAGATGTAGCCCATGGCAGTTTATTGTCCAAGTGGGTTACATAGTAATGGGAAGAGGGACTGCCTCTGACATAATCTGATCTGATTGTCCTGCTCTTTGATCACCTCCGCCTGAGTGGGGAGCAGCCTTACCAGGCCACAGAAGATGACAGTGCAGCCACTCCTGATGAGATCTGATAGACTGCAATCAGAAGGAAGGAGAGGAGGACCTCCTCTATCAGTAGACTTGGGGAGGGACATGCATGAAGAAGGAGGAGGGAAGGTGGATCGGCAGGGGAGGAAGGAGGGGCTTATGGGGGGGATTCAAGGTGAATAAAGTGTAATTAATAAAAGTTAAAAAAAGAAATTTTTTTTCTAATGAGATTATATGTCTTTCTTTTTCAATTTCAGTTTATTTATATGGCAGATTACATTTACTGATTTTCATATGGTGAACTATCCCTGCGTCTCTGGGATGAAGCCTACTTGATCATGTTGATGATCTTTTTGCTGTGTTGGATTTGGTTTGCAAGTATTTTATTGAATATTTTTGCAACTGTGCTTATGAGGACATTTGATCTCTAATGCTCTTTTTTTGTAATGTCTTTATATGGTTTGGGTCATTATCAATTACATTTTTATGTACTTATCCAGTACAAAAGAAAAAACCTCTATGACAAAGTTAAAAACAAGACAAAATAGCTTTACACCCTCTTTAAAGAGTCACGTGTGCTTATGCCAACATCTTATCCTTCCTCTTTCTCTGTTTCCTTTCAAAATGCTATGTTATCCACACATACACCTGCTAACATGCATACATGACAGGATAGGGTCCATATAGCAGGGACAGCATTGTCTTTTTTCTTTTCTTTTCTTTCTCTCTTTCTCTCTCTTTCTTTCTTTCTTTCTTTCTTTCTTTCTTTCTTTCTTTCTTTCT
>NW_026585689.1:2355867-2367131 GCF_907164565.1 Psammomys obesus | reverse complement strand
TCTTTCTTTCTTTCTTTCTTTCTTTCTTTCTTTCTTTCTTTCTTTCTTTCTTTCTTTCTTAGTTTGGCTCTTTTAATAGTGTGCTTTACACATCAGTGTTGAGTCAGGCTTCCTCTCTCTGCACATTCTGTCCAACATTGCTTGTGATAATAGCCCTTCTGACTACAGTAAGGTGCTATCTCAAGGTTGTTTTAATTTGCATTTCTTTGATGGCTAGGGATGTTGATATTGAACATTAAAAAAACTTACTATTGGAGTTTTTTTTTTTTCCTGCTAAGTTCTTCAAATGAAACACACATAATGTTTAAAGAAACAATAGTTCTTACAAGGTTTTTCTACTACTTTCTTGTGACTATTCGGGACATGTCCGTGCATCTCTAAGTGACATGCTTTCTTGCCACTCCTTGGTTTATCAGTCTGAAGTACCACCTATCCACTTCTGACCCTGGAATTTACAGATTCACCTCGCTTTCACGACTGTCCCTTCTGACTGAGCGCACAAGTGCCACTTCTCAGCACACATCTTCTTGATCGAGTTAAATGATACGGAGAGAGGAATCTCGCAGTGGATCTTGAGCATTTACTTTCTGTGCACAACTTTTTGTTTTCCCTGGAGGCTGTGACTGTCTCAATATTCTCCCAGGATGCTGAGACACAAGGGGCCCACCAGATTTATTGTCTCAGAGAACTCATTTTCTGAAGAACTCGAGACCCACTCTAATGCCTATTATTTTTTTTTCTTCCTCTGCTGGAGTACAGCTGTGTTGGAAGCCCCTGCCACTGTCACTAAAAATTGTATCTTCCTTTCTGCTGAGTGTGCACTGCAGCCTCAGCTCCTTCTCTTTTCCTTTGCCAGCTTATGTGTTCCATTCGATGGATGCCCATTCTTGTTTAGATTCCTGAGAAAGGTAGGGAAACACCATAGAAGTCCCATATGTCCCAAATGACCTTCACACTTTATTTTGATATTGGTTTAATATACATGAACTCCCTTGAGATTGCACAGTTATTACAACAGGTCGTTAAGGTTCTGGTTGTGGCCCTAGAAATGTGACATTATTTTGACTTGGCATAACTTGTTTCTTTTTTTTGTAACATAATTTTTATTAATTACACTTTATATCCCTCCTGTAGCTCCCTCCCTCCTCCCTTCCCAGTCCCACTCTTCCTCTTCCCCACCTGTGTCCCTTTCCCAGTCCACTGATAAGGGAGGTCCTCCTCTCCTTCCCTCTGACCCTAGTGTATTAGGTCTCAGCAGGAGTGGCTGCATTGTCTTCTGTGGCCTGGCAAGGCTGCTCCCCCCTCAGGAGGAAGTGATCAAAAAGCAGGCCAATCAGTTCATGTCAGAGACAGTCCCTGTCCCCATTACTATGGAGGCCACTTGGATACTGAACTACTATAGCTACCTCTGTGCAGGGGTTTCAGGCCATCTCCATGAGTAGTCCTTGGCTAAAGTATCAGTTTCAGAAAAGACCCCTGTGCCCAGACTTTTTGAATCTGTCGCTGTCCTTGTGGAGCTCCTGTCCTCTCCAGGCCTTACTATCTCCCACTTCTTTCATAAGATTCCCTGAACTCTGCCCAAAGTTTGGCTATGAGTCTCAGCATCTGCCTTGATACCCTGCAGGGTAGAGCCTTTCAGAGGCCCTCTATAACTTGTTTCTTAATAACTTCCTTCTTCTTGAATTTTTCTTTTTAGTGTTTCATTGCTACTAGCCCATTTATTTTAATTTTTATTAATTACACTTTATTCACTTTGTATCCCCCCATAAGCTCCTCCCTTCTCCCCTCCGAATCCCACTTTCCCTCCCCCTTCTCCACGCATGCCCCTCCCTAAGCCCACTGATAGGGGAGGTTTTCCTCTCCTTCTTTCTGATCCTAGTCTATCAGATCACATCAGGAATGGCTACACTGTCATCTTCTGTGGCCTGGTAAGGCTGCTCCCCCCTCAGGGGGAGGTGATCAAAGACACTAGCCCATTTTTGCCGCTGTTTCCCCCTCCTAATCACTTATGCCTCGGTCTCTCTATTTTAGTGAGGTTTGAGGAGAAAGCAAAGGTGTCTTTGTGTCCAGTTTTCTAGTTTGATACCTACAAGTGTCAACATTTACCTACGACCCACTGTACTTTTATCATATACATATTTGCACCTGCTTTCAAGTTGTTTTGAAAATCACAGTTGTGGTGGCTTGGAATATGTCTGCTGAAGTCCATATGTAACAATCCTCAGAGGAGTGTTGCAGGGAGGTGCTTTGAACTTTTAGTAGGTCAAGCTTAAAGGGGACATGTCCTGTGAAAGGACTGTGGGACTGTGACCATCTCTTCTCTCTGTGCTTCCTGACTCCAGATGTGGCTGCTTGCCTCCCCATGTGCTTCCATCATTGCTCCTCGAGCCCTTGCTAGTGCCCACCAATGGGACCACATTATCTTAGACTTGAATCTCCCAAGCTCAAAATCTCCATAATATTATAGTCTTGTAGTTCATCATGTGATATTTTTATTAATTCTTTGAGAATTTCGTACAATGTTTTTTGATCATATTCACCCCCCCACACACTCCTTTTCCTAACAGCTCTCAGAAGCACCTCCCCATTCCCCCAACTTTGTGTCCACTTAACATAACTCAAGTCCAGCTCGTGCTGCACATACACTCATGGATTTGGGATCATCCGCTGGAGTGTGGTTGACCTACCTGGGGCCTCACTCTTAAAGAAAACTGACTCCCCCCAAACCCGAAATTATCAAATATCATGGTTTCAGTCAGAGGTGGTGGCTTATGAACCCTTACTCTCTTTAGAGTATTGCCTGGCTTGATTTTGTGCAGGTAACTACAGCTGCTATGAGTTCATGAGTGCAGCAGCCTTGTCTTGATCAGAAGATACTTCCCTCTCATCACCCCTCACCTCTGGCTCTTGCCATCATTGTTCCCCATCTTGTGAGACGGTTCTTGAGCCTTGAGGATTGAGTGATATGACCCACTTATGGCTGAGTATTTTTTCTCTGCATGTTGACCAGTTGTTTGTTACTGCCATTCTTAGAAGGCTACCTAATTTCCAAGGTGTTGAAACACACCCAAGTATCTACCAGCATGTATCCCCACTGGCCACATTTCCTACTTAGCCTAAAGTGTACACAAAGCCAGCTGCAGCTCAAAGAGTGCTAGAGTCAAAGAACATTGGCAGTTCTTTGTCTTGGGAGACAGTCTAGTGAGGGGAGCTTGAAAACCTACTCTAGGCTTGGCTGGGCCTGAAGTGTTTCACTGTTCAATAGTAACTGCGCTGCAGCAGGAAGATGGTTTTATTAGAAAACAATGTGAATTTTAGTGATTTAATAAACAAAATGAAACATAACAGAAAACCTCACAGAGGCCATTGTGGTGCTCTGACTGGCAATTAGAGAGGTCTGGTGGCTTTCCCTGCTTTCTGTGTGGGGAAGGAAGTAAAGGGGCTTTAAATGAACACTTTCCATCTGTATCAAGATATGTTCATTGTGCTGAGGTGTATAAGGGTCGGCCAGGTGTTAGGAATTTTAGGGATATTCAAAGGAAAAGGTATTCCCGAGTGGTTAGTCTTGAAGTATGCTGGCACTGGTTTGTATTCTGGTTTGGTTTGATCTAAGACAATGTACATAATAAAAGGTATTTTTAGGCTGAAAGTGCCACACAATTTTTTAACTGAATTTTGAAACATACTCTCCTTATCCACATTGAAAAGAAATTTAAAAGTTATTTTACTTAGGCTTAGGTTTTAACCAAAGTCCACTTGTAAGAAATGGTGGTCTGGACTCTCATTGTTTCCTAAATAATCTGGTTGTAGGTGGGTTAGAAAAGGCAGGGAACAAATACTGAGATTTTTAGTTCTCCCTTCCTCTCAAATGTGAAGTTTAGGGCAAAAAGGTTTTTCTATTTTTGCAAGTACCAAAGAGTGAATGAATCCAGATAAATTGTAATCATGTAAGGTTTTGGCTACACTTCCCTGGACAGTAGCCATCCAGCAGACAATTGCTGTCAGGGGCTGCTTGCGCACATGCAAACATGGAAATCAAGAAATGTGCGTGTACGCCATGTACTGACTAGACGCTGGCCGCACAAAACAGTCCTTCACTTTTACTGAATTTGGGTTTATGACTGAAAGGAACCACAGGTATTTCAAAGCAAAGGCAACTCTTCAGGAAATACTTCTGTGATTTATGTGGTCATAAAATAGTACTACAGATATTCAATAGATGAACAGGTACCCTGGCAAAAATTATGGATTAAGGAATTAATTAATATTAATTAATGCAAATATTACCTTAGTTAACATGACACATCTGGGTGTATCTGTCAACAAAAACTACATTACAACTGACTGAAACTCAGAATGTTTGGGGTTGGTTTTATCCAGTTGAAAATAACATAGGTGAAAATGAATTAGTTCTGTGTGTAATTCAGGATATTCCAAATACTCACTGTAGAATAGCCACCCTAGTTCTCACATGGACTATCTTATCATCCTACACAGTTGCCTCATAAGTCGCTCCTGCCTTTCTTCTGTCACAGCCTCTGCTCATCACTTGTCTATTTTCTACATCTCATCAGAGAACTAGAATTACAGAGCATCAAGTCATTTCTTTAATTTATCTAACATATTTGAGATTAGCCTATGCTCATGTAACTATCTGCACCTTCTCTTTATCATTGACTGCCATTCCTCTGTATGACATAACACAGTTTCCTTATTCATTCACAAGTGGAATGGCATTAGAGTTTTTTTCCAGTTTACTATGAATAAACTGGGAATAGAGTCAGTGTGTGTGTGTGTATTTGCGTGTGTCTGTGTGAGCATATAGTTTTTATTCTCTGGAGGAAATTTCTGTAGAACAGATGGGCCATGTAATGAGCACATCCTTCCAAAATGAATAGCAGAAAGCATGTCCTTTGGCTTTCCCAGCTGGAGTATATGTAAATTTGGGCTGTTCCATACCCTCTCCAAAAGTGGGCACTTGTCCCGTCTTGCTATAAATACCACAGGCTGGTTGTGAACCTATGTCCTCCTGCTTCAGCATACACAATTCTGGGATAGCAGATATATGTGGCCATGCTGGGCTGTCAGTCATTTAATTTAATTGTTCTACTTGGTGCCTTGTGGCATCTGAGTTAAGTTTCAGCTTTCATTCCGCAGTTACAAATGATGCTGAATGGGATTCTTCTGTTTACCAGCCGTCTAAATCTCTTTCTTGTGATGTGTCTGTTCAAATATTTTGCCACTTTTGTGACAGTTTAAGTCATCTTACTGAGCTAAAACGTTATTTACACACTTTACAGATCAGCCTTTTTTTTTTTTTTCGAGGTGCATGTTTATACTATCTTCTAGTTGTGGCTTGTCTGTTGTCTTCAAGTTGTATGGGTGTATAGTGTGTTTGTGTGTGAGAGAGAGATCATTGAGGTCTGAAGACAACTTGCAGAAGTTAGTTCCGTCCTTCCACTGTGGTTCCAGGCAATAGATCTCAGATCATCATGTTTGGCAGCAGGTGTTTTTACCCACTGAACCATCTCGCCAACCATTCATTTTATCTTACAAAGTATTTCTTTTTAGAGATTGTGCCTTTTGTATCATTCATAAACAGACCTTACCTAAATGAAGATTATTACTAAGCTTTTGTTACTAGATGTTCTACGGTTTTAGTTTTTTTTATTTTAATTTTATTTTTTTTATATTAATTAGAGGTTATTGGTTTTAGTTTTCTTAAAATAATATTTTATTTTTATTTTTGTTAGTTACAGTTTATTCCCTTTGTATCCCACCTGTAGCTCCTCCCCTCCTAATCCCATCCTCCCTCCCTCTTCTCCACTCACGCTCCTCTCCCAGTCCATTGTTGGGGAGGTCTTCCTCCCCTTCCATCTGACCCTAGTCTATCAGGTCTCATCAGGAGTGGCTGCATTGTCTTTTTCTGTGGCCTGGTAAGACTGCACTCCCCTGAGGGAGAGGTGATCAAAGAGCAGCCAATCAGTTTATGTCAGAGACAGTCCCTCTTCCGATTACTATAGAACCCACTTGGACACTGATGTCATGGGCTACATCTGCTTAGGGGTTCTAGGTTATCTCCATGAATGGTCCTTGGTTGGAGTATCAGTCTCAGATTCTTTGACTCTGTTGCTCTCCATGTGGAGCTCCTGTCCCCTTCATGTATTTCTATCTCCCCCTTTTTTCATAAGATTCCCTGCACTCTGCCCAAAGTTTGGCTATGAGTCTCAGCATCTGCTTTGATACCGACTCTGCTGGGTAGAGCCTTTCAGAGGCCCTCTGTGGTAGGCTCTGTCCTGTTCCATTTACTCCCTTTTCTGATGTCCATTTTCTTTGCCTTTCTGAATGAGGATTGATCATTTTATCGAGTCCTTCTTGCTTAGCTTCTTTAGATGTACAGATTTTAGTATGTTTATCCTGTATTATACGTCTAATATCAACTTATGAGTGAGTATATACCCTGTGTGTCTTTCTGCTTATGGGATACCTCACTCAGGATACTCTTTTCTAGATCCCACCATTTGCCTGCAAATTTCATGATTTCCTTATTTTTAATTGCTGAGTAATATTCCATTATATGGATGTTCCACAGTTTCTGTATCCATTCCTCCCTTAAGGGACATCTGGGCTGTTTCCAGCTTCTGGCTGTTACAAATAAAGCTGCTATGAACATAGTTGAGTAAATGTCCTTGTTTTGTACTTGAGCATCTTTGGATATATGGCTAGGAGTGGTATAGCTGGATCTTGAGGTAGCACTATTCTTAATTGTCTGAGAAAGTGACAGATTGATTTCCAAAATGGTTGTACAAGTTGACATTCCCACCAGCCATGGAGGAGGGTTCCCCTTTCTCCACAACCTCTCCAGCTTGTATTGTCACTTGAATTTTTGATCTTAGCCATTCTGGTGGGTGTAAGGTGAAATCTCAGGGTCGTTTGGATTTGCACTTCCCTGATGACTAAGGAGGGTGAGCATTTCTTTAAGTGTTACTCCACCATTCAGTATTCTTCTGTTGCACTTAGTGTACAAAGCAATGGGTTTGTTATGACATTTTCACAGACCCACACACAAACATGCATGCATACATACAATTATATGTTTTTATTCATCCTCTGAGTGCTCTATTCTGTACTTCCTATTTACTGGTTCCCCTCCTCCTTCTAAATAGTCTCCTTTCTTGCTTTTAGGTCACATGTGTTGATTACTCTTTCTTTTTCCCACATTACTGTTTTCCTTCCCCTTACATCTTTTTTTCCTTCTCATGGCTTCATTTCTACATTCATGATTTATTTTGCCTGTGTGATGAGTTAATTTTAATGGAAAAATTATTATTTCAAATCATGCCCCCAGCTGGACTCCATGCAGCCAGGGGCAGATGAACTCACCAAAATTCACAGCAATACTATCTAAAAAATTTTAGGATTTACAAAGATGATTCATTAATAATTTATCCTACAAATAGTTGTATATGCCAAGAGGATGAAAGAAACATTATACTATTGTTATACATTGAATATACTTTAACTAGTAGATGTAGCATTATTTTTCATGGGAATGTTCTTTCCCCAAAACATGACACATTATCAAGGTCTAACCTGTACATATTTCCTGTATGTGTGAATAGCAACAGACATCCTGGGGTTAGATTACATTGGGTCATTTTTGGTCCCAGGTCCATCTCTTTTTAAATTTATTAATTTTTTATTAATTACAATTTATTTACTTTGTATCCCAGCTGTAGCCCCCTCCCTCATCCTCTCCCAATCCCATCCTCCCTCCCTCATCCCCTCTCCAAGTCCACTGATAGGGGAGGTCCTCCTCCCCTCCATCTGATCCTAGTCTAGCAGGTCTCATCAGGACTTGCTGCATTGTCTTCCTCTGTGGCCTGGTAAGGCTGCTCCCCCCTTAGGGGGAGGTGATCAAAGAGCCAGCTACTGAGTTCATGTCAGAGATAGCCCCTGTTCCCCTTACTAGGGTACCCACTTGGAGACTGAGCTGCCATGAGCTACATCTGTGCAGGGGTTCTAGGTTATCTCCATGCATGGTCCTTGGTTAGTACATTCATGATTTATAACTGCACACGTACAAATTCAAGTCTGCATTTAGTGCATGAGTGAAAAACATGCACATTGAGAAAGGAAAGTGCTAATGAATGAAGTTGCAGGTGCCTGGGAGTTTAGGATGTTCTCATGGAGTGTCATAGATCCCTGTGAATGTGAAGGCTGCAATACAAATGCTACAGGCCAAAGCTGGCTTCAGAGATCACATTGCTTCATACTTCTGGGTCTGTCTACACGTTTATTCTCTCCTAACATGAGTTGCACTTTCTTTAATGTTTCTGTTTGTGTACTAGAGCTCAACTGTGTGGTTATTAAAAAATTATAAAAATGAGATTCATTTAACTCACAGTTTTAGAGTATGAAAGTCCAAGATCATGCAACTTCATGTATTCAGGCTCCAATGAGGACCCAATATCAGACAGCAGGAATATGGGCCAGAGACACAGATTATGTAATAAAGCCAGAGACATTGGTCACTAAAGAACTTTCTAAGAGTGTGCGCCTAACTGATGCAAGAATGTTGAAGCATTATTCACTTCTTTTATAAACAACCTTTTTATTAAGTCTTTGAGAATTTTGTGCATGCATACAATGTATTTTGATCATATTTACCCCAGTTCTTTCCTCTTATTTCTCCAGATTCACCACCACCATCCTACCTACTCCCAAATTTGTTTCCTTTTTTTTTTTTTTTTTTTTTTTAATAACCTGCCAAGTCCAATTTGTGTTGACGATTATACATGGATGTGGACCCATCTATTGGAGTGTGGTCAGTTTCTAAGAGACCACATTCTTAAGGGAAACTGACTCTCTCCCCCTTCCAGAAGCCATCATTTAAAAATAGTTCCTCAGGCATGGGTGTGGGCTCGTGAGCCCCTCCCCTCTGCAGGCTAGATGATGACTGGTTTGGTTCTGAGTAGGTCTTGTATCAACCACAGCTGTTGTGAGTTCATAAGCACAGTGCCCCCGTCCTGTTCATAAGGTAGTGATTTATTCAGGTTCACACCTTGGGCCCTTATAATCACTCTCCCCTGTCTCCCCAATGGTACCTGAACCTCAGGAGAAGGGACAGTGATACAGACGTGCTATAAATGTTTACGAACTACACAGATGCTGATTTTTCTGCCCTTTGATCAGTCAACTGTGTCATAGCCTAACTCATTTGACTTTAGTTTTTCCACAAAGAAAGTGGAGATCACTTTATAGGATTCTTAAAGACATTAGAAAAATAAAATAGGAAAAGCATCAAAACATTAGGGATTAACACTTGTTCTTCCAGTATAGTTTTAGCAGCCCGCTCACATAAGAAGCACAGTCTTCATGGAATCCCTCAGGGTTAGGATCTTCTTATTTATTCTTTCTCAGCAAAAGAATTCCAGTACACATATTCAGCTACCTTTTACCTCTTAGCAATTCCGGAAGACATTCTTCTAATTTAAGTGTTTACAAAGACATCAAAAACCAACTAATGGAGAATGACTGAACTCATACCATGGAATTAATTATGTACAGATTACTAAGAGTTCACTTGTGCACAAACACAATTACAAGTGATAGCTGCCTAAATATATGCCACCCTCAATGTTTATTACTAGCTTGCTTTCAGGGACTTTTGAAAAAAAATCTCTCCATGGATACTGCTGACGATGTTGTCCCTGGGATCTTCATTCGTGTCTGCTTCCTTCCTGTGTTGTTCAATGATTGTCATTGATCCTCTTCAACATTGCACACTGGGCAGTAGCTGCTGACTGAGGCCCTTCATGTCTTCTTTGTCACTTCTTTGATTTAAGGCTGATACATCCATCACAAGGATGTCTAGGTGCCTGTGTACCTTGCTATGACTCTTACAATGCTGCTACTATTATAGATATTCCAGTAGTTTATCCAGCATTTTGCAAATATGGTTGCCTGTCACAAAGTGTCTTCTCTAAAAATTGTTGAGTAGTAATGGCCTTAATAGAAGCTCTTGGGCAAGTCAAGCCACATAATTTACAAGGCAGAGTGTAAAGCAAAAATGGATGGATATTTGCTTGAAAACCCTTAATGTTTTGAAGATAGTGACAAAAAGAGCATTAAACTGTTAGTGGAGTCTGTTTAAGCATGAGCCCTTTACATCTTCAAGTTGTGCTCTTGAGATCCTTTATGCTTTGCTTTGAAAATGTTTTACATAACACAATTATTTACTCATTTGCTTCATGAATTTACATTTCATATTTTGCTATCCTTTTAACCCTAACAACAGTACAGAATTGAATATCCATGTGTTACCCTCATGGTTCTAGTGGTTCAATCATTGGATAGCTGTTACATGTCCAGTTCTATACTACTAATAAAGGCAAGGGAAGTACCATGTTGGTCAGGACAAATATTTCCTGAGCAGGAATATGTAGATGGTTAAGCAGCATACAAAGAAACACAAAAGAGTTCAGCATGGTGACACAAATCTATGATCACAACACATGGAAAGTTGAGGCAGGAAGATCAGGAGTTCAAGATCATACTAGGCTACATAAAGAGTTTGAGTCTGGTATGTGCAGCATGAGAGCATGTCTTGAAAATAAAGAAAAAGAAAGAAAGGAAGACAGACAGAAAGAAATAAAAGAAAAAAGGGAAGGAATAAAGAAGAAAGTAAAGAAAAGAAAGAGAGAAAGAAAGAAAGAAAGGAAGGAAGAAAGAAAGAAAGAAAGGAAACGAAAAGAGAAAGCTAAAGGGAAAGGCTACTTTTGCCAAGATATAACTGTTACTTGACTTTAAAAAGTCTGTTTTTTCCTCTTATCATCCTCCAATTTTCCTGTCAGTGGAGGTGAGAGAACAGTTAAGATAGTAAAGTTGATACAGTGAAAATTAAATTAATTTGGCATTGGGGACAGTATTTGACACACAGTAAGGATTCAAAACATTAATTATTTCTCTTGGTTTTTTTTTATTTCTGCCAGGAAAAAACACGTAACATCCCTACCCTTAACTTTTATGACCAAAATTTGGATCGATATAGGCTATTTATCCTTGTACAAGCTGAAGTTTTGCTTGTCATACATAAAGCAATAAATATTAGCTCTGGATAAAGTTCATGATCAGAGTCTATAAAATAGATATAATTGCTGACTTGGCAGTTGGTGTGATCCCTGGTGTAAAGGTGTGTGCCTTCCTTCCTTCCTTCCTTCCTTCCTTCCTTCCTTCCTTCCTTCCTTCCTTCCTTCCTTCCT
>NW_026585689.1:2293837-2355857 GCF_907164565.1 Psammomys obesus | reverse complement strand
CCTTCCTTCCTTCCTTCCTTCCTTCCTTCCTTCCTTCCTTCCTTCCTGTGCTTTTTCTTTCCTTTCATTCCTCCTTTCCTCTCCCTCTGTTTATTTCTGTCATGTGGTCAAAGAGGGTGATACTATTTCAGGCCAAGAGAATGAATTATGTCCCAAGAAACTTACAGCACAGTGAAGAAGGATACTAATAAAATCGGGTGTGTTTAGAATGTGATAATCTGGAAGAACGCAAGTGAGAGATTAAGACAAAATCAGACCTGTGCTTTAAGTCTCTCAGATGCCTTCTTGGGGAAGATAGCTCTGAACAGGTACTGCAAGGGTAACTGGGAACAAAGTAGGAGAAGCCTCTGACAGATGGGGGCAGGGCACCAGGCACAGTGAGAACTTAGAGCATTCTTTTCAAGTTCCACCAGCAGTGTGTGTACAGAATAGAAAGATGAAGTCTGGTAATTGCGATTTAATTCACAGAGAAAGTGGACAAGGAAGCAGGGAAACAGGAAGAGCCAGGTTTTTAATTTGTCTCTGTCTGTATTCTGACCCGGCCTGTACCCCAGCTTCTCAGCCATTCAGGGAACATTTTCATTTTCTCTTTACCCTTTTGTGGAACAGTGTAACCCCGTGGCTTTCATGTTTTATGGTTAATGCCAATTCTAAGAGGAACCTGGCAGCATCCTTGTGCTTTATTCAGATACGGAGTGTTTCTTAAGCCTGATGAATCTTTTTCACATGTGACTATATTCTTTACTTTACTTTCTATTTCAAGGTAGACATTCTTGCTTGTTCTCCCTTTCCTCAGTACCCACCTCTGCTAGCCTAATTTTGTAGAATAATCTGACATATTCAGTTTATGTACCTTCATTAGAATACTGACACTGTGATCCCAAAATCCTACTTCTTTTCAATTAGTTAAAACTTATTTCCTCTTTTGGGCAACTCTTCCAATCCATTTTTATTCTTTCTTTCTTTCTATCTATCTATCTATCTATCTATCTATCTATCTATCTATCTATCTCTCTATCTATCCATTGCCAGATGTCAGAAGTGTGCAGGGAGCTAGATTTCTTTGTCACTTTCTCTTCCCTTGTTTCATGGAGCGCTCCTCTTCTCAGGAGAAGAGCCGTCTGACCCTTCCCTCTGAATCTAGAGTGCTATGGGATGCGCTGGGTGCTCTGAGACTGCTGACTCCAAGCCCACATGTACTAGAAAGAGTTCTGTTTCCTTGGAAGACCTTAGTGAGAGGCCTGAAAACCCCACGGATCATGCCAGAAGCCACAGGAGCACCGAGACACGTTGGTGTGTACTCTCAAGTAAGCTCCCAGCTGGGTCCAACTTCTGGCATGTGTTTTTGTCCAGCCGAGCAAGCTTTATGTCCAATCAGAAAGCAGTTGTTTTTCCTCCTATTTTAATCTGTTTTAATCAATTTATCTGTTGGTCTGTCCACTTTGGGGGGTTCAGTCTCCTAGATCCATATGGAAACACTGATTACCTAAAAATACATTTTTATGTCTGTGGTACTTTCTCACGTCTAATGAATCAAAGAATGCTTATCTAGTTTTATTAGTAGCTTGTCTGTGATAATTGTGCTGGCCTGAATATTATGATCTTGTGAAGATTGTTAATCTATACTTGGGTATTTTCGTGACTACCTCAGTTTCAGGTGTCTTTGATTTAGAGGGATTTCCCCTTCTGAACACCTTCTTGTCTCTAGGAATAGAAAGGGCAAGGCTAAACTCTCTAGACAAAGCAGCAGATTCCAGAGTAGAGACAGACACTTGCAGGTGAAGCCACTCTATTTTGTCATTCTATTGCTGAGTGGCCGTAACTGATGAGGCCAATATATGTCATTAAACCCACACATCTCCATGAATGGAATAAATTTCCATCTTCCAGCATTGTAGGTCAACAACACATACTCTAACTTTTTGGAATTTACATACCCAGTTCCCATATGATTTAGAGATGATTTAACTACTGTATGTGAAGCATTTTAGTAAAGCACAAATGGCTATGTTACTGCCACATGAACATCTATATTTATGCCTAAACACAGCAGGTTCAATTTGGGATGTATTTCAGAAACATTTCAATATCTAATGATTTTTTAAAATTGTTTTTAATTACTCAGTATCATAGAATTCAAACAAAAACAACAAAATAAGCACATCAAAACATGTTTGACTTGAATAAAAATAGCAGGCAGCTGGAGAAACAGGCACACTTTGCAAAATAGGCAGTGTAAATCAGACTCTACGTATTTATAACTGGGTAGTTCCAGCAATGCTGGCAGTTAGTGGAGCGGCAATGGGAGAAAAGTTGTCTCAAAGGCTTATTTTTATTGGACAAAAGGAAAAAGACCCAGGAAACGTGTGTGTGTGTGTGTGTGTGTGTGTGTGTGTGTCGGTTTTCTTTGCCAAGTTTTCTAGGAGAGTAACATTTTCATTTACTTTGGACATACCACACGTGCCTCTGCTTATCCAAGAGACAACTAGTAGCACTAGGGTAGAGCCATCTTCATCATGTCCGAGTTGACTTGCAAACAGAAATTACGTTCTGAAATTAGAGTTATAGCGGAAGGCAAAGTATTTAAGTAATAAATTGCTATAAATGAAAAAAAATTAAAACATGTAAAGCTTTTAACATTTACAGCAGGATATATAATAACTTACAGAAAAAGATGATATAAGAGCCTGGGGAATGTTAACACCCATAGAGAGAAAATTAGATATGTGGGTTTTGGATGGTGGGATGGTGGCAGAGATAGTAAAGTAATGAAAAAAAAGTGAAGGTATTTGCTCAATAAACACTAATGCACTTGTATGTATATGTGTAAACATTTATTTCTGACTAGAAGCTCGAAAGAAGAGAATATAGAATACAGAACAAAAATATTACTGTGGTTCCTTCCATGCAAGTCGAAGATGATATGACACATATCACTGCTCTAAATTGAAAATGGTGACAGTATAATAGGAAATAAAAGAGTAATCTGAAAGTTTTTCTTGTTTTTTTTTCTGTGATGTGCCTGCTGAGAAAGCCAAGCCCAAACACCAAAAGACCTTTTCATGCTTCAAACTGAGAAGTAGTGAGTGAAAGCTCAGGTTTGGTTCACAAGTGCAGTTAGGAGGATACAAGTAGAAATTATGGATCAGAAATGCATTAAGATATACCACAGCAAAGTTATGGGTGAGTTTTGAAAATGGTTCTTGGAGAATCTAAAATTCCAAAGCCATAGTTTTTGAGACAATCAAAGAGATCTAACTATGACTCTCCACTCAGCCTCCATGGCTCAGTGCTATTTATATCAAGATGTCTGGTTGTCTGCCTTGCTACAATACCTAACTATTAGAATTACCTGTTTGTTGCTACATAACAAATCACTCCCCCAAATTATCGGTGTCAAAGAATGCATATCTGTTACTTCATCACTTCTGTGGATTAGAAATTTAAGACAAATTTATTTGTCTTCATGTCTCATGAGGTTGAATCAGGATGCCAGCCAGGTTTGCAGTCATCTGAAAGCTTGGTAAGCTTTGAAGTTCACTGTACTCTCTGACATGGCTGTGGACAAGAGGTCTTTGTGCCTTGTCATGTGGACTCCTATCCAATATTGTCTTAATGCCAACTAGAAACTTGCTTTCTAGATTGATTGAAATGGGAAAAAATATGTCTTTTGATATATGAAATTATGTTCCGCTATTTCTGCATTTCCTGCATTTCTATAGGCAAGAAAATGAGAAGTAGGTCTTACTTTTGTAAGAGAGAAGTATGAAAGAATTGTGGAAATATTCTAAAACAGTGCAGACTGAGAAATGTATATTATATCACCTGAGAGAATTCAGCTATTGGCTAAGGCTTCTTAGAAGACACAAATCAGTTGGGTTACTAATAGCGAATTATTTATAGAGGTTTGATAATGTGACTGTTTTACACAGATGTATTCTGTTTATGTAAAAACCATAGAGATTCCATAGATATTAGTTTTGTAGCATATTACCAGAGGGTTAATAGCAATCAGACTTGTACAATTGAAAGGGCTGTGAAATAGACCAGTTTTCAAACCCGAAAGAAGTCCTGTGCACATAGTTGGTTTTGATTGATGGATGAATCTAGGTCATATTTTTCTCACCAACAAGGTATGAGGAAATAAATATAAAATCTTCCTTTTCTTTTAGTTACTGTTCTATTGTTGTGAAGAGACACCACGACCAAGCCTTGCTTATAGTTCCAGAGGGTGAGTGCATGACCATTGTGGTGAGAACACAAAACAGGCAGGGTGCTAGAGCAGTAGCTGAGAATTTATGCCTGATCTCCAGGTTGGAGGCAAAGAGAGCAAGACTGAGCCTAGCATGGGCACCTTAGTGCTTCAGTGTGAGCAGAGCATGTGCAAAGTTCCAGGGTGAGCCCTCACCACTGATCAATCATCACAAAAAGAAGACAAACATGGCCTTAGAAAAATGTCTAACAATTATGCACCTACCATGATAATTTATGTGATGTATCAGAGTTTAAATAGTGTGGTTGCAGGTATGAGTGGAGCCATGTTGAGGTTGTTCTGAGAATTGCAGAGATTTAGCTTAAAAGAATGGCCATTTAACGCTTATTAAAAACAAATGTGTCCAGGAAATGAAAGAGGACAATGAAAACCTGAACAGGAGGGTACCTGGTCAGATATCAAAAACATAAAACCATTTAATAAAAGGTCACTTTTATTATCACTTTATTATCACTTTTATTTTGGGTCCAGGGAAGCAGGAAGACTAATTGTAGATCTTTACTTCCTCTTTTCCTCCATATCCATGACTTCAGTCTCATCCCCAGCTCCTTAGCAGACTGCATGCTGCAACCTCTTTTTCCCCTCCTATCTCCAGAGGCTTACACAGATCTCCTCCAACCTTCCTCCTGACTTACCCAGCTATTTTAGCTCAGCCAAGCCTGCCAGAGAAGCATGGACACCAGTTGAAGCAGGTAGTGAGCTCCAGATCTTCATTCCTCTTCTCCTCTATATCTAATCCCTTCATCTCCTACCCAGCTCTATGGAAGACTACCTGTTGTAGCCTTTCCTCACTCTCTACAACCTTTTTCCCAAGGGGCTAAGCAGATCCTGGTAGAACATCCCATTGTCCTCCCTCCTGTGGACTCCCTTGGTCATCCTCCTAGGCCATCCTTATTTTGAAATGTCAGCTTCTTATACATAGAAATATATTTTGCCTGAAAAGCCCAATGGACACACCTATCAGCGTCCCAGAAAAATTCTTTATCAGGCAACACATATCCTTCACAGCCTCTTAAGAACCAGAAGGGCAATAGAAACCATGGAAGAAAACACCCAGTCAACAAAAAAAGACCGGTGTCAGTACCTAGAATTCTAATCTTCCCATACCCAGATTGGAATAGATGCCAGAGTAAAAACATCCTCAATAACAGCCAGGACAACAATATGTCTTCACTTGAGCCCTAAAGCATAACTCTATGGCAGTACAACTTGAGTATTGCAGCATAGCTGAAACAGACACACACACACACACACACACACACACACACACACACACACACACACCTTAAAACAGTCTTTATGAACATGACCGAGGTCCTTTAAAAAGGAATGAATAAATTCCTTAGAGAAATCTATGAAAACACAAACAGTGGAAGGGAATAAATAAAACAGTTCCAGACCTGAAAGTAGAAATAGAATCAAGCAAAAAAAAAAAAAAACCCCACAAACTTAGGAAAATATGGAAATGAAAAATTTAGGAACTTGAACATGAACCTCAGAGGCAAGCCTCAGTAAAAGAATGCAAAAGATGAGAGAATCTCAGGTATTGTAGATATGACAGAAGAAATGGATACCTCAGTCAAAAAAAAAAAGTTAAATCTAAAAACTACTGGCACAAAACATCCAGAAAATATGGGACACTATGGAAAGTCTAAATCTAAAAATAATGGAAACAGAGAAAGGAGAAGAAATAACCTAGACTATAGATTGCTCTCTACAAACTGATGAAAAGCCCTGTTGCCGAACACAGCACCTACACAATTCATTGAACCAAGCTGATACCTACATGGAGCCTTTATACCTCTGTTCTAGTGTCTTTGGTACAGGAAGATACTACGCATGATACTAAAGGAGAACACCAAATCAGATACAAACCCACTGATCTACAATAGTGTTCTACCTGCGAGCTATGCTAGGGCAATGTTGCACAAAGGCTGTGGGAGGAACCAACTCACAGGTGATTTGACTTAAGGCCCACTCCAAGAGATGGAGCCCACGCCCAACACCGCCCGGGCAACCAAGAACTAAAAG
The DNA here is from genome assembly GCF_907164565.1 of Psammomys obesus. NCBI lineage: Eukaryota > Metazoa > Chordata > Mammalia > Rodentia > Muridae > Psammomys > Psammomys obesus. The sequence goes on along the minus strand of NW_026585689.1, from coordinate 2,349,553 downwards.
TAGATAGCCCAATGATCATGCGTAAAAACAAATACTACTGTTTTAAAACCAAACACCCCACGAAGCCATAGCAATAAAATGATTTCTAATGACATTCTGCTGTCCTCATAAATCAGTGTCTTGCTCAACCAACATCAGAGAAGCTTCTTCCCCCTGCAGCAGGTAGGAACAAAGACAGAGACCCACAGCCAGACCTTAGAACAGTCAGCCTTAAACGGAGTGTCCCCATCAAATATCTCTCCTCAGGGCTTAGAGAACCTTGGAAAGAAGAGGTGGAGAGAGTATAAAAGCCAGAGGGTATGGGGGGCACCAAGAAAACAAGGCCCTCTAAATCAAAGGGATCTATGTCCATATGATCTCATAGCATGCACAGGACCTGAATGGGTCTGCCCATGTGGAGTCCTGCCCCCATCCTTAACCCAGACCACTGGGGAGTCTCAATGGGCAAACAAACCTCACTTAAGGGAAGGCGTGCCCAATAGTAGTCAGCCAAATGAAAATAAACTTACTGTTGTCTTTGGAGGTTCATTTTCTCAAAATGTTGTGTCAGGGATTTTTCTTTTATTATTTTTTAAATTTAATTCTATATATTTTTTTTCTGTTTTTTAACCTTATAGGTTCTTTGCATATATGCTATGGCTTCCAGTTTAGCGATTTTTGGGCTATTTTTGAGTGTAAAAATGAGTGTCTCTGCACATACACACACATAATATGTATACATAATATTATATATATATTTCTTGTACCATTTCTTGTGCTCTTTTCCTTCTGCATGTTTGTTTTGTCTTATTTTGGTTTGTTAGTTTTTATTTTATCTCATTATATTATATTATTATTTCTTAGAAGCCTGTTTATTTTCTCATGACAGTCAGAAAGGGGGTGGATATAGATGGGAGAGGAGGTGGGGAGGAACTGGGAGGCTTAGAGGAAGCAGAAACTGTAATCTGAATCTATTATGTGAGAAAAATTATTTTTAATAAAAGGAAAAAATTAAAAGTAAGAAAAATATGATGTTACAATCAGTTTTTCACGCTCTGAAATCGTATTTTTGAATGAAAACAGATGTTGAATTTTTTTCAAAGACTTGCTAATATTCTTTTTTTATATTAGTTACAGTTTATTAACTTTGTATCCCAGCTGTAGCCCCCTCCCTCATTCCTTCCCAATCCCACACTCCTTCCCTCATCTTCTCCCTCCCTCTCTCTAAGTCTACTGATAGGGGAGGTGCTCCTCCCCTTCCATCTGATGACTTGCTAATATTCTATAGAAATGGCTACATCACGTTTCTCTTTTTCTAAGATTTAAAAAAATATTTATTGTTTTATTAATTACAGTTTATTCACTTTGTATTGAGCTCTAGCCCCCTCCCTAGCCCCCTCTCAATCCTACCCTCCCTCCCATCTCTCCTCCCATGCCCGTCCCCAAGTCCACTGATAGGGGAGGTCCTCCTTCCCTTCCCACTAATCCTAGTCTATTAGTTCTCATCAGGACTGGCTGCATTGTCTTCTTCTGTGGCCTGGTAGGGCTGCACCCCTTTCAGGGGGAGGTGATCAAAGAGCAGGCCACTGAGTTCATGTCAGAGGCAGTCCCTGTTCCCATTACTAGGGAACCTATTTGGAGATTGAGCTGCCATGGGCTACATCTGTGCAGGGGTTCTAGGTTATCTCCATGAATGGTCTTTGGTTGGAGTATCAGTCTCAGAACCCCTGTGCACAGATTTTTTTTCCCTCTCCTTGTAGAGCTTCTGTCCCCTCCAGATCTTTCTATCTCTCCCTTCTTTCATAAGATTCCCTGCATTCTGCCCAAAGTTTGGCTATGAATCTCAGCACCTGCTTTGAAACCCTGCAGGACAGAGTCTTTCAGAGAGTCCCTTTGTGGTAGGCTCCTGTCCTGTTCCCTGTTTTCTTCCTCTTCTCATGTCCATCCCACTTGCCTTTCTGAGTGAGGATTGATCATCTTACCCAGGGTCCTCTTTCTTGCTTAGCTTCTTTAGGTGTACAGATTTTAAAATGTTTATCCTATATTATATGTCTAATATATACTTATGAGTATATACCATGTGTGTCTTTCTTGAATAAGTTTAAATTGTAATATATTTTAGTTTTAATATACAATTTCTTCTACTTGTTAATGATTCTTTTACCTATTATTACTATTTCAAACAAAAAGTTACCCTTGAACAAACTTTTGGGCAAAAGAAATACTAATACTAAATGATGAAATGAAAAACAGAGTCAAATTGGAATGTGATATTCATATTTTTTTGACTCAAAGTTTCTACAATTTGTTAGAATTATATGCTAAGGTATAATTACAAATATATCCTAATCTAGAACAATTATACTGCATTGAGGCATGAATGTAAGAAAGAATAAAATGTTATAAAAGTAACAAAGGGCCAAATTAGCCCTTTTGTTTGCCTCTGCAGATCTGTTTTTTTGCATGTTGTGAGCAGGGGTTGAAAATTTGGTGTGGGTAAAGCTATTTTCCAAATATCCTTGTATGATTTGGAAACATAGGAAATTCTTGAGAGTTTTACATATCCTGCCATTCTTATTTGATTTGAAACATAGGGAAATTATCATTTTTAATATGTATCTCAGAGATTGCAATTAAGATAAAATATATTCGATAAAGCTCTAGAATTTATGCCATAGTTTGGGAAAAATAAAAGCATAATACCTATTAAAATGAATCATGCCTGAATCACAGCCATTCATTTGGCATATCCTAACCCACTATCAACACGGAAATTTAGAGAGAAAATTAACAATAAATACTTGATGATAGCTAATGCAGAGCAGAATATGTGAGTGGCATATGACCGATTATGCTTGGTGGCACTTTCATATTACTCTGCTTTAGAAAGCATGATGCCATCATGTATCTAGTTGGAATTCAACACAGAGATACAATGAATACCTGCTAAGTTAAAAGGAAGAGTGATTTACTTTCTGAATGCTTATACTCTAGGTTGTAGGTTTTTTGCTATTATGTTGAAAATTACTAGTGTAGATACTGTGATCCTCATGGAGAGGTGTGAACACCTGAAAAAAAATAACTTCTGAAAACTATTGTTAAAAATACAACATTACGTTTTCAAATTTTTGTTGCATATAGGTTTTTGAAGTAGGACCTAATGATTCTTTGGGTTTCCTCAGTGTCTGTTGTTATGCCCCCCCCCCCCTTTTCATTTCTGATTTTGTTGTGACCCTCTGCCTTTTAGTTTGGCTAAGGGTTTGTCTATCTTGTTGATTTTCTCAAAAAAAAAAAAAAACAGCTCTTGATTTCATTGATTCTTTGAATTGTTCTCTTTGTTTCTAATGTATTGATTTCAGCCCTGAGTTTGATTATTTCCGGCCATCTACTCCCTTGGGTGTGTCTGCTTCTTTTTTTTTCTAGTGCTTTCAAGTGTGCCATTAAGTTGCTTGTATGAGATGCCTTGAATTTCTTCTTGAAGGCACTTAGTGCTATGAACTTTCCTCTTAGCACTGCTTTCATTGTGTCCCTTAAGTTAGGGTAAGTTGTATCTTCATTTTCATTAATTTCTAGGAAGTCTTTCATTTCTTTATTTCCCCCCTGACCCAGTTATCATTGAGTAAAGAGTTGTTCAGTTTCCAAAAGAACTCCACAAAGAGACCACCAGAGCCAAAAAACTTGTGCCCAGGGGGCCTGCAGAGACTGATACTCCAGCCAAGGGCATTGTATGGAGAGGACCTAGAACCCCTGCTTAGAGAAAGCCCATACACTGCTCACTTTCCAAGTGGGTTCTCTAGTAAGGGGATCAGTGGCCGTTCCCAAAATGAATTCAGTGATCAGTTCCCCCAGGGAGGTGCAGCCTTCCCAGGCCACAGAGGAAGATGATGCAGCCAGCCTTGATGAGACCTAATAGGCTAGGGTCAGATAGAAGGGGAAGAGGTCCTCTCCTATCAGTGGACTAGGGAAAGGGCATAGGGGGAGAAGAGGGAGTGTGGGTGGGACTAGGAGAAAGTGAGGGAGGGGGCTACAGTGGGAATACAAAATGAATACATTGTAATAAATAAATAAATTAAAAAACTACAGCACCACTTAAATGAACATATTTTTTTTTTCAGTTTGGAAATTGTAAATTATAGCACGTGGATGAAGAATCAAAATATGTTCCCCACACAAATGAGTATAGGATAATTGATTTCACTTATATAAGTAAATGACTAATTTGTCATCCTAATACATGCTGCAAGGCTCTTTATGGGCACCAAGAGAACAAGGGAATGGTGGACTTGGCTTGTATGATAGGTTCTTCTGGCATTACCTTCATGATTCAGAAACACACAAGACAAGGAATATAGCATTGTTATAATCAGGGAGTAAGCATACATCTCTTTCTCAAATAATGTTCTTTTGTTTTAAAAGGTGGAATATTATATTTACCCTCACTCACCATTTTGTGGCACTGATAAGCCATCAGAGAAAGAGGAGAAGCATGAGTATAGAGAAACCTAACTTCACAGAGTTTTTCACAATTACCAGTATGAAATGGTGAGTGATTCCATATGATTCTGTGATTAAAAATTAGAGGTGGAAGAGAAAATGGATCTGAAACAGTCCTATTCCACAGCTTCAGAGGCAAATGAAATCCAGTGGACTTCACATTCTTGCCTCAGTGATTACTTCCAATTTTGCCCTGGGCTGCTGTTTGTCTTTCCAGAAGAAGGAAGAAATGCACGTGTGGGGACTGGGTGCATTTGACAAACAGCAAGAGCTCGTCATTCAGGCTCAGTGATTCAAGGTGAAAAGGAAAGTATAAAAGACCCTGTGGATTGGAGAAAGCTCCATTGCCAAACGTAAAGGGGCCAAAAGAAGAGTCTGGGAACTCATTAGCAAGGTATTAGGACATCATCTCACCACTGTGCTCATTAATCAAAATTGCAAATAGATTATCCAAAAGCTTTGAGAATTTATAAAGCTAATGTTGTGTATACACACTCAAGTGAAATGCGCACCTTATATATAATATGATCACAAGTAATTTAGCCCACAGGGAAAGTTATGGGAATTAAAAGAAGAGAAACAGAGCAAACATCCAAATAGCTAAAAGAAAGAATGCCTTTGCATAAGTAAGCGATTTAATAGCAGAAGGCAAAGAAAGGTCATGTATGTCATTGCCTGATTACCCCAGCCTTACTCCTCCCTCAGGCCTCATTCCACTCGGTGCTTAGGTTTTCCTGCAAATCATGGTAATTGGGAATCAGTTCACACAGCTGTGAAATGCTGGTCACAGATACGGAGGGAACAAATTTGAGGCCAGGCCTCTCTGCTGGAGAGAGAAAGGAAGTGACTTGTTTATGTACCATTTCATCAGTCTTCCCAGGAGGCACCAGCCCCACATTTATGTTTCATTAAAGGCACAATGACCTTGTGATTTTAAAGTGGGAAGATTGGCCTGTTCTTGCTATTAGAAGTCTTGAATTCAATTCTAAGTTACAATCACAAACTGTTAACAGTGTGAGGAAGCTATGTATATGAAACCGTTTCCTCCGTTTACAGGTGAATGTCTTTTAAACTACGATATGATTTGCCAAGCGTGTTAGTGATTACTTCTAGGCTAGAATCATCACTAGTTTGGATTACCACTTCTGTAATTATTCCTCTCAGTCTTTAGCAAAAAATATCCGTGTGACCCTAAGGCTCATCAGTTGTAGCAATTATCTGTCTGTCTGTCTGTCTGTCTGTCTTTCTCCCTTTATCTCCCTCTCTTTTCATTTCATAATATATGTTCTGTGTCACAGAGAACTCTATCATGTAGCTGATCACTTCTGTTCTTCCATCCTCGGTCCTGTTATTATTTAGATGATTTTAATTACAATAGAAGTTACCATCCAATTTACTAAATTCAGTATTTCTTTTCACCTTTTACTCTATTTACTTTTTTTCTTTTTCTCATTAAGCAACTCCCATTATACTGATACAAACCATTTGTACCTAAGAACAAAATCACAAAATTTATTATTCTAGTCTCTGGTTAAAACACTTCTCATCAGTCATTAGTTCATACATATAGGTTATAGAGCAATCTGTCAAGTCAGGCAGAACCCAGAGCTTCATGTACTGGTTCATATGGGTAGTGGTCTAGCTTGGCAGATGGTACTCAGTGTTTCATAAGGTCAAGGGACACAGAGTCTCTTTATCTTTTAGATCTGCCATCCCCCAGAGGCTAGCTTTGTTAGTATATTTGAAGCTAGTTTGTGTAATTTTCTGTCGACTGAAAGAAGAGAGAGCAGTAGGCTCGTGCGGTATTTTTTTTTGCTTAAAGGATGGACTCTGACGTATACATTCCTTGTGCCTATCCTGGGCTAAAGATGTTGTTAAAAGAGATCTGGGATGTTTAAGGCTTCTGAAAAGAAGACGGAGAAGTAGTCACGGGGTAGCTTTTCCTTACTGTGATATTTGTTGAATTTTTCCTTGATCCGGGTTTTACAGCCAACCTATCAGCCTGCTTCTGGTCTCAGTATCACTTCCTTCTCTCCCACAGGAAGACCCTATGGCACACAGCACAAATTGCCTCTCCTCACTTTTCTCACTCTGTGCTGTCTACTCTAAACTGTTACAGTGTGTTCCTTTGTAGTGTAGTTCACCAATTGTAGAGAGAATCATATTACTTTTCCCATTACTGTTCATAGATTTTGGAGCTTAGTAAGAGTCAGTACTCTGAGATTGTCATTGAATCTGCTAAGCTGTAAGATGTTCTAAGATAAGAGTTATCCATTTCTTAAATGTTCATTATTTTCACAGTACCTAGTTATAAATAAATGAAAAAGAAAACCCCACTGATTGTAAATAGGAACATAACGTTTCTGACATTGTAAATTTATTGGTATGTTAGTCTGTTCTCTTTACTGTTTTCCATATTGTTCTTTCCTTCTTTCACTTCCTTCCCTCTTTTCATTCTTTTCTTCCTTTCTCTCTCTTTCTCTCACTCCTTTCTTTTGAGACAGGATCTCACTACTATTTAGCTCTTGCTGACCTGGAACTCAATATGTAGACCAGACTGGCCTTGAGTGACAGAGATCCATTTGCCTCTTCTTCCCAGTTGCTGGGATTAGAGGCACTCCCAGGCAGATCATATTGCTCCTTTCAAAAGCTAACATCATTATATTTTTATTTTTCTCTTTTATCAGTGCTTGTCTCCAGGTCCACAGATCTGTGTGAGTTCCAGGAAATGGTGCAGGCTGGAGAACTGAAATGTAGGGCGGTCAGGGGAAGTGGAACACAGAGAGCCCTGGGCAGACAATGCCACTGTTGCTGGCACACTGTGGGAGGCCAGTAGATGGGGGTGGGGCCTCTCACCCGGTGTTCCATGATCTATGGTGGTCTCCATGGCCGAAAATCGTGGTGGGTCGTTAATATATCTTTACGAAGAAATTCAGCCTCCTAATAATATTCTGCTGTACTCTTAGGCAAGAGCCTAGCATAATTGTCATCAGAGAGGCTTCACTCAGAAACTGATGGGAGCAGATGCAGAGACTCACAGCCAAACTTTAGGCAGAATTCTGGAAATTTTGTGGAAGGATTGAAGGAGCCAGAGGGTCATGGACATCACAAGAATCAACTAACCAGGGCTTACAGGGGCTCACAGAGACTAAAGTAACTATCTGGGAGCTTTATGACCCTGACCTAGGTCTTCTGCATATAGCTGTGTACCATGCTGTTCTTGTTGGACTGCTAATAGTGGTTGCTGAGGCTGTTGCTGACTCTTTTGTCTGGTTTTGGGACCCTTTACCTCCTACTGGGTTGCCTTATCCAGCGTTAATATAAGGGTTGGTATCTAGTCTTGTCATAAATTGTTACTTCATGTTTGGTTGATATCCCTGAGAGGCCTGATTTTTTTTCTGAAGGAAAATGGAGGAGTTGATCTGGGGAAGATGGTAGGTGGAGGCAGGGCTAGGCATAGAGGAGGGAGGGGAAACAGCTGTCAAGATGTAATATGTAAGAATTATAAAGAAAGAAAGGAAGGAAGAAAGAAGAAATTCAGCATTCACTGAGGAGAAATTATAACCAATTAGATTACTTATCCAGAACAGTACAGAGGATGCTCTTTTAGTGTTTAAATAGACAAGAGAGGACTAATTGTGTTCACAGAAAATTAACTCTCATTTTCTGTCTATAAAAATACAAATCCACAGCTCTGAGTTTATACACTTTATTTTATGAAACAATTAAAAGAATTCACAAAGGAGCAAAATTAAAAAAATTGGAAGATATTGCAAGTGTGCAACAGTCTGTGGGATTTTTCTGTTTTCTTTTTAAAATCTTGGTATTATCTGGCAGGTCTTTTATATTGAACTCTATGGCAAGTCAGTATAAATCCTGGTGCTTGAAAGAGCCTTTGCTCTTGGAACCTTTGGGCAGAGTGCAGGGAATCTTATGAAAGAAGTGGGAAACAGTAAGGTCTGGAGATGACAGGAACGCCAAAAGGAGAGCAACAGAACCAAAAAATCTGAACACAGGGGTCTTTACTGAGACTGATATCCAGCCAAGGACTATGCATGGAGATAACCCAAGACTCCTGCACAGATGTAGCCCATGGCAGTTCAGTATCCAAATGGGTTCCATTGTAATAGGAACAGGGACTGTCTCTGACATGAACTGATTGGCCTGCTCTTTAATTACCTCCTCCTGAGGGGGAAGCAGCATTACCAGGCTACAGAAGAAGACAATGCAGCCACTCCTGATGAGACCTAATTGACTAGGATCAGAAGGAAGGAAAAGAAGACCTCCCCTATCAGTGGACTTGGGGAGGGGCATGCGTGCAGAGAGTAGAGGAAGGGAGGGATTGGGACAGGAGGAGGGAAGGAACCACAGGGGGGATACAAAGTGAATAAAGTGTAATTAATAAAGAAAAAAAAAGAAAATAAAAGAGCCTTTGCTCAACTTCCTTTTCCTAAGCTATAGCATTAAAATGCTCCCATAAATTGTGGATTTGTTTGTGCTTGCATGATCAATAGGAAAACAGCAAGATCTTTTCTTTAAAGGATAGACTTGAAGAATTATTGCAAGACTCAAGAAGATGGTAGCATGCAATAACAAAATATATCATTGATCACATAAGGAAACATACTATTACTGTTCTCTTTTTAAATTTGTTTTTGGGTTACACTAAGACAGGGTCTTACAGGGTTCCAGACTTGCCTGGAACTCACTATATAGTCTAAGCTGGACTCATATGGTGGTAATCTTCTTGCCTCTGCCTCCTAAGTGTTTTGATTACAGGCATAAGTCTTCATACTAATCTTGCTCTTTTGTTTTATTACAAATAATCTAGGTTACAGCTTAGAAAAGGTCTAGATGTATTTCATTTAGACCCTGTGCCTGGAAACATATTCTAATCTGTGTCTTTCCTTACTTCTTCCCTCTTTCTTTCATCCTTCCTTCCTTCCTTCCTTCCTTCCTTCCTTCCTTCCTTCCTTCCTTCCTTTCTGATATGGGACTCATATAGTTCAGGCTGGCCTTAAACTCATTATGTAAACTAAAAATGACCTTGAACTTTGATCGTACTGGTCTAATCTTACATGTTGGGAGTATGAACCTGCACTATAACACACAGCTAGGTTGTGTAGTTTCTTTGAAATTAAATAATAAAAATGCTCATTCTGTACCTAGGTGAACATATAAATTGCAATATGTTATTTAAATAATTCTTCTTATGGATAGTTCATTTTATTGAAGAAGAAAATAGTTTGATATTTAGGATATAAAGTTTTGCTTTTAAAAACTATTTTTGTAACCAGGAATAAGATACCCAGATATGTGTTTCTATACTTCCAAAGGATTTCAAAAGATGAGGCCCCCAAGCTATTCATACTGAAATCCAATAGTGTATAGGATCAAACTGCCTCAGAAAAAAATGAATGCAAAACAAGAGAAATAGCTTCAAGTTGTACTTGGTCTTTTAGGGAATTATGATAGGATTCCTTTGAGTGGCAAAATGAGAGAACATTTGATATAGTTTCTCCTAACACTGTAAACAGAAATCAAGTTGATTTGAAAAAGAACAAAAATTTAAAAAATGCATGCAAAGTAGAGAAAAAACTATAAATGAACACAGAGGCTGCTAATCTGGAAGAGGAGATAAAGAGCAGAGGACAACGCATCAAGGATAAGGCAGATGGATGACGTTGTAAGTTATGCCCACTAGGAAAAGCTCTTGAATATGCTGGAATAAGGGGAATGAATTCCTACAAAGTAAGCTAAGTGTGACCCTTGAAATATGCCAGTTAAGAGCATATATCATGCCAAATAAAGAGTAGGATTAAGAAAAAAAAATACAGAGGTGTAAATGAGATTCTTATTTATGCATATAATCTAGAAATAACCTGAATATCTTAGTGTCCCTTCACTCTCTTCCACCAAATCATTTTGACCTCTTCACTGTCATATACATAAAATACTCTTGTCCTTACATTGTCACTTGAAGAAATGCCAGTGACACTGATCTCAGTTGGACTTTAAGATACTTTAGATCTCAAAGGACACATGGGTGAGATCTAAAGTAAATAGAGATGATGGAAGACTCAGAAAGATTATTGTTTGGTTCAAGGCCCAAATCCTTGGGAACAGCCAGTGGGAATTGCTAAGTACTTTCTAGGAATCAAATGACCGTGGAACAATTATTATTATTATTTTAATTTTTTACATTAATGACATTTTATTCACTTTGTATCCCAGCTGTAGCCACCTCCCTCAATTATTTAAAAATTTTTTATTTATTACAATTTATTCACTTTGTATCCCAGCTGTAGCCTTCTCCCTTGTCCTCCCCCCCAATATTGCCCTCCCTCCCTTTTCTCCCCACTATGACCCTCTCCAAGTACACTGATAGGGGAGGTCCTCCTCCCTTTCCATCTAACCATAGCCTATCAGGTCTTATCCAGACTGTCTGCATTGTCTTCCTCTGTGGCTTGGTAAGGTTGCTTCCCCCTCAGGGGGAGGTGATCAAAGAGCCAGCCACTGAGTTCATGCACAGAACAATTCTTAACCACCAGAATTGCACACAGAGAGCAGTGAGGTTTTAGAGAGCCCTACAAGTATTAGTTTCCTGCTACACACAGGCCACTTGAGAGGAATAAGTCCATGAACGTGGTGAATCACACTATCTATTTACATAAGTTGAACCATCCTTGCATTCCTGTAATGAACCAGTTTGTTCATGGTGAATGACCTTTTGGGTGTGTTCACTTGTGTTCATTTTGCACAAATATAGATTTTCAGTAATGTGAAACACTGGCTAGCATTTGAGAAAACAAAACCCTGAACTGTTTTACATATTTTGTAATAAATGTGTTGATTGATCAAATATTTAAATATAAATAATAATTCAAATGTAAAACTTGAAATCAAAGATTGCTGAAAGCACATTGAGGGATGTTCTATAATTTATAATATATAATAAAATGATCTTCCAAATTTTTTGTAAAACATTGAAACTATCATGAAACCCAGAAAGCAAAATGTTTCTGTATGTCAATCAAAATACCAACATAGGCTTGTTCTCAGGAATAAGATTAACTCTGGAAGATGAGGAAACACATGTTTGACATAAAATATAGAGAAAAAGGAATGCATTTTTTTAACTTCATTTAAAAATTGTGTATAAGGAATTTAAACCCCTCAAAAAGGGAAAATTCAAAAACACATAAAATAATAATTCATATTAAAACTTACATGTTTATGTTCAAGATGATTTTTCTGTCTTCAAGATATTTTCTAAGATGCTTTGAAAGATGGAAGAGGAAAAAGAACCAAGTGGGAAAGCAGTAGACAGTACAGGTTCATGATGGAGCATGGATCTTTCTGAAAGGTTGAAAAGCATCCTAGAAAGAGCACTTGAGAGAGAGATGACTGTAAATTTCCTTTGATATGTGGAGTGATTATTTTTAAATTCTTTATTAATTACACTTTATTCACTTTGTATCCCCCCTGTGATTCCCTCCCTCCTCCCGTCCCAATCCCTCCCTTCCTCCACCCTCTGTATGCATGCCCCTTCCCAAGTCCACTGATAGGGAGGTCTTCTTTTCCTTCCTTCTGATCCTAGTCAATTAGGTCTCATCAGGAGTGGCTGCATTGTCTTCTTCTGTAGCCTGGTAATGCTGCTTCCCCCTCAGGGGGAGTTAATTAAAGAGCAGGCCAATCAGTTCATGTCAGAGACAGTCCCTGTTCCTATTACAATGGAACCCACTTGGACCCTGAACTGCCATGGCTACATCTGTGCAGAGGTCTTAGGTTATCTCCATGCATGGTCCTTGGTTGGATATCAGTCTCAGGAAAGACCCCTGTGTTCAGATTTTTTGGTTCTGTTGCTCTCCTTTTGGAGTTCCTGTCATCTCCGGATCTTACTGTTTCCCACTTCTTTCATAAGATTCCCTGCACTCTGCCCAAAGGTTGGCCATAAGTCTCACCATCTGCTTTGATAGTCTGCAGGGCAGAGCCTTTCAGAGGTCCTCTGTGTAAGGCTCCTGACTTGTTCCCTCTTTTCTCCTTCTTCTGATGTCTATCCTCTTTGCCTTCCTGGATAGGGATAGAGCATTTAGTATACCTGAGTGACCCCAAAAATTAACTAGGGAACTCCTACAGCTGATTAACACCTTTAGCAAAGTGGCTGGATATAAAATTAACTAAAAAAAAAAATCAGTAGCCCTCCTTTATACAAAAGACAAAAGGGCCGAGAAAGAAATTAGGGAAACAACACCTTCACAATAGGCACAAAGGACATAGAGTGATTCTTAAGAATACAAGAGGGTGGCCACCAGGAAAGCAGCAAGGTGGGTCATTAAAAGCTGAGCAGACTTTGGAAGCTACATTACAGAAGTTGGAGTTCAGCTTTTATTGGAACAGCAAATCATTGTGCAGATCTGCTAACAATTCTCCAGAGACAATGTGCAGAATGTAAAATGTGCAGAGAAAAGCACAATGGCCTCAAACAAGAGAAAATTAAAATTGGTGTAGAGGCAATGCATAACCTTTAGATTTGCAAAGCTATCATGCAAGACAAACATGAATGAATTCAATAAAATATAAAAGACCAAGAATTGTAACCAAGATTTAGATTTTAAAAGAAAACTGTCAAGTAGACAAGTCTAGAACCCCAAATATAAAACTAAAGTTAGTCATTGCAAACATGAGTATAATAGCAGTTTGCATATAAATGAATAAAAATTAGAAAGCAAAATTATCAAATTGAAGGATAGGATAGAAGGGAGGGACAGTAGAAAAAAAAAACAGAAAAAAGAACCAATAATGCACTGCCTAACCCTCTAATTTTAGAATTTATGAGGACCTAAAAGTCTTTTAAGGAGAAAATGAGTCTAGACTACGGAAACACTTAGACACAGATGAAGAGTCCTGCAAATCCTCAAGGCTCTCCATAAACTGAACACATTACATCAGCCTGCTGAAAGCCAGAACAGAGAGAACAATCAGGTCTGGGAAGGAAATAAATATGTTAGTTTAAGAGAATAAAGAATAAGATGATGGACGTATTTTCAGTTAAGCTGAATGATATTAATGTGCTAGAAAGGCCAAGTTGCAATTCTATGTGCAAGTATTGTGCCTCAAAAATTAAGATTAAATCATTTTCATTAAAACCACACATTTCACTACAGGAAGATTTATACTACAAAATAGACTAGAAGAAACTCTAATTAGAAAGAAAGTGGAGGGGCCAAGATGGCGGCACCGGGAGAACACCGTGTGTGAGAAGCAGGACAACACACTTTGTGCAGCGACCAGGAGACTGAACTCTGGGCCCTAAAACAACAGCGATGGATCGTGTTTCCCAGGTGAGGGGAGGTTCCCACGGCGTGGGAATCGGTTGGGTCCACTCTCGGCTGCCCAGCCAGAACCCGGAAGAGAACCCGGCTAACTCGGGCTTTGGGTCTCTGGGCTGGTGCCGTAAGCCTGCATGTCCCGATCACTTTCCCAGGCTGATCGGTGGGCACAAGGGTGCCTGAGGCTGAGAGTCCCAGTCACAAAAAAAAACCCCACGGGGAAGCAAAGTTGCCAGACTGGTCACGGGTCACCCAATCTTTCCCTGGAAGGTCTCTCGGACCACAGGTACCCGCCGCCATCACAACTGAGCTCCCGCTCCACGCACTGATTGCAGCTGCGCGCCCAGCTCAAAATCCCTACTCCCTCTTCAGAGGAGGCAGGAGGCATCCAGCAGAATCTGCCACAGACCACATTGTCTGTACCCCAACCCAAGATCGGGGCTGAGAAAACCCAATCCTTTCAGGCACTCCCCTAAACGCCACCATCACTCTGCAGCGGTGGAGCAGAAGGATAAAGAGGCGCACAGCGGCTTCACAGTGCCGGAACTCCAGTGCTGCTGGCCGCCCCTAGCAAACAAACTACAGCTCGGGATCTGGGACTGTGGTCATTCTACACGTCCTGAGATTCTCCTGGGTCCAGTGCAATAAGGTCTAGCAGCAAGTTCTATCACCAGTGCCGCCCGCCCCCTCCGACCCCTGGCAGAGAAACGCCAGCTCAGGGCTCAGGATCCAACTGAGAAGCCCCAACCCCTGCTGGCACTCCCCTGAGAGCACCTCCATAAGCTTGCCCTAGCAGAGGGGAAGGTCAGAGGGGAAGGACAGAGAGGCAGCCTGCCAAGGACACAGCACCCTCTCTCCAGCGGCCCCTAGCAGAGAAACCCAAGCTCTGGATCTGAGGACACTCAACCCTACCTGGTACTCTCTTGGGATCAGCAAACATAGATTCTACCGCTAGGCTGCTTCTGGCAGAGAGATCAGGGCCCTGGATCTGGGATTGAGTACACTCATCCTAACTCTTTCCCGAGCCACCCAGGCAGGGACCAGTCAACATAACCCCTCCTGGCAGAGGGGTTTGGGTCTCTGGGCTGGTGCCGTAAGCCTGCGTGTCCCAATCACTTTCCCAGGCTGATCGGTGGGAACAAGGGTGCCTGAGGCTGAGAGTCCCAGACAAAGAGGCAGCACACAGGAAAGGTGGACACCGAGTCCTGCGGCCACAGTGTCACAGAGCTGACTGTTAGCCTACTCGTGTATTTCCGAAGCAGGACCAAAACAGAGAGTAGTGAGCAAGGGGAACCCCTGTGCATTCCAACTGGTCCTGCAAGAGAGTGAGTGAGCCTTCTAGGGAGAGATTGCCCCAGACCCAGGACCTCTCCACAGAAGCAACCAGATGAGATCCCTGCTACCCACACCCCTAGTGTGGGCATCATAGGGATACTTGGGATAGCGACCCCAACATTGAAGCCTCTGCCTTGCGGGTCCATCAGGGTAATCCAGGCAAAAAATCCCTGGATCTCAGTCAGAACTGCGTAATAGTGGCTTGCAGGCCACTGCAATAGTCAGAGAATCTGCGCATGCACAATGCGCCCGCTAAAAGCGCACGCGAATAGCGCCAGCATCACATTTCTTACTTAGGCAAAACTGAAAACATAGTGCACACTCCCAAAGCAGTGAACCTCTCTCATCTTCCTGAAAAAACAGTCCAGAAAACAGAAAGAGAAGATCATAGCCCAAACTACAATCTGGAGTAACAACCAGTGAGGATTATAAATAACCAGATGGCTAGAGGCAGATGTAAGAACACTCCCAACAAAAATCAGGACATAATGACCTCACCAGCAACCCCACAAAAAAATGGACACTTCAATTCACTAGATATACAAGAAAGTGACCTCAAAACTATGTTTCTCCAGCTATTAGAGGCCCATAAAGATGAAATGAACAAAGCCCTCAGAGAAATAACCAAAGAAATCGAGACGAACCAAGAGGAAACAAATCGTGCTCTCAGAGAAATGACCATGAAAATTGAGGCAAACAGAGAAGAAATGCACAAAGCTCTCAAAGAAATGTCCACACAAATGAAGGCAAATAAAGAAGAAATAAACAAAGCTCTCATAGAAACACAGGCAATTGTACCCAAAGAAGTAGAGGCACAATTAGTGATACATAGAGAGGAAACGGACAAAAAAATAGAAGCTATCATTGAAAAGCAGGAGTCCACATTTAAACAGATGAAGGAAATGGTGCAAGACATGAAAACAGAATTAGAATCGATAAAGAAAACACAAATAGAGAAAAACCAGGAGCTGGAGAACAAAGAGAAAAGATCAGGAACTACAAAGGTAAGCATCACCAACAGAATACAAGAGATGGAAGAAAGAATCTCAGGAGCCGAAGATACACTTGCGGAAATTGACATGTCTCTCAAAGAAAAAATAAAATCAGAAAAGTTCCAAACACAAAACATCCAAGAAATCAAGGACACCATGAAAAGACAAAACCTAAGAATAATAGGAGTAGAAGAAAAAGAAGACATCAGGCTCAAAGGTCCGGAAAATATTTTCAAGAAAATTATAGAAGAAAACTTTCCCAACTTAAAGAAGGAGATGGCCATAAACATACAAGAGGCCTACAGAACACCAAGTAGACTAGACCAGAAAAGAAATTCTTCATGTCACATCATAGTCAAAACACTGAACCTACAAAACAAAAAAAAAATTCTAAAAGCAGCAAGGGAAAAAGGCCAAGTAACATATGAAGGTAGACCTATCAGAATCACACCAGATTTCTCAACAGAAACTATGAAAGCCAGAAGGGCCTGGACAGAAATCATACAATCCTTAAGGGACCACAGATTCCAACCCAGACTACTATACCCAGCAAAACTTTCAATCAACATAGACGGAGAATTCAAGATATTCCAAGACAAAACTAAATTTAAAGAATATCTACATAGTAACCCAGCTCTACAGAAGTTACTAGAAGGGAAACTCCAAACCAAAGAAAACAACTACATCGAAGGAAACAGAGGAAATAGATAACTACACAACAAAAAAACCAAAAGAAAACAAGCAATGAAACTCAGTGACACCACCAACACCACATCTAAAGTAAGTAACAATTGTTGGTCACTAGTTTCTATCAACATCAACAGACTCAACTCCCCAATTAAAAGACACAGACTAACAGAATGGTTGCGGAAACAGGATCCATCATTCTGTTGCATCCAAGAAACACACCTATGCAACAAAGATAAACACTACCTCAGAGTAAAGGGTTGGAAAAATGTCTTTCAAGCAAATGGTTCCAGAAAACAAGCGGGAGTAGCCATCCTAATATCTAATAAAATAGACTTTCAAACCAAGTTAATCAAAAAAGATAAGGACAGCCACTATATTCTCATCAAAGGAAAAATCCACCAAGAGGACATCACAATTTTGAATATCTATGCCCCAAATACAAGAGCACCTACGTTCGTAAATGAAACAATATTAAAGCTTAAATCACACATTGGTCCTAAAACCCTAATAGTGGGAGACTTCAACACTCCACTCTCACCAAGGGACAGATCAACTAGACAGAAAACAAATAGGGAAATAAAAACACTTACAGAGACCCTAAATCAAATGGACCTAATAGACGTCTACAGATCTTTTCATCCAAACTCAAAAGAGTATACCTTCTTTTCAGCACCACATGGAACCTTCTCCAAAATAGACCATATAGTTGGTCATAAAGCAAGCCTCAAAAGATACAAAATGATTGAAATAATCCCTTGTATTCTATCTGACCACCATGGACTTAAGCTGGACCTCAACAACAACAGAAATAACAAACAGCCTACACGCACATGGAAACTGAACAACCTGTTACTCAACGACAGCTGGGTTAAGGAAGAAATAAAGAAAGAAATTAAAGACTTCCTAGAATTCAATGAAAATGAAGGCACAACATACCCAAATTTATGGGACACATTGAAAGCAGTACCCAGGGGAAATTTTATAGCACTAAGTGCCTGCAAGAAGAAATTCGTAACATCACATACAAACAACTTAATGGCCCAACTGAAAACCCTAGAAAAAAAAGAAGCAGATACACCCAAGAGGAGCAGAAGGCTGGAAATAATCAAACTCAGGGCTGAAATCAATCAATTAGAAACAAATAAAACTATTCAAAGAATCAATGAAACAAAAAGCTGGTTCTTTGAGAAAATCAACAAGATACACAAACCCTTAGCCAAACTAAGTAAAAAGCAGAGAGAATCTATCCAAATCAACAAAATCAGAGATGAAAAGGGTGACATAACTACAGATACAGAGGAAATTCAAACAATCATTAGGTCATACTACAAAAGCCTATATGCCACAAAATTTGAAAACCTAAATGAAATGGACAATTTTCTTGATAGATTCCATCTTCCAACATTAAGTCAAGATCAGGTAGAAAGACTGAACAGCCCTATATCCCCCAAGGAAATTGAAGCAGTCATTCACAGTCTCCCCTCCAAAAAAAGCCCTGGGCCAGATGGTTTCAGCGTGGAATTCTACCAGACCTTCAAAGAAGTGCTCACACCAATTCTCCTCAAACTATTCCACAAAATAGAAACAGAAGGTACATTACCAAACTCATTCTATGAAGCAACAGTCACCCTGATACCTAAACCACACAAAGACCCAACAAAAAAAGAGAACTTCAGACCTATCTCTCTTATGAACATTGACGCAAAAATACTCAATAAAATACTTGCAAACCAAATGCAAGAACACATCAAAGATATCATCCACCACGACCAAGTAGGCTTCATCCCAGGCATGCAAGGGTGGTTCAACATACGGAAATCCATCAATGTAATCCACCACATAAACAAACTGAAGGAGAAAAACCACATGATCATCTCCTTAGATGCTGAAAAAGCATTTGACAAAGTCCAACACCCATTCATGTTTAAAGTCTTGGAGAGATCAGGAATACAAGGCACATATCTAAACATAGTAAAGGCAATATACAGGAAGCCGATAGCCAACATCAAACTCAATGGAGAGAAACTTAAATCAATCCCACTGAAATCAGGGACAAGACAAGGCTGCCCACTCTCTCCATACCTCTTCAACATAGTACTTGAAGTCCTAGCCAGAGCAATAAGACAACTAAAGGAGATCAAGGGGATACAAATCGGAAAGGAAGAGGTCAAAGTGTCACTATTTGCAGATGATCTGATAATATATATGAGTGACCCCAAAAATTCAACCAGAGAACTCCTCCAGCTGATAAACACCTTCAGCAAAGTGGCAGGATACAAAATCAACTCAAAAAAATCAGAAGCCCTCCTGTATACCAAAGACAAAAGGGCCGAGAAAGAAATTAGGGAAACAACACCCTTCACAATAGCCACTAATAACATAAAGTATCTTGGGGTGACACTAACCAAGCAAGTGAAAGACCTGTTTGAGAAAAACTTCAAGTCTCTGAAGAAAGAAATTGAAGATCTCAGAAGATGGAAAGATCTCCCATGCTCATGGATTGGTAGGATTAACATTGTGAAAATGGCCATCCTGCCAAAAGCAATCTACAGATTCAATGCAATTCCCATCAAAATACCAACTCAATTCTTTACAGACCTTGAAAAAAAGATTCTCAGCTTCATATGGAGAAACAAAAAACCCAGAATCTCCAAAACAATCCTGTACAACAACAGATCATCTGGAGATCTCTCTATCCCCGATCTCAAGTTGTACTACAGAGCAATAGTAATAAAAACTGCATGGTATTGGCATAAAAACAGAAAAGAGGATCAATGGAACCGCATAGAAGACCCAGAAATAAACCCACACACCTATGAATACTCGATTTTTGACAAAGAAGCCAAAACCATTCAATGGAAAAAAGACAGCATCTTCAACAAATGGTGCTGGTCCAACTGGATGTCCACATGCAGAAAAATGAAAATAGATCTATATTTATCACCCTGCACAAAACTAAAGTCCAAGTGGATCAAAGACCTCAACATAAAACCAGGCACATTAAATCTGTTAGAAGAAAAAGTGGGGAACAGCCTAGAACTCATTGGCACAGGAGGCAACTTCCTGAACAGAACACCAACAGCACAGGCTCTAAGAGCAACAATCAATAAATGGGACCTCATGAAACTGAACAGCTTCTGTAAAGCAAAAGACACTGTCATCAAAACAAAACACCTGCCTACAGATTGGGAAAGAATCTTCACTAACCCTTTATCAGACAGAGGACTAATATCGAGTATATACAAAGAACTAAAGAAGCTGAAAAGCAGCAAACCAAGTAATCCAATTAAAAAATGGGGAACAGAGCTAAAGAGAGAATTCTCTGTAGAGGAATATCGAATGGCAGAGAAACACTTAAAGAAATGCTCAACCTCATTAGCCATCCGGGAAATGCAAACCAAAACGACCCTGAGATTTCACCTTACACCCATCAGAATGGCCAAGATGAAAAACTCAAGGGACAACACATGCTGGAGAGGTTGTGGAGAAAGGGGAACCCCCCTCCACTGCTGGTGGGAATGTAAACTGATACAACCACTCTGGAAATCTATCTGGCGCTTTCTAAGACAATTAGGAATAGTGCTTCCTCAAGACCCAGCTATACCACTGCTAGGTATATACCCAAAGTTTGCTCAAGTACACAAAAGGGATATTTGCTCAACCATGTTTATAACGGCATTATTTGTAATAACCAGAACCTGGAAACAACCCAGATTTCCATCAACGGAGAAATGGGTACAGAAATTGTGGTATTTTTACACAATGGAATACTACTCAGCAATCAAAAAGGAGGAAATCATGAAATTTGCAGGCAAATGGTGGGATCTAGAAAAGATCATCCTGAGTGAAATATCCCAGAAGGAGAAAGACAAACACGGTATATACTCACTTATATAGACCTATAAGATATGATAAACATAATGAAATCTATACACCTAAAAAAGATAATCAAGAGAGCAGACATGGGGTAAGATTATCAGTCTTCGTTTAGAAAGACAGATGGGATGCGCATTGAACATATGACAGGAGTCTACTGAGCGCATTTGAAAGACTCTAACTAGCAGTGTTTTCAAAGCAAAGACTCATGACCAAACCTTTGGCAGAGTACAGGGAATCATAAGAAAGAAGGGGAGTTAGTCTGATGAGGAAAGGATAGGAGCTCCACAAGGACCAAATATATCTGGGCACAGGGTCTTTTCTGAGACTGACATGCAACCAAGGACCATGTATGAATGTAACCTAGAACCTCTACTCAGATGTAGCCTGTGGTAGCTCAGTAACCAATTGGTTTCCCATTGTGAGGGGAGCAAGGACTATTTCTAACAGGAACTCAATGACTGGCTCTTTGGCCTCCCCACCCCCCAAGGGAGGAGCAGTCCTGTTAGGCCACAGAGGAGAGCTTTGCAGCCAGTCCTGAAGATACCTGATAAAACAGGATCAGATGAATGGGGAGGAGGTCCCCCCTATTAGTGGACTTGGCAAGGGGCACGGTGGAGATGAGGGAGGGAGGGAGGGACTGGGAGGGAATGAGGGATCGGGACACGGCTGGGATACAGAGTTAATAAAATGTAACTGATAAGAAAAAAATAAAATTCAAAAAAAAAAGAAGGAAAGTGGACTCAGATGGAAGCACAAGTTGGAAGAAAGAGTAAAAAGCAACAGAAAGTGTAAATTCATGAATTAATATGAGAAAGTGCTGTTAACATTCATTTAAAGGGCATTTAAAAGTTAAGAAAGTAAATTCTGTGTCAATCTTAGGACAAAAGACTGTCCTAAGGTGAGACTGAGATTTAAACGTGTTTCAAAGGGCAAGCATTAAACGTGTTAACTTGACCCAAGGAAGCACCTCCTGGGATACCATGGCCCCGAGTGTACAGAAGCCTCCCAATGCCATGAAGGTAGATTAGGTCAGACTAAGGTGGTAGAAGATGCGATGGTGGATACACGTAAGAGCCCAGAGGCTTGAGAAGAGAATGGGAGACCTTTTCCATATGCTAAGAACGTTCTACCCCCTGTCTAAAATTTTGTGCATCCAACGTTTGTGGCTTTTATTCTATATATGCATACTTTACCTCAAAACAATCGATGTAGCAGAAAATAAACACAAACATCAATGGCAGAGGGCTCAATTATTTTAGAATTTGTATATGTGCTAATAGGAGCACTTAAAAATTCTTTCAATAACCTTTAAGATAGAGTGCAAAGTGATGGGCTTCATGGTGAGAATTTTAGATATGTATTTCTCTGCACTTTCTTTTTAATATACTTCTTTCCCACTGGCCTTCTCTCCTCATTCACTTCCCTTTTGCTAGTCCCCATCTCTGCCCAAATAGCTCCCCTTCTGGTTTCATGCCATATATATTTCATTAGCCAGTCTTCCCCCTCCTTACTCTTTAAAAGATATCTTCCCCACCAATATCATACTCCCCTCCTTATATCTATGATCTTTTTCCATATATATGCATATATGTACATGTATATTATGCATTACGCATACATATATATGTACAAGATACATATGTACATACATACATTTTATCTTTTATAGTGTGAATATTATATATAAATACACACATGTATACATAAATTTTTAAGTTTAAATTTATCCACAAACAAGAGAATAATTTTAGGTGTTTATCTTTCTGAGTTTGGTGCACTTAAAATAATGATTTCAATTTAATTTCCATGTAATTTCCTATAAGTTTCACTTTTCTTTATGGCTTCATAAAATTCCATTGTGTATTTATGCCACGTGTTCTTTGTCAATTGACCTGTTGATAGACATCAAGACTGGTTGAGTTTCTTAGCTACTGTGAATGATGGTGCTGACTTAGAACCCTTTGTGTATATGCCCAAAAGTGATACTGATGAGAAACATGGTAGTTATATTGTCAGACTTTTGAGGAACTTGGGCCTAAATTCCATGGTGGCTGCACAGGGTCATGCCCTGAACTGCAATGAAAAGCATTCCTCTTTCTTCATATCCTGGCCTGTAGTTGTTGTCTCTGATGGTAGTCCTTCTGAACTAGATTTCAAGTAAGTGAGATTGTTTGGGGAGTGTAAAGTGGAAAGAGTGATGCATTTAAGATACATGGTTAGCTCTAGGACAGAAAGTACAAAGTGTCCTAGGAGGCTGATGTTTGGGTAAAGCACTTCCCTTCAATTTCTTCTCCTTTTCAGTATAATAGGCAGAATTATATTTGAGGGTGACTTAGGTCCTTTTCTGTTCTTATGCTCTATAAATCATAAGCCAGATGAGGTAGAAAGATCAAAAGACAGAGCAAAGACTGAAGAAGTTACATTGGAGAAATACCTTCAATTTATCAGCAATTTATCAGCTGCTGTAGCAACTGCTACAGGCTGGACCCCAGAATACTGTCACAACGATATGAAAAACAGACATCTCCAGACAGCTGCTTGTAGTTCTGATTAACAGTAAATAGCTTTGTTCTTGCTTTAGGGGCAGATGTAAAGAATTTAAGTTTTGTTAATTTTTAGTTTTCTCCCCCAAAATTGCTCTCACCATTTCCTCATCTTTTTGTTCTCTGAAACAAAACCTACTTAAAAAAATGGATTGCTCAGTGTAAAATCACCCCTAAAAGCAAATCACAAGAATGCCCATTCACTTTATAGTTCCAGTTTCTATAGTTTGATGATGATGGTCTTAGGATCGCTGGCTGTGTAATAAAACGTTCTGCAGGTTGAGTGGAGTACATTTCAGAGCCTCAAGAACACCGGGGGTAAAAGTAACATCACAATTTAAACATTCGTTTCTGCCTTCAGTGTTGAAGGTAATCCTTTCAGATGAGCTGTTTCACAATTTAGTTCTTTCAACATCTACATAGAACTGGAAACTTCCTCTTTCTTCCCACTGTAGAAACAATATTGTAAATGCTACAGGTTCTCAATCTAAACCACAGTGAACCTAACTCAGCATTTTCTAGACAACGTGGAACATAAATACAATGAAACTTTGGAGTCAAAATCTGTATGAATCCTTAGTCTGGAAGAGAAGAGGCCAGTTGGAGGGGAGGGAGAGGCCAAAAAGTTAATGGAGGGAGGGAAAATATAAACCATATGCAGAGACGTGTATATTAAAATGTCATAAAGATTCCCAGCAGTATTACACTAATGTACTTTTGATTTTTTACTGGGACTGAAGAGTTCGACAACTTTATAATACAATCTCATCAAGAGTAAGGCATATTTTCCTATTATCTATCTGTTATATTTTTTTGGTAGAGTGCTGAACTTCTTTCTTTATATAGTTCTTAATGTTTCTTGTCTCCTCTAGCTTTTTGTTTCCCTTTGAAGTAATTTATTAAGTAATATATATATTTTTTTGTTCATTGCAGACTTTGATGAGGGCATGGATTGGGAAATTAGTCTCTATGTAGACCAGAGGTGCAGGGAAGGGATGGTCACAGTTAGGGTAATGTTCCAGAGAGGGCCAGGTCACAAGACAAAGAGGGTCATGGCACCATATATCAAGGGAACTGTCACTGGTTATTGAATAAATTATTCGAGAAAAATGTCCTTCATTGTCTAATTGTGAATACAAAATTTTCCTATTATAACATGTCATTATTTTCAGCCATTAAGCCCATCATCACTTGCTTTCCGACACAGACCAACACACCATCATGGAGGCGCTTGCAGACAGCGAGGTACCAGGCCCTGTGTCAGCCCACTTCACTCCCACCTCACTCTGCCAATCCTCTTCTCTTCCTGCTTGGCTCTGCTGGCCCTTATTTCCCAGGAGGCCTGGTGTCAGGTGTCAAGAGGTGGAGATGGGGTACTTACCTGGAATTTAGCTTTTTCTATTATGTATTTGCTTGAATGTTTTCTTCTGTTTCCTAATTGGTTCTTATTCTCTGTGTAGTCCTGGCTCTTCTGGAACTTGTTCTATAGACCAGGCTGTAGTTTGTGTTATTTTAGTCAGGCACTTTTAAAATAATATTTTGATATTTTTCCAGTACTCTGTTAACATTTTCAATAAGTATCAATTAAATATAATTTGAGTAGACTAGTCTTCCACATCAAGTATTTAGTGTAATTAGACACAGAGAAAAAAAAATACTGTATTATCTCACTTGTATGTGGAAACTGAAAAGGTCAAGTTCATAGCAGAATCATGTTACCAGAGGCTTGGAGTGGGGAGGTGAGTAGACACAGGTGAGACATTGGCCAACTGGCACTAAGTTATTTTTAAACACGTTTAATTCTAGCTATAATTCTACTGTGAATGAATATAGTTAGTAATAATACATTGTATGTTTCAAAATACCTTTAAAAAGAGGATTCTGAATATTCTCACTAAGGAAAAAACCTGATAAATATGAGTTGGTAAAATACAAGTAGCCTCATTTGATCATTGCATCATATCTATTTGTGTATCAAAATATTACATTGTACTTCATAATTATGTATAGCTATTATTTGTAAATTATAACTAAGCCAAAACAGAAGAAAGAGCTCAGCTGGGAATAATTGGTCTATTGGTAAAGAAGATAATATGAAATATCTAAAAAAACTTTTAAGATAGTTTCTGTTGCAGACATTCATTTTGTAGAAGAAAAGTCTTGTGGAACTCGTGACTGAGTTCTCACCCTTACAAATGAATGTAGGTTGCAGTATATTCGCCTTTAGAGATATACTCTGCCAGGAACCAAAGCTATCTACAGAAGCCAAAGTCAAAGCTATCTAGTGGAGACAAAGGTAGTTACTGAAGCCAAAGCCAAGTAGAGAGCACAGGTCATTTAGTGGAGACCTAAAGCTATTTAGTGAAAGAGTTATCTAAGACCCTAAATCATGGGTGATAGATTGTGAGGACAACCGTTTGTTAGAGCATCCGTAAGATATCTTTAGAATCTTCAACAAATGGTGCTGGTCCAACTGGATGTCTACATGTAGAAAAATGAAAATAGATCCATACTTATCACCCTGCACAAAACTGAAGTCCAAGTGGATCAAAGACCTCAACATAAAACCAGACACATTAAATCGGCTAGAAAAAAAATGGGGAATACCCTAGAACTCATTGGTACAGGAGAAAACTTCCTGAACAGAACACCAACAACACAGGCTCTAAGAGCAACAATCAATAAATGGGACCTCATGAAATTGAAAAGCTTCTGTAAAGCAAAGGACACCGTCATCAAAACAAAGCGACTGCCTACAGATTGGGAAAGAATCATCACCAACCCTTTATCTGACAGAGGACTCATATCCAATATATATAAAAAACTAAAAAGCTGAAAAGCAACAAACCAAGTAATCCAATTAAAAAATGGGGAACAGAGCTAAAGAGAGAATTCTCTGTAGAGGAATATCGAATGGCAGAGAAGCACTTAAAGAAATGCTCAACCTCATTAGCCATTAGGGAAATGCAAATCAAAACAACCCTGAGATTTCACCTTACACTCATCAGAATGTCCAAGATGAAAAACTCAAGGGACAACACATGCTGGAGAGGTTGTGGAGAAAGGGGAACCCTTCTCCACTGCTGGTGGGAATGTAAACTGGTACAACCACTCTGGAAATCAATCTGGCACTTTCTCAGACAACTAGGAATAGCACTTCCTCAAGATCCAGCCATACCACTCCTAGGCATATATCCAAAAGAGGCTCAAGTACAGAAAAAGGACATTTGCTCAACCATGTTTGTATCAGCTTTATTTGTAATAGCCAGAAGCTGGAAACAACCCAGATGCCCCTCAACTGAAGAATGGATGCAGAAACTGTGGTACATCTATACAATGGAGTATTACTCAGCAATGAAAAATAAGGAAATCATGAAATTTGCAGGTAAATGGTGGGACCTGGAAAGGATCATCCTGAGTGAGTTGTCCCAGAAGCAAAAAGACACGCATGGTATATACTCACTCATATAAACATACAACATAGAATAAACCCACTAAAATCTGTACATCTAAACAAACTAAGCAAAAGAGAGGACCCTAACTAAAATGTCCAATCCCCATCCTGAAAGGCAAAGAAGATGGACATCAGAAGAAAAAGAAAATAGGAAACAACCTTGGAATCTGCTACAGAGGGCCTCTGAAAGCCAGAAGAAAACAGGAAACAGCCTTGAAACCTGCCACAGAGGGCCTCTGAAAGCCTCTGCAGTATAGACTGTCAAAGCAGATGCTGAGCCTGATGGCCAACTGATGGGCAGAGTGAATGGAATTTTATGTAAGAAGTGGGAAATAGTAAGAGCTGGAGGGGACGGGAACTCCACAAGCAGAGCAACAGAACAAGATAATTTGAACACAGGGAACTTCCCAGAGACTCATACTCCAACCAAGGACTATTCGTGGAGACAACCTAGAACCCCTGCACAGATGTAGCCCATGGCAGTTCAGTGTCCAAGTGGGTTACATAGTAATGGAAAGAGGGACTGCCTCTGACATAATCTGATTGGCCTGCTCTTTGATCACCTCCCCCTGAGGGGGGAGCAGCCTTACCAGGCCACAGTAGAGGACAATGCAGCCACTTTTGATGAGAACTGATAGACTAAGATCAGAAAGGAGAGGAGAACCTCTCCTATCAGTGGACTTGGGGAGTTGCATGCATGCAGAAAGGGGAGGGAGGGTGGGATCAGGATGGGAGGAGGGAGGGGCTTATGGGGGGATACAAAATGAATAAAGTGTAATTAATAAAATAAAAAAATGCAAAAATAAATAAATAAATCTCAAAAGATATCTTTAGAAACCATCCTTATGGTATCTTGCAGGTGCAATATTTAACCCATGAAAGCACTCTTCCTATTTTCTGCAGCAGTAGATTAACCTTCCCCTTTTCCTGCCTTCTCCCTATATAAGTTGGGTAAAAATATGTAATAAACGGAAGCCTTGATCAGGTGAACAGACTTGGCTTTCATTCCTGTGTCTCTTGTCCCCTCCCCCCCATTACTTCCAATCTCTCCACCTTAGGAACCCTGTTGAAGCCCCGAGGGTCGGGACAATACTCTATTTCACACATACTCTAATATCATGTTTTTTCAGTAACTGTAGCAGAGAAAAATGGAAGTCACTTATTTATGACACAGACAAGGTTCACGGAGAGGACTCTTCTGGATAGTTTATGACCAGGTAGTAGGATGAATGAAGAGCTCAGAGTCCTCATCCTTGACCAGCCTTTGTGGACCTGTGAGTATCCACCATGGTCATAGTGTGAGCTTTGTCTCCTTTTCAGGTGTTTATCTTGTCGATGTTTAAATTAATATTTTATGCTTCCCCACAAGGTAATGATTTTATTTTTATTCATTGTCTTAGTTACTGTCTCTACTGTGAAGAGACACCATAAACCAGGTGACTCTTATAGAAGAAAGCATTTAATTGGGGGTTTGCTTACAGTTTTGTAAGGTTAGTACATTATCATGGTGGGAAGCGTGGTGGCAACATGCATGCATGGTATTGGAGAAGACTGGGCTTGGTGACACACCTATTCCAATATGGCCGTACTTTCTAATCCATTCCAAACAGCTTATCAACTGGGGACTAAACATGCAAGTAGGTGTGCCTATGGAGGCCATTCTCATTCAAAACAACCATGTGTAAATGAGTTATCATGATTTGCTCTCATTCATAAGTATCACTCTCAATCCTACTGGAAGCTTGTACATTCTTTTTCCTGTCCTCCACAAGGAGTTTCTCACATAGACCTTTCATGGAACTCACAGACCTTCTCACAGGCAATCCAGATGCAGACTGGGCTACTCTTATGACCTCCAGATTACTTTTGCCTGAGCTTGGAAGGCATTGTAAGATTTTTGATTATACACACATTTTTTCCAAATAGCTAGTGTCATATTCAACACCTTGCCATAGCGGCTGTTCCCTGATAGCAGGGTCCACTGACTCCTCCCCTCCCTCTTTGCAGAGTTGTTTTCCTTGGCCCCATGTCTATCCAGATATTTTTTAGTTTCTTTTTGTTTTCCTCGAGATGCAACTGCTCCCTCCTAATTATAACATCTCCAGCAATTGGCGTCTACCTGGCACGCACCACGCTTCTACTGTTTCAGCTGGGATCCTCCTGTGGCGACCCTATTAACTTCCCAAGAGCTGTCCCCTAGATCCTCAGCTGTGATCATGACACTTGCCTTTCACTTCAAAGCTTCCACATGCTGCCTGCCAAGAGACCAACCGCAGTGACACTGCTCTCCAGCCATAACTGTGTTAAAACCCTGTCATTTAAACCTACAGTTGTCGTTGTGTCCAGCTATCCTTCGCTTTCACATTCGTGTAGTCTGTGTGCCAAAGAACTCAGTGTTACAACACCTCTTATTTTATAGGGTAAGTGTTATGATGACATTAAAAGGGTAATTTCAAAAAATAAACTTCTCAACAAACATGGCTATTATGCTATTTGTAGACAATGCAATCGCTATTATGACTTAAGATACCATTAACTGTCACCTAGTGCTTTTATAAAAATGTCATTCTGTAGCCCTTAGGAGAGAATATGGCCAGATCTAGTTTGTGTACTCATCACTATGAAAAGTTTATATAGAATTGCCTGGCCCATGCACATCATATGGCAGTGATTCCATTCATGGTGGCATTGTTACATTGTAGCTAGGAGCATGAGTCCTAATCTGTGCCCACTAGGAATTTTCTCTGACCACTTTCTTTTTCCTATGAATTCTGAACTCCTCCATCCCAGTGTCTTCCTGTATGACCCTGATGTTACAATTTTACTGGGGATTTGAAAATCATGTACTTCAATGTGCTCAAAAAATATGGCAAGCTAAGTGTGTGGTGGACATGCCTGTAATTCCAGGACATGAAAGGTGGACCCAGAGGATCAGGAGTTTGAGGTTAACTTCATCTGTGTAGTGAAATCAAGACCAGTCTTGGTCCCCAAACAAACAGACCCTTCCCCACCCTACCAAGGAATGAAGCAAGGACTAGTGCCACGGAGCAATTCATTCTCTCTTTTGCTGGACCTTCCTTCTCTAGCATGGCAATTCTACGTGAACACAGCTGCTAAGAACTTTGTCAGTGTCATAGTTTTTCTTCATTTCATCTGTATCATGCATATCTATATTGAAATAAGAAGTCTTTAACATTTTTCACAACTCAGGTACCCCACTGAAAATTATGAGTTTGTAAATGAATCCTGGGAAATCATAGCCTTTTGCTGGTTCAGCACAATCCATAGACAATGAAAAGTGACACAATGATCTGTTTTAACTAGATAAGGATTCATGATTGTTGCAGTTCCTTTCCTTAGGTTATGACATGGGTGCAGGAGACTTTGCCTCAAACAGAACAAAAGGAAGTTGCATAGATACTTGGCTGTATAACAAAATTGACATTATTGATGTTCTCTTCTAGATAAGTCCTTGGTTGTGGAGTGTGCTGCGCAAGTTTTTTTTTCCCCCTTGGAAATTTAAGTTTATATGCCATTGGAGAAGTTTAGAAGTGTCACTTACCTCTACTAGCTGGATTCTAGTTTCACTCATTCTTTTCATGGTGTGAGACAACTCAAAATGGGAACACACATGGCCATAGAGTCTGTATTTAAATTTCCCCATAATTTTAGGTGATACGAAATGTAAGCTTTTAAATTCCTGTGATAACTTTTGTAGAAGAGTATCCAGAGAATTTTTACTTTATCTCAAATTTTTATTTTAAGTGTGTTAAATAAGTACACAAAAAGTTTAATCTCTGATTTGCCTTGAAGATAACTTACGAGACTTTAGAGAACTGTCAAGGGTTCCTTCTTTGTCTAAAAATTAATATAACCAGGAAGTGATTAATCTAAGCTTCTCTAAGCAGTAAGGGAGTGAGCACTAAGTAAGGAGCTCAATGCAAATGAGCTGCTGCCTGAGCTTGTGAAAGCTGAGGACCTGTCATCCAGGCTATGGGCATGCGATTAAAAAAGAAAAATTTACTGAGGTAACCCAGAACCAGAAAGACATGCATTGAATATACTCATTTATAAGTGGATATTAGCCATACAATACAGGATAACCATACTACAATCCACAGACCTAAAGATGCTAAGGAGGACCTTAGGGAGGATGCTTACTTCTCATTCAGAAGGGTAAATAGAATTGACACTGTAAGTGGTTGAAGAGAGGGAAGAGGACAGGAGCCTACCATAGATGTCCTCTGAAAGACTCCACCCAGCAGGGGATTAAAGCAGGTGCTTGAAACTCACAGCCTGACTTTGGGCAGAGAGCAGGGAATCTTATGGAAGAGGGGGGATAGAAGGACCTGGAGGGGACTGGAGCTCCACAATGAGACCACCAAAACCAACATATCTTGGTCCAAGGAGACGTGAAAAGACTGATGCACCAACCAAAAATCATGCATAGGGAGGACCTAGACCCCCTGCTCAGATGGAGCCTGTGGCCAGCTCAGTCTCCATGTAGGTTCTCTAGTAAAGGGAGGAGGGGATGTCTCTGGCATGGATTCTGTTGCCTGCTGGTTCTTTGATCACTTTTCCCTGGTGGGGTAGCCTTGCCAGGCCACAAAGGAAGAGGATGCTGGCAGTTATAATGAGACTTGATAGGCTGGGGTCAGATGGTAGGGGAGGAGGGCTCCCTCTTTCTGAGTAGTGGGGGAAGGATAGAAGGGAAGTGGGGGGGGAGTGGGACCCAGAGAAGACAAGGGAGGGAGCTACAAATCAGGATGTAAAGTGAATAAAAATATATTAACAAAAAATTAAAAATATTTTAATTAAGGTATACATCGCTGATTTCCCCTTCTCTCCTCTTCCTCCAGCCTCTCCCCATGTCCTTGCCCTCCAACTCCACCTGAGTCCTCCTTCTTACTGTTTCTCAAATTGATGGCCTCTTTTTCTTCGATTATTATTGTTCCATTTATATGTGTGTGTGCACAAATATATAAAAAAGCCAAATATATAAAAAATATATAAAAAACAAATATATAAAAAAGTCTGCTTTTGTTCTTTGTGTATATATGATTTCAGGGCTGACCACCTCGTGTTGGATAACCTTTTTTCTTTCTTTGAAGTCATTAAGCTCTTTGTCTGGGGGTGGGACCCTATGAAATTCCCCTTGATATTGTTATTGTTTAGGCAGGCACTTTTAGGAGACACAGTCTCATCCTTTGACTCGCCCATTCTTTCTGCCCCCTCTTCTGCCATGTCCCTGCCTTAGGAGCAGTAGTTCGATGGTAGGTGTATAAATTGGGGTCGGGCTCCCCACAACGTGTCGATCTCTGCATTATGACTTTTCATGATTTCTGTAATCATCTCTGTTTGCTGTCAGAATAAATTTCTCAGAAGAGCTGAGAGGTACACCTATCTGTGGGCATAAGGCAAATTTTAGAATGTTCTTAAGAATTATACTGATTTAGTAAATTTTCCTGTAAGTTCTCTGAGATCCACGATGTAACTAACTTCAGGGAGAAGGGTGGATTTCCAGTACCAGGCGTGATTTCCTTCCTACATTAGTTACTGCCGGCTTGCGAGTGACGTATTGCATCTGTAGGGATATCTTGTCATGCTGCATAGGACTACTGATTGTTTCCCTCCCTTCGCAGCTTGCATAGTGCTTCTCATAGAACAATGAATGTTAGAGCACAAGAGAAAGCTTTCAGGTTATATCCAGTTTCAGTTCAAATCATCTTAGCCCCATGTCCTCAGAGTTCAGTGTCTTCAGCACTAGGGACTTACCTTCAGTCTTTGAAAGGCAACCAGGGGGACAACAGTAGCCTATATTTTTTTGAAGTCACTTAGTCCCCTTTGTTGTTAGTGTCCTGACTAAGAACTAAAACAGAGGGTTCTCAGGCTTGGTACTGGGATGTTTGTCATACAGTCTATGGTTCTTGTGTGGAGTTAGTGTAACCTCATATATATGTATACACACATATATACGCATACATGGTAATATATTACCTATAATATATACATATAATGCCCACACACAATATATATATATGTAAATTTTTTAGGTAAACATAAAATAATATGATTCCTTGAGGCTTTAGAAAACAAGATTAGTGTTATTTGCCTCTTCTTTCTCCTTCTTCTTCTGTACTGACCTTGCTTGAAAGCCCCGTGGGCATTTAATGCTTTTTTTTTTTTTCATTTACCGTGTGTTTATTAGTGGCACAAATAGACATATGTGCATATTTTTCTTCCCCACCTCCCTATCCACCAAATTTCTTGTTAAATGATTTAAAAAAAAAAGGAAAATAAAAATAAACAAATAAAACCCAGTAAGGCTAAACCATGAAGCACAAAGCCCACAAAACAGAACAAAAACAGAAAACAATGACAATACAACATGCAGTTTCCTTTGTGTTGGCCAGCTGCTCTTGGACATGGAGTCTGTTCTGGAGTGTGGCTGATATACCCAGTGACATCCTATTGGAGAGTGCTGATTTTCCCTTTGCAGATAGCTTCTTGGCTAAGGGTGGCTGCACTGAAATCTTAAGTAGCAAGGAGTTATGCTGGGAGGACACTGTTTGTCTCCCCGGCCCAAGGCTATCTCACACGTGTTTCCCTCATTTCTTATTCGCATCCTTTCCTCCAGCCATGAGCACCTCCTAATCTCCCTCCATAAGGCTCTGACTTACAAATTATTGCCACAAGCAAGAAACAGTGCGTAATTGTTGACTACTAACGACAAAAAGGTTATGAAAGCCAAGAGCATTAAAATTTTGATGGAAGAAAGACAAACTCAATAGCTGGCTCTCTGACTTCTTCCCCCCTCCCCCCGAGGGAGGAGCAGCCTTGCTAGGGCATTTAATGTTAAGAAAAACATTCATGTGTAAGTTTGGACTTTTTAATTTGGAAGGTAACGGGAGGTGCTGAGTGATATTTCTAAGCTTACTGGTGACGAGACCTTAGCCATAGCTTGGAAAATTGCTGCTGTTTAAGTGGGCCTGGCATCAATCTCGTAAGTCAAGTGAGAACTGGCCTGAAGTGAGTAAATCATGTAACTGATCTCGAGTTCTGGATTCCTGATACACGCTGAGTGCATAGACAAAACAGAATTTCCATAGGAAGAAAAAAAAAACCAATAATGATAAGAATAAACAAAAGGACAAAACAAAAATAAATTCCTATAATGACAAACTATTTAAAGCCATGAACTGAGCACAACAGAAAGTTTTGGACACAGCCATTGACACATGACCTCAGCATGTAGATGTAAGGCTTTGAAATGAAATATTGTGAATCTAATTTTGAAATATTTGTTGATACATGTATACTTGACTGTTTTTGATATTTTCTATATTAGAAATACTTGGAAAATAATTAAACATCATTATTTTATGCTGAATAAAGTCTATCATAGGCAGTACACATAAAATATAAATAACATGGAAAGAAATTATTCTCCTTTATGTGTGTGTGCATATGTGTTGTAAGCACATGTACATGCATGTATACATATCTGTGCACAGGCCCCAGAAGAGGATGTGTCTTGCTTTCTCCTTATCTCATGAGACACGTTTTTTTTTTCAGCAGGCTTGGAGGTAGGCCAGCAAGCCCCAGTTATGACTGTGCCCCACAGTTCTAGCTTTATATGTATGTGCTGGGCCATGCCCAGCTTTCCTTCTTAACTTCATGCTGTGGCTTTGAACTCATCTTCATGCTTGAGCAGCAAGTGCTCTTACCCATTTCTCAGCCCTAGAAGTTACTGTGTTAACTTACTCACTTAGCTCCTCTCTTGCAATTTTATGAATCTAAAATATTAAAACTGTATTGTATTTTTAATCTTTTTTTATTTACTGTTATCCCATGAAAAATATCTAAGATGTTTTATTTAGGGTTACTGTTGCTGTGCTGAAACACAATGCCCAAAGGCAACTTGGGAAGGAAGGATTTATTTCACTCACAGTTCCACATAGCACTTCATCAGCACAAAGCAGTGAGAAGAGAAATTCATGCAGGCAAGGAACCTGGAGGCACAGGCTGATACCGAGGCTGTGGAGGGGGTGTTGCTTACTGGCTTGCTCAGCCTGATTTCTTATAGAACCAGGACCATCAGCTCAGGGATGGCATGATCCACAATGGTCTGGGCTTTCCCCTATTGATCACTAATTAAGAAAATGCCTTACAGCTGAATCTTACAGAGGCTTTCTCTCAACTGAGCCTACCTCTTCTTTGATGACTCTAGCTTGTGACAAGTTGACATAACATAAAACTAGCTGGTACAGATGTTAAATGTTTTCTGAAGATATGAGTTTTAAAGGATAGATAATATTTCAGTTTGCCATCGTCATTACAGACTCATCTTTGTGAAGTTTTTTATACAATTTTATTTTTACAAATAATGCTCTGATAAAATTTTAATTATTATTATTTTTTACCATTGATTTGTTGAAAATTAAAAAAAAACATTTCATAGTATATCTTAAAAATGAGACTCTTAAGAGTTTGGGATATGGCTCACAGGGTAAGGGTTCCTTCTGCATAGTCATGAGGACCTCAGTTCAAATTCCCAACACCCACACACAAAGCCAAAAGTTGCTGTGCGCACATCTGTTACCTCAGCACTGTAGGGAGCATCAACTGGAGGGTTGCTGGGTTTGCTGGTAGCTACCCTAGTTCCAAATTCGAAGAGAAACTCTGTTTCAGGAGAATAAGGCATAGGAACAGAGCAGGACACTTGAGCTCTTCACCTGGTCTGTGTAACATGGACACACAGCTCACACAGCTATGTGCACACCACACACAAACACACACTCACATAGCTATGTGCATACCACACACACAAAGAGACACAGACCCCCCCCACAAGAATTTAAAGATTTACCATATTTTTTATTTTTACTTACATTTCAGAAACATAGCTCCAAGTGTATTATCTAGGATAAGAATATTATTTGTGCTGTAACTGTCTGTTTTATGACTATTGGAAGAACATTTTTTTTTTGCAAAGAGTTTGTGTGTGTGTGTGCTGAAATTTATGTTCTTCACTGTCTTCAAAAATTTTCATTAGATTTCTAGCAGGGACAGTTGACAACTTTATCATTATGACTGACTTTAACCAAATGACATTCTGAAATTCACTTTCAGTTGATAGATACACAATTATTCACAGTGAAAGGGAAAGTAATGGCTGCGAATCCACTGGCATCTGTTTCTGTTCACTGAAATCTGGAAAGATCCCCCGGTCTGCTGGGTTCACACAATACCTTTGGATTCTCTGACGGTGTGATTTCTAACTGTTGTACAACCACACCAGTCATTTTTGTTTAACAAGGGGTTAAGATGGTAAACTAATTTCTATGGTGGAATATTTTCATTGAGCGCCAAAGATAGCAGCATATTTCTGTACCGGAGATGTGACTCTGCTTGTTTATGAACATAAATAATGGAAATAAATAGTAACTTCTTTTATTGTTGTTTAGATTTGTAAACTAGGTTATATGAATGCGTTTAAGAAAGTTATCCATTTGGCTCTATGTCTTTTGAGTGAAAAAAAAAAGAAATTGAATTCGCCTCTGACAGGCTATTTATTCTCAATTGCAATGTCTGAGTGTAGAAGATTAGGGTCATGATGTTTTAGGCTTGCTTTCTCTGGCCAGTACTTACAATGGCAGTCCAAGTTAGAGCTGTAGATAAGAACGATTTGGGCAAGAATCATCTATTGAGGCTATTTTGTTATACCTCGTTAAGTTCCCAAGAATCCGTGATCCATCTCACATGGATCATACCATACAGCAGACACTTTACAAAATGATTTTGTTTGATTTTTTTAAATAAATACTTAGAGAAAAGGGGTTTCTTATGATCTTGGATGGTAAGCCAATATAACTTTCAAATGGAAGTGTCATGTAAATCTCTGAAGTTCAGAAAATGTGGATCTACAGTTCTTGTCTGTGATTTTGTTGCACTTTAATTAAATTACTTCCTTACCTTGAGAGACTTCTTTCCTTTGTTGTTACAGTTCTTAAAGGAAATCAACTTTTTATTAGAAGCTACCATTTCGGGGGGCGGAGCCAAGATGGCGACTAGCACACACAGTTTCCGAGCTGTGGAAGAGATAAAGTTCTGAGTTGATGAGTGGAAGAAGTTCTGAAGCCAGGGAAACAACGGAGAGACTTTCTAAACAACAGGGAACATCTCAGGAGATGAAAACCTTGGTCTCGGGTCACCCAGGGACTTGTTTGGGGAAGGTGAGAAACGATCCTTTGATCTCTCGGCACTCCCCTCCCCCAGACCTCCCTCCTCCTCTGCACAGCGGACTCGCCTTTCTCAGCGCAGACCTAACTGCCTGGGGCCTGCAGCCACTGAGGCGGAGCCCCAAGCCCTTTGTCGGCAAAGGCCAGCAGTACTGTGTCTTGGAGCCCCAGATTCGCGCAGCGGCTGCACCATCCTCCCAGGGCCCGAGTCTGCTAGACGCCATACTAGCTCCGCACGAGCGCCATCACTGACGGTACGGCCCACCCAATCCCACAGTGACAGAGAATACGCTATATACTCACCAAAACCAGACAGAAACGCCATACAAGCTAGACACACCAGGCGCTGGGCCTCCGAAGCTTGGAGAGCACAGTGAAGAGACCCCAGGACTTCCCAGAAAGCATCTGGACTAGCAACCCAGTCTCCAGTTACAGCGGGACTTTCTAACCTGGCGGAGGAGCAGCACTGAGCTGGCGGGGCACATCAGCCCTCCAGTTTAAGACTAACCAGGGCCAAACCAGAGAATAGAAAGGCTGGTTACCCCGATTCCCACTGACGTGACCACCCTGAAATCTCCAGCTGCAGCAAGACCTCATAACCTGGCAGTGACAACAGCACAGAACTGGCAGAGCACATCAAAGAAGCAGGGCCAAACCAGAGAGCAGAGTGCCCAGATACCCCGATCTCTGCCAAGTGACCTGCCTGTAAGTGAGTGAACCCTTGAGAATCTGCAGCTCCACTGATCCTGGGTCCTTCTAAAACAGAAGCCAGGCATCGAACCCCCTCCCACCCATATACCCACTTTGGGAAACAGAGGGGCACTTGGAACATTGAAGTTCCTGCTCTGTGGGTCTAATTGAAGAGTTAAGGCAGTTAATGCCAGAAATTGCGCTGCGATCATCACTAGCGCCTGCGACATATACATTGCAGAGCCCCTCCCACACACTCAAGGGTTCAACATTAGCCATCACTTTGTCCCTTGAGACACACGCCCATGCCCACTTACACACACACACACACACACACACACACACACACACACACACATATACACACGCACGCACGCTTGCATTTGCCTCTGTTTGCGCCTGCGTACTTTCCTCCCACAGGTACAGCTAGTCCTCAGCACACGCTAAGGACACGGGACCTCTCTCAACTTCCTGAAGAATACTCCAGACTCGAGAGAGAGACAGTACCAGTCTGATCGGCAGAATCCAAAAACAAACAGGGAAGGTCTCAGATAAGCCAATAGCCAGGGGTAGGCAAAAGAACACTTCCAACATAAATCAGGACATCATGACTTCACCAGCAAACCCCAAAATCGATGGATACTCCAATTTATCAGAAGCACAGGAAAATGACCTTAAAGCCATGCTTGCTCAATTATTTGAGGCTCATAAGGAGGAAATGAACAAATCTTTCAAAGAGTTGGCCAGTCAATTGGAGATAAAGAAAGAAGAAATAGACAAAACCCTTAAAGAAACACAGGCAAACATAGCCAAACAAATAGAGGCACAAGTAGAGAAAAAATTAGTGGCATACAAAAAGGAAATGAACAAAGAAATAGAGTCCATCGTAGAGAGACAGGAATCCAAATTCAAACACATGGAAGAAATGGTGCAAGGCATGAAAACAGAATTAGAATAAATAAAGAAAACACAAAATGAGAAAACTCTTGAGCTGGAGAACTTGGAGAAAAGATCAGGAACCACAAAAGTAAGCATCACTAACAGAATACAAGAGATGGAAGAGAGAATCTCTGGAGCTGAAGACACACTTGCAGAAATTGATACTTCTCTCAAAGAAAAAGTAAAATCAGAAAAATTCCAATCACAAAATATCCAAGAAATCAAGGATGCTATGAAAAGACAAAATCTAAGAATAATAGGAATTGATGAAAAAGAAGACTCCAGGCTCCAAGGTCCAGAAAATATTTTCAAGAAAATCATAGAAGAAAATTTTCCCAACTTAAAGAAAGAGATGTCCATAAATATACAAGAGGCCTACAGAACACCAAATAGACTAGACCAGAAAAGAAACACATCATGTCACATCATAGTCAAAACACTAAATCTACAGAACAAAGAAAAGATATTAAAAGCAGCAAGGGAAAAAGGCCAAGTAACATATGAAGGTAGACCTATCAGAATCACACCAGACTTCTCATCAGAAACTATGAAAGCCAGAAGGGCCTGGGCAAGCATCATGGAGACTCTAAGAGATCACAAATGTCAACCCAGACTACTATACCCTGCAAAGCTTTCAATCAACATAGATGGAGAAAACAAAATATTCCATGACAAAACTAAATTTACGCAATATCTATACAGCAAACCAACCCTACAGAAGATACTAGAAGGAAAACTCCAATCCAATGAAAACGAATTCACCCAAGAAAACAGGGCATACAGATAATATCCCAACAAAAATGAAAAGAAAACAAGCAATGAAACAAGGTAAGATCATCGACTCCATTACAAAAGGAACTAACATGCATTGGTCAATATTATCTATCAATATTAATGGACTCAACTCACCAATAAAAAGACACAGGCTAACAGAATGGTTACGGAAACAAGACCCAACAGTCTGTTGCATCCAAGAAACACACCTATGCAACAAAGATAAACACTACCTCAGAGTAAAGGGCTGGAAAAATGTTTTTCAAGCAAATGGTTCCAGAAAACAAGCTGGAGTAGCCATCCTAATATCTAATAAAATAGACTTTCATCCGAAGTTAATCAAAAAAGATAAGGACGGCCACTATATTCTCATCAAAGGAAAAACCCAACAAGAGGACATCACAATTTTGAATATCTATGCCCCAAACACAAGAGCACCTACATTCGTAAATGAAACAATATTAAAGCTTAAATCATACATTGATCCTAATACCTTAATAGTGGGAGACTTCAACACCCCACTCTCATCAAGGGACAGATCAACCAGACAGACACCAAATAGGGAAATAAAAGCACTCACAGAATCCCTAAATCAAATGGACCTAATAGACGTCTACAGATCTTTTCACCCAAACTCTAAAGAGTACACCTTCTTTTCAGCACCACATGGAACCTTCTCCAAAATAGACCATATAGTTGGTCACAAAGCAAGCCTCAACAGATACAAAAGGATTGAAATAATCCCTTGTATACTATCTGACCACCATGGACTAAAGCTGGACATCAACAACAACAGAAACAACAAAAAGCCGACACGCACATGGAAACTGAACAACTTACTACTCAATGACAGCTGGGTCAAGGAAGAAATAAAGAAAGAAATTAAAGACTTTCTAGAATTCAGTGAAAATGAAGGCACAACATACCCAAATTTATGGGACACATTGAAAGCAGTGCTAAGAGGAAAATTTATAGCACTAAGTGCCTACAAGAAGAAATCCGTAACATCACATACAAACAACTTAATGGCCCAACTGAAAAACCTAGAAAAAAAAGAAGCAGATACACCCAAGAGGAGCAGAGGGCTGGAAATAATCAAACTCAGGGCTGAAATCAATCAATTAAAAACAAATAAAATTATCCAAAGAATCAATGAAACAAAAAGCTGGTTCTTTGAGAAAATCAACAAGATAGACAAACCCTTAGCCAAACTAACTAAAAAGCAGAGAGAAACCATACAAATCAGCAAAATCAGAAAGGAAAATGGGGACATAACTACAGACACTGAGGAAATCCAAACGATTATTAGGTCATACTACAAAAGCCTATATGCCACAAAATTTGAAAATCTAAATGAAATGGACAATTTCCTTGATAGATTCCATCTTCCAACATTAAGTCAAGATCAGGTAGAAAGACTGAACAGCCCTATATCCCCCAAGGAAATTGAAGCAGTCATTCACAGTCTCCCCTCCAAAAAAAGCCCTGGGCCAGATGGTTTCAGCGTGGAATTCTACCAGACCTTCAAAGAAGTGCTCACACCAATTTTCCTCAAACTGTTCCACAAAATAGAAACAGAAGGTATATTACCAAACTCATTCTATGAAGCAACATTCACCCTGATACCTAAACCACACAAAGACCCAACAAAAAAGAGAACTTCAGACCTATCTCTCTTATGAACATTGACGCAAAAATACTCAATAAAATACTTGCAAACCGAATCCAAGAACACATCAAAGATATCATCCACCATGACCAAGTAGGCTTCATCCCAGGCATGCAAGGGTGGTTCAACATATGGAAATCCATCAATGTAATCCACCACATAAACAAAATGAAGGAGAAAAACCACATGACCATCTCCTTAGATGCTGAAAAAGCATTTGACAAAGTCCAACACCCATTTATGTTTAAAGTCTTGGAGAGATCAGGGATACAAGGCACATACCTAAAGATAGTAAAGGCAATATACAGCAAGCCTATAGCCAACATCAAATTCAATGGAGAGAAACTTAAATCAATCCCACTGAAATCAGGGACAAGACAAGGCTGCCCACTCTCTCCATATCTCTTTAACATTGTACTTGAAGTCCCAGCCAGAGCAATAAGACAACTAAAAGAGATCAAGGGGATCAAATCGGAAAGGAAGAGGTCAAAGTGTCACTATTTGCAGATGATATGATAGTATACATGAGCGACCCCAAAGATTCAACCAGAGAACTTCTTCAGCTGATCAACACCTTCAGCAAAGTGGCAGGATACAAAATCAACTCAAAAAAATCAGAAGCCCTCTTGTATACCAAAGAGAAAAAGGCTGAGAAAGAAATTAGGGAAACAACACCCTTCACAATAGCCACCAATAACATAAAGTACCTTGGTGTGACTCTAACCAAGCAAGTGAAAGACCTGTTTGAGAAAAACTTCAAGTCTTTGAAGAAAGAAATTGAAGAAGATCTCAGAAGATGGAAAGATCTCCCGTGCTCATGGATTGGTAGGATTAACATTGTGAAAATGGCCATCCTGCCAAAAGCAATTTACAGATTCAATGCAATTCCCATCAAAATACCAACTCAATTCTTTACAGACCTTGAAAAAAAGATTCTCAGCTTCATATGGAGAAACAAAACACCCAGAATCTCCAAAACGATCCTGTACAACAACAGATCATCTGGAGGTATCTCCATTCCCGATCTCAAGCTGTACTACAGGGCAACAGTAATAAAAACTGCATGGTATTGGCATAGAAACAGAAAGGAGGATCAATGGAATCACATAGAAGACCCAGAAATAAACCCACACACCTATGAATACTCAATATTTGACAAAGAAGCCAAATCCATTCAATGGAAAAAAGACAGTATCTTCAACAAATGTTGCTGGACCAACTGGATGTCTACATGCAGAAAAATGAAAATAGATCCATATTTATCACCCTGCACAAAACTAAAGTCCAAGTGGATCAAGGACCTCAACATAAAACCAGATACTCTAAATCAGTTGGAAAAAAAAGTGGGAAACAGCCTAGAACTCATTGGCACAGGAGACAACTTCCTGAACAGAACACCAACAGCACAGGCTCTAAGAGCAACAATCAATAAATGGGACCTCATGAAACTGAAAAGCTTCTGTAAAGCAAAAGACACTGTCATCAAAACAAATAGACAGCCTACAGATTGGGAAAGAATCTTCACCAACCCTTTATCTGACAGAGGACTCATATCCAGTATATATAAAGAACTAAAGAAGCAGAAAAGCAACAAACCAAGTAATCCACTTAAAAAATGGGGAACAGAGCTAAACAGAGAATTTTCGAAAGAGGAACATCGAATGGCAGAGAAACACTTAAAGAAATGCTCAACCTCATTAGCCATTAGGGAAATGCAAATCAAAACGACCCTGAGATTTCACCTTACACCCATCAGAATGGCCAAGATGAAAAACTCAAGTGCTAGCACATGCTGGAGAGGTTGTGGAGAAAAGGGAACTCTCCTCCATTGCTGGTGGGAATGTAAACTGGTTCAACCACTTTGGAAGTCAATCTGGCGCTTTCTCAGACAACTAGGAGTGGTGCTACCTCAATACCCAGCTATACCACTCTTAGGTATATACCCAAAATTTGCTCAAGTACACAACAAGGACATTTGTTCAACCATGTTCATAGCAGCTTTATTTGTAATAGCCAGAACTTGGAAACAACCCAGATGTCCATCAACGGAGGAATGGATACAGAAATTGTGGTATTTTTACACAATGGAATACTACTCAGCAATCAAAAAGGAGGAAATCATGAAATTTGCGGGCAAGTGGTGGGATATAGAAAAGATCATTCTGAGTGAAGTATCCCAGAAGGAGAAAGACAAACTTGGTATATACTCGCTTATATAGACCTACAAGATATGATAAACATAATGAAATCTACACACCTAAAGAAGATAATCAAGAAAGTGGACACAGGCAAAGGTGACTAATCCTCATTTAGAAAGACAAATGGGATGTGCATTGAACTTATGACAGGAGTCTACCACAAAAGGCATCTGAAAGACTCTACCTAGCAGTGTTTCAAAGCAGACACTAAGACTCATAACCAAACCCTCGGCAGAGTGCAGGGAATCATATGAAAGAAGGGAAGTTAGTATGATATGGAAAGGATAGGAGCTCTACAAGGACCAAACATATCTGGGCACAGGATCTTTTCTGAGACTGACACTCAACCAAGGACCATCTATGGATATAACCTAGAACTTCTGCTCTGATGTGGCCCGTGGTAGCTCAGTAACCAAGTAGTTTTCCAAAGTAAGGGGAACACGGACTATTTCTAACAGGATCTCAAGGGCAGGCTGTTTGACCCCCCCCCCCCAGGGAGGAGCAGTCTGTTAGGCCACAGAGGAGGACTTTGCAGCCAGCCCTGAAGATACCTGATAAAACAGGGTCAGATGAAAGGGGAGGAGGTCCTCCCCTATCAGTGGACTTGGAAAGGGGCAGGGAGGAGACCAGGGAGGGAGGGTGGGGTTGGGGAGGGAATGAGGGAGCGGGATACAGCTGGGACACAGAGTTAACAAAATGTAACTAAAAAGAAAAAAAAAAAAAAGAAGCTGCTATTTCAGAATATAATAACTTTTAACCCTAAGAAATCCCAATGAAATTTAATTTGACTACACAAATTAGAAAATAATTTAAGGTTATAATAAACTATGCACAATTTCCCCTTTAAAAATAATAATTAAATTGAAATATTGGAGAAGCTGTGTATGGTGGCCCATGCCTTTAATCTCAGTACTAGGGAGGCAGAGACAGGAGGATCTCTGTGAGTTTGATGCCATCTTGGTCTACATAGTAAGTTCTAGCACAGCTAGGATTACATAGAGAGACCCTGTCTCAAAGGAAAATTGGAGAAAATGTTTAAATCTGTATTCCTCAGGTGTATTGCACTTTTTACAAAATGTTATAAAATCAATAGGCAATACTTTGGAAATGAAAGAGATAACATGGTCAGCCCTCTCCTGAATATGACAAAGACTTTTCCTTTGATCAGGATAGATCCCTTTGACTAATCTTTACAGTTTTCCATTTTTAAAAACAAGGCAGCAGATTATTTTATTTGACCAACTGAAAAGTACAATGTTTTGGGGATAAAATTATTTAGAATGTTATAAAGAAGTATATTTTCATTTCAGAGCTATATTATTTGGGCTGACAGTAGCAGAACTTTTAGGAATCTGTTTTTTTTTATTTTTATTAAGAATTATTAGGAATCTATTCTTATTCTACTAGTTATAGTACCTGGCAATACCTGACAACTCTGTGATGTATACAAACAGTAGTGAGCCATTGAGTAGTGTTTACATAACACTTTTAAAAAGTTCCCTTTGTCTCTATTAACCAGTAGACGTGATAGTTTTGTGTATGC
The DNA here is from genome assembly GCF_907164565.1 of Psammomys obesus. Classification (NCBI taxonomy): domain Eukaryota; kingdom Metazoa; phylum Chordata; class Mammalia; order Rodentia; family Muridae; genus Psammomys; species Psammomys obesus. The sequence continues at coordinate 2,304,801 of NW_026585689.1, read as the reverse complement.
CTATCTTAAAATCGTGTGTTAAAAATGTGTAATTTCTTTTTTTCTTACACCTCTCCATATTCTCCATAGCAATGGTATCTATATCTGTCAGCACTGATGGTAGTGGCTTTTCTTTGTAGCTAGCTCAGTTGCACAGGCTTCTATGTTTTGTAGTCTCTTAACAATATTCATTCAACACAGAGTTTCTGTCATAATTTTCCCAACTACTTGTAGGCAGTTGAGTCACAAAGTTTTATTTTTTTTATTTTTTTATTTTTTTTAACTTTTTCTATGACAATCCCTGAGAGGCAAACATGGCCCTTGGTTTTGCTCAGAAGGTTCCTTGATTCCTATAATATACACTCAATGTCTACTAAATTATGTAGTCAGTAATTTTATATTCATAACATGTCTTCAACATGCAAGTATATTTCCATTGCTGTGCCTTTGCTCCTTATATTCGCTAGGTTTAAAAATGTTTCACCTGTAAATATTTTCATTGATCATTTCCTCACTTCACTTTGGTTTCTGCTGAAATGTCATCTCCGGAGAGAATCTGTGCTAAACTACCAAACCTATGACTCCTTAGAAGGAAATATCGATCCATAACTCACACAACTGAGAATTGAAAGTTGCCGTTTTCTCATAAGTCTTCTCAAATATGAATGTTATTTGTGCACTTACTCTCTGCCACAGTAAAATATAACCCATCAAGGGCTACAGAGCTGGCTCTGTTTTTAAGCACACTTGTTCTTTCATAAGACCCAGGTTCAGTTTGCAGCACCCACATGAGAGCTTACAACCATCTTCAACTCCAGTTCAGGGATTCTGATACCCTTTTCTGGCCTCCATAAGCACCAGACACAGTATGGTACATCTACATACATGTAGGCAAAACACTCATAAAATAAAAATAAAGAATTAATATATAACCAATTAAAAAACATGAATTTTATACATTTCCGACAGTAACAAAATACCTGCATCAGTTCAAGGTTTTAAACAATAGATTCCATTCTGTGATCGCTGGCTCCACTAACTGTGGAGAAGAGGTAAGGCAGAGCATTGTGATGAGGCCAGGAATAGGTGGAGGAGGAAGCTTTTTCTCTCCAGAAAGATGAGAAGCAGAAAGGAAGAGGGAGGGAAAGGGAGAGAGAGAGAGAGAGAGAGAGAGAGAGAGAGAGAGAATGCATAAATCAGATTATCTTTCAACAGTGTGTCCAGATAAACTTAACTTGCATAACCTACTTCTTCCAGCTAAGCCTGACTAAAGTTTCTTCTGCATCCCAAGATAGGCTCCCCACCTGGGAATCAACTGTTTGACTAGAGAAAACAGTTTATAATTAAACTGTAACATTCTTTCTCTAGTCCCAGTGGTTTATGGTCATCTCATTACGTAAGATTCACGTGTTTCATATTAAAAAAAACCCAAAGACTTAAAAATTCAAATTTTGTTTAAAAACACTAATTGAAATTCTCTTTTTAGACTCAAGAAAAACTTGTATCATGAGCCCCTGTTTATTGAAGAAAACATGCTTTCAACATATAATGGTATAGAGTAAAACTTCCAATCCAAAAGGGAGGCATGGTTCATAAGAAAGTGTGCCAGGACCAAAATAGATGCAAAACCCAACAGGGCCAATGTTAAATTCTGTAGCTCTAGGTCTGGATCTGGGGCACTTGAAAATATAATGTAATTTCCACCTTGATCTCTCCCAGACTTAACTCTAGTGTCCTCCCCTACTTTCTTTCAAGTTTGTGACCTCTTCTTCTAGAATAACTGTGTTACACAGACACACATACATACACACACACAGAAACTCACATACACACAGAGAGATGTAAACACACACACACACACAGGCAGGCATAAGTACAGAGACACGAAAAGTGACACACCCAAACACATATACACACAGATATAAACACACAGACACACAGGCAGGTATACATGCTACACATAGAGGAAAATACACATAAACACACAGAGAGACATACACACAGACACACACAGAGTCATATACACACAGAAAGGTACAGACGTACACTCAGACATCATACACACACGAACATATATAAACACAAAACCTAAAATTTTCAAAAGTTAAAAAGGAAAAAAATGACTGAGAATTGAAACAAAATGTTCAAATTATCAATGTAACTGGTTCATTAAATAAGGCAGTTTATTTAGGCCATAAATAAACTGTGGAAGAAATTAAAAAAAAAAAAGAAAATATGGTGTAAGCACCAAAGGGTGCTTGCACAGCACTGTCCTTCAGGCCCTGATGACTGCAGCCTACATGCGTCTCACTTAGGTGGACTCTGCTGCATGTAGTTTTCTGTGTCAGATAACCCATGTTCCTGGAATCTCTGACAAGTCTTTGTTTGCCTCATTCTCATAATTTCATGCAGCATCTTCTCAGGGGCTGCCTTTGGATCTTGAACTACCACCTCTTTCCTGGCCTGCTAAGCCATCTTGTCAATCTGGGGGGAAGCCTCCGTAATTCCATGACTCTTCTATTCTTCCTGCCTGGAGAATAAATCTGTGGGAAATGTTCATATGTTTGGAGTCTGAAACATCAGATTCAAGTGCTTGTATGATTGAATACTTGGGCCTCAACTGTAGCACGGTTTTGAGAGGTTCTGGAGCCTTTGGAAGAAAGTGTGGTTGGTGGAGGTAGATGACTTCTAACCGACATAGTCAGTTTTAATCATAGCCATCTCCGCGTTTCCTTAGTATCATTCTCTTTACCTCCATCAGATGCAGTATCATCATGGCAGCACACAGGACAAACATAGCTGTTTGGGCTCATGATTTCAGAGCTTTCAATCCATGAAGCTGAGTCCAGTTCTGTGTGCATGATCCTAAGCAAAACACTGCAGCAGTAGCAGATAGGAACTGTTGACATTATGAAATCCTAGAAGAGAAAAGGAAGAGGGGAGGCTATCAGAGACTGAGTATTACCTTCAGTGTATGGTATCCTGTGTCTTCCATCCAGGTAGACCCTATTATCTAAAGTTTCCACCTTCTCCTAAAATAGCCCATCCAAGTGTCAACCAACTTTTCAATGCATGAGCCTGTGTGGGACATTCATATGCAAACTGTAGCAAGGCTTTAGCTACTTGATAAATATTAATTTGGTAAATTATTTGATCAATTTCTGCTCTTCTACAACACACACACACACACAATTGTAATAATTCAAAGAACAAGAGGCCCCCGAGCATTCCAGGTGGCTACGGAGGCACATCAAAAGAGACAGCAGAACAGAATGAGGGAAAGTTCATGAATTTTTCAACAGGCTCCTCATCCCATTCCCAGTTCCTTTCCTAGCATGCTATGATTGCATTTGAAATGATTTCAGAGTTTTAGTAACTAAAGCTGAAACTGGAAACTTTTTCTGCTCAAGTTTTTATCTTGAATGTCTCTCAAAGGCCCCTGTGTTATAGACTTCATTAGCTTCACAATACTGAGACAGTGACTTTAAGAGGCAGGACCTAGAAGGAGGTCGTTGGGTCCCTGGATGATTACGGCAGTTTACCTTCTGTGTTTCACTTCTCTGTCAGGGCACGAGCAGTTTTGTTCCAAGAGTGCATTGCCCTCATGATGGGCTGCCATAGACCCTGCCAATAGTGCTAGTCCCTTTTTTTTTTTTAATGGAGTAGCCAGGCTGGCTTTGAATTCACCATCCTCTTGTGCCTGCCTCTTCTGCATAGACTCTCAGTGCATACCATCATGACCAGAAAGTGGGTCTATTTATTATAGGAATAGCAAACTAAACAATACATTTCAAAAACACCATGTTCTGTTTTATTACTGAGGATGTTATTCAAGTTTAACATCTCTCATTTGGCACCAACAGTGTGGGTGCTGATGCCCCTGAGTATTCCTTCTACACGAGCCTCTGAGGGGACCGCTTACCATAGATGAATGACAATATAACATGCAAATACAGCTTTCCTCAAACAGTAAGTATAATTCTAAGAATAATCCAAGCCTTTAATATTTAAACTAGACATATTCAGCTACTGACCTTATACATTTGCTGATGTAAAACTGATGTTTTAATGATCTGAAATTCATTCAAGCTTAAGCTCTATGAATAAAACAATCCAAAAAATAGCCATCGTTAATCTAGACTATAACTTATGTATTTTGAATTAACAAAATTTTTCATTATGTTTGTAATTTTTAAAAATCTGACAATTTTGATAATGACAGTTTTAATGCTAGATGTTTGTGATGAAGAAGTTACTTTGGTAAAATTTGGATACATGAATAGATTTACCTCATTTAGTGTGTGAAGTATAAATACCATTAAAAATAAACCTGTAATATATTGATCTTACTCTTTCAACATTAAAGACAATGTATGAGCTACTGGATATTATAAACTAGTCCGCTGAGAACTTTTAGGTTTTCTGTTTTGTTTTTTTTTTCCTTTCTTGAAAATAGATTCTTCCCTCATATAGTACATCCTGACCATAATTTCTCTTCTCTATATTCCTCCTAGCTCCTGCCTACCTCCCCTCTCCCCGAGGTCCATTGCCCCTCCTTCTTTTCCCTTGAGAAATGAGCAGGCCCCCAAGAGACAATAACCAAACACACACACACACACACACACACACACACCCCACACACAATACAGTTAGACAAGACAAAAGCCTTCACACCAAGGATTGACAAGGCAACTCAACAGGAGGAAAAGAATCCTAAGAGCAGGCAAAAGAGTCAAAGACATACCTGCTCCCACAGTTAGGAGTCCCACAAAACACCAAGCTTACATCCAGAGCGTATACACAGAGGACCTGGTGCAGACATATGCAGGTCCCACGCTATGCTTGTCACTTTAATCTTTGTGAGCCCATATGCTTCCCATATTGATTTTGTGATTCTGTGCGCTGTGTTCTTTACCCACTCTAACTCTTACAATTTTTTCTGCCCCACTTTTCACAGGATTCCCTGAGCTCCTAGGGGAGGGACCTCATGGAGACCTACAATTTAGACTCTTTCTCCACATAATGTCTGGTTGTGAGTCTCTGCTGGTGCTCCCATCTGCTGCTGAGGGAAGCCTTTCTGGTGCTGACTGGCAGGGCACTAATCTATTAGTATGGCAGAATATCATTAGGAAACATGTATTTTTTTCTTTCGATTCCTTTCTCTTTATTTGTTTCATTCTTTGTTTCTTTCATTCATTCTTTTTTTTCCCTACCATTAGTGTTTGATTCTACACTGGGTCTCTGTGAGCTGTGTGGTGTTGTCGTTGGCAGTGGGGTTCCATGTCAGTTTGTGGAGGGCAACCCTCTATCTTAGCAGCAGCCTGGGTTGTTTGGGGATTTATATGGAGATTTACCCCTTTGTCCAACAACTCAACTGAATCCAACCAAATCCCACAGTGGAAGACACGCCTGCCTATCAGAGATGGCCATGTCGGACTCCATATCCATCATTAGTAGAAGTATTCACTAGGACAACTCTCCTAGATTCCAGGAAGTTTTCATAGCACCAGGTTTCCATACTACCCTACACCAAATGCCTCCCAATCCTAGCCGTCTCTTTGTGCACTGTCTTCCTTCATCTCAGTCCCCCATCCCTCTCACTCCTGTCCACATCCGTTCCTAGGCCACCCACAAAAATCTATTCTATTTCACCTTCCTAGGAAATGCACGTTTCACCCCACTAGATTCATCCTTTTAGCCTAGCCTTTCTGATTGTATAGATTGTAGCTTGGTTATCATTTCCTTAACGGCAAATATGCACTTATAAATGTATACATTACATATTTGTCTTTCTGGGTTTGGGTTCCCTCATTCAGGATAATTTTTTTTTTCTAGTTTTATCCATTTGCCTGCAAAGTTCATGATGCCATTTTTGGTTTTAAACAGCTGAATAATACTCCATCGTGTGAATGTACCACATTTTGTTTATCCATTCTTCAGTTGAAGGACATCTAAGTTGTTTCCAATTTTTGGCTATTAAGAAGAAAAATCACAATGAACATAGATGAGTAAGCGACCTTGTGTTAGGATGATGCGGCCTTTGGATATATGCCTAAGAGTGGTATAGCTGAGTCTTGAGGAAGATCTACTACCAATTTTATGAGGAACCACCATATTGATTTCCATAGTGGCCATCCAAGTTTGCATTCCTAACAGCAATAGAAGAGTGTTCCCCTGGCTCTACACGCTTGCCAGCATGAGCTGTCACTTGTGTTTTTGATATTAGTCATTCTGACAGGTGGAAGACAGAATCTCAAAGTAGTTTTGATTTGCATTTTCCTGATGAGTAAGAATGTTGAACATTTCCCCCATGCAAATGAGCCATTTCCCCTATTGCAAATTCTTTGTTTAGATCTGTACCCCATTTTTAAATTGAATTATTTGAAGTGTTTTGTATCTAGTTTCTTGAGTTCTTGATATAATTTGGATATTAGTTTGGAGTTGGTGAAAATCTTTTGTAGGTTGTCATTTTGTTGTATTGATGGTTTCCTTTGCCTTGAAGAAGTTTTTCAGTTTCATGAGGTCCCATTTATTGTTGATCTCAGTGCCTGTGGTATCAGTATTCTGCAAGAGAATAATCTTCTGTACCAATGTGTTAAAGGCATTCCCTCTCCCTTTCCCCTCTATCAGGTTCAGTATGTCTGGTTTTACGGTTTTTGATCCATTTGGACTTGAGTTTTGTGCAGGGCGATAAATGTGGCTCTATCTGTATTCTTCTACACGAAGGTATCCAGTTTGACCTGTCTGTTGTAGATGTTTTCTTCTTTTCCATTGTGCATTGCTGGCTTCTTTATCAAAAATCCCGTGTTCATAGGTGTGTAGGGTTATGCATGGCTCTTCAATTTTGATTCCATTAACCAATGTGCCTGTTTTTATGTCAGCACCATGTAGCTTTTATTACTATAGTTCTGTAGTACAACTTGAGGTCAATGGTGATACCTCCAGCAGTCCTTTTATGGTTCAAGAATATTTTAGCTAGGTTGGGTTTTGGTTTTTCTGTATGAAGTTGAGAACTGACCTTTCAAGGTCTGTAAACAATGATTTCTAGAGTGGGGGGACAAGTTTGAAATCCCACAGTGAATCAGGTCTCTCTTTTCCCATACATTCCCTAACAATTGTTGGTTGTGATCTCTTCCAGAGAAAAGAACATTTTTTAAAATTCAACTATGACAGAAAGGCTTGGCCTTTGATAAACAGGGAGATAAGATTTGTTCTCTAAGATACAACTCAAATGTATGTGTCTGTGTATGAGAGAAAGAAGGAGAGTACAATATACACATGTATATATGTATCTACTATACTAATTTTCTTATTTAATTACTTTTGAAACAGTAATCTGTCTTGAAACAGTATCTCCTGTCTTGGAACTTACTATGTAGCTCAGATTGGCACCAAGGTGGTGCTGTCTTCACAACTGCTGGGCTTACACACACTGGCTCTTAATTTCATTCATGTTATTCATTAATGACTATTAATTATTATTTATTTTATGTGTTGATTTGGCATCTACCTTTAGTTTTTCATTTTACAAGGCAGAAGGCTTTTGGAGAATTCCCTCTTTGTATTTTGTGCTGTCTGTACTCACTGATATCCCCTTCTACACACACTTTCTTTCTTACCTTGTCATTCATTATCCAGTCTACTTACAGCACATCTAAGGCCCTGCATGACATCCCTGTGAGGGTAGCCCCAGGATACCAGGACATTTTGAGACACTGCAAGAACCTCTCTCTCTTTGGGACCTTGATGACACTCCAGATCACTTTGCCTAGAACCAGGACATGGAGCCAAGAAATGGGTTTTCTGTATCGCCTTTACCCCTTCAGCCTTCCTTCCTGATACTCAGATCCTCACCATGTGCCTTCTCTACTCTTTTTTAGTAGGGACATGTTTTCTGATAAGTGACTAGAGGCTGCACTTTCTTTGTGGTATTGTTTTTTCTGGTTGAAAACAAGAGATCCCCCTCTCCCATTTGACCTGGTAAATCTCTCTCATAAGATAAGATTTCTACTTAGTCAATGTGTAAAAATAGGTCCAGGGCTTGGCTAAGGTAGGGAATTAATATGAATACAAATAAACAAGCAAACAACAAAAAAATAAGCAGTATTTCAAACATAATTTAATCTGCTAAATATATTCTACCAAAAGATTCTAATGAGGGGACATTCCCACAGTTGAAATTTGAGCTCACCTACTTATTGCCCCAGTAAAAAGTTTGTGGCAGTTAAGGATTCCACAACATACTCTAAGAAATGGAGTCCCAGATGAAGATAAATAGAGCCACAGTCAGGGAAGAAACTGAGGCTACTGTAGTACTAATTAAAACAAATCCCACATGATTGACTGCTGTTCCTGAAAACTGCCATGCAGATTTTGACCCTCTTTTTTCTGGGCCTCTTATTTAATTGCATATTTTATAAAGATATATAAATAAGACTATTTTGAACTGTAATCATATATCTTTCTCTCTTTGTCAAATAGTATTTGAGTGGCAGTAATCATTGTATGGATCTATGTACTTAAGGGAAAATATGGGAAAATTAAGTTGTGAATACATCTGTGAAATGCGATAGAGGGTTAGAAGTCTTCTCACAATTTGTGCTTGCTCACAGCGAGAATAAAACAAAATAAGACGCTCAAAGCACCCCAGGGTGGTCTACAGGAAAACATTTTCACCGTTGGATGTCTAAAATAAAAAGCAGAGGCTTCCGTTCCTACTGATGCCTCATACTTTGACATGCCACACGCATGCATCCCAGTTGATGCCAGGCTACCTTTCTGATGGAAGTCCTCCAACACTACAGTGCGGCTGTGAAGCTCCCGCCACCTAGTGATGTCAGCACTTTTCTCACCCCCGCAGAGCACAGTAATCAAATGCTTGCGGTGACGCTGGCTTGGGCAAACCTACACTGCAGTTTAAAAAAACTGCAGTGCCTGTGATTACTACGGTGCATAACATTTGATGATATTAGTGATTACATTACTGGTTTATGGATTTACCCTGCTAGGCTTTTCATTGAAATGTTATTGGTTCCCTTTCCACTTACGTGATCTTCTTTTGTTGTATAACAGTTGGGCAGAACGCTTCAGCAGTGTCTTCGCTCATCTCATTTCACGTTGCGTGCGGTTCCTCGTTGCACCATTTTGTCTCATTTTGGTTTAATGTAGCCATTTTGTTTATCGTGGCTTTAGAAGCAATAAGCACATATATCGTGTACTCTATGGTATAGGGGGCTGCCGTGCATGTGCAAGCATAAGCTACAGTGTTAACACAATCATGATATCTCCTAATTACACACTTCAAAAACGTATTCCATTTCTTTTTGTTATAGTACATGGTAAGTACATCATTCAACTGCTTGTAAAAGAAAAAAAGTTATATTTTAACACAGGATCCTAGTATATAACTCAAACTATCTTCAAGCGCACTACACTCCTGTCCAGCCTTTCATGTACTGAGGTTACACTACCATACCTGCAGGTATTTCTATTTTGGTGGAAGTTTTGTAATGCAAAGTAAGTCACATTCAATGTTTAGCACAAAAACTTGTAATACTCTGTAAAGATTTACGCAATAACGTTAATAAAGACATATGAAACGAAAGCATTTATAACTTACCAATAGTAGTAGCCACATTTTTCAATGTAGGAAAAAAAAATAACAAAATTTTGTAAAATAGGATTCCTGGTCATCAGATGCACGCTTAAAGCGTGTGAGAACCGACTCTGAGGATTACTGACTGTGGAGCTTTAAAGTTCCCGTGCTCTGATGCACACGCTGCCGAACTGGGGAAGTGGGGGCGTTGCTGTTCATAGCTAAGGGCAGCAGAACTTGAGAAGCTGAAAACACTGAGGTCCATAGCAGAAGGTTGGAGAAACAGAGGGGCCATCAGAATTAAGTCCTGGGCCCCAAAGGACCGAGGTCTGGTAAAGAACAGAAAAAGATGTATGCCCAAGACTCAAAGAAGAGTGCTACCCGAACAGTCAGTTCCGGGTAGGCCCACACCATATGCACTTAGTTTATCAACCAATATTCATCAATTGCATGTTTTTTTTTTTAATTTGGACTATTGATAGTATATATTTCACTGAATCTGCTTAATTTACAGAATTTTTTATATTCAACTGTTCCTTTTAAAGTTTTCCTTACCTCCTACATAACACATGTTCTATGAGTGCAGAAACTTTTATTCTTGGCTGCATCTATAGGAAATGGATCTAAGGTGACACAGAGAAGACCTCTGGTTAATGATGAAGGTATTAATGAATGGAGGGTGTGTTATCACTACTTTTTTCATTATTTTAACAATTCAGATTGATAATTTGAAACAGCTCATTGAATAAATGTTCTGTCAAATGTTTTACTTCCAGATTCTGGCTATTACAAATAAAGCTGCCAATGTCCTTGTATACTTGAGCATATTTTGGATATATGCCTAGGAGTGGTATAGCTGGATCTTGAGGAAGCACTATTCCTAATTGTCTGAGAAAGTGGCAGATTGATTTCCAAAGCAGTTGTAAGAGTTGACATTCCCACCAGCAGTGGAGGAGGGTTCCCCTTTTTGCACATCCTCTCCAGCATGTACTGTCACTTGAGTTTTTGATCTTAGCCATTCTGATGGGTGTAAGGTGAAATCTCAGGGTTGTTTTGATTTGCATGGCAGCTCAGTGTCCAAGTGGGTTCTCTAGTAATGGCAACAGGGCCTGTCTTTGTCATGAACTCAGTGGCTGGCTCTTTGATCACCTCCCCCTGAGTAGGGAGAAGCCTGACCAAGCCACAAAGGAAGACAATGCAGTTATTCCTGATGAGATCTGATAGGCTAGGGTCAGAGGGAAGGGGAGGAGGACCTCCCCTATCAGTGGACTTGGGGAGGGGCATGGGAGGAGATGAGAGAGGGAGGGTAGGATTGGGAAGGTATGAGAGAGGTGGCTACAGCTGGGACACAAAGTGAACAAACTGTTATTAATAAAAAATAAATAAAATA
>NW_026585689.1:2277939-2293827 GCF_907164565.1 Psammomys obesus | reverse complement strand
AAATAAATAAAATAAAAAGATTTACTTTTAAAGATAATTGTTCAGCATGTACTTCTTAGCAGCAACAAATGAGAGAAAGAAACACAACGGTATCATCACCTCTCTTCCCAACAGAGCATTTTATCTTGACAAAACAATGTACTCATCAATCCTACTCTGCTCAGTCACGATGAAATTAGATAAAGATTAACCAGTGCCACAAAGAACTTTATTCCTTCAAGTTTTACTTTTTGTTGATCATGATTCTAGCACAGAGCTGGACATTGGGAATCAAGGTGAACACTTTAGAAAGAGCATGGATTTTAGAGTGTTAGCATGGCTAAGCTGAACAGCAGTTTCTAGGATTCCTGGTTGTTCATGTGTCTGGTTACCTCAGGTTACAAGTCTCCAAGACTCATGGCAAGAAAGTCACTTTGTAGAATACATGTGACTCCTTCCAGTCATTAAAATAACAATGCAGGTGTTGCTACGAAGAGATTTTGTGGATGCGATTGAAGTCCCTAATCAATTGCTTTTAAGTTAATAAATAGTAAGGCTAACCTGGGTGGGTTTAACTAAGCCAGTTCTCGACAGTGAGCACTCTGTAGAGCTGGTGGGTCCTCACAGGCTTTTCTTTCCTAACCAATCAGTCCTGAAAATCCTTGCCTCTCAGCACCAAAAGCTTCAGCTTGACCTGTGTCTGTAGGTGGCTTGCTGTCTTCCTGTTCTGTCTGTGCATCCATGGGGCCTTGGATTGCCTAGCTCCCTCAATTCTAGTAATTTTTTTTTTTTAATTTTCTTTTTTTGTAGTAAACGCCTCTCCCAGTTGCTCAGTTTCTGTGGCTCAATTCTAACACACTCATTAAGCATAACAACGTACACAGTCTTCCACGGCCTCATCAGAGGGCTATTTCATAAAAATAGAAAGGCTAGACAATAGTCTAAGATGATCTTTGATTATAGACAAAAGATATGATGCAGGAATCGGGCACCACAGTGGGACAGTGGGTGTTCAGTAGGACCAAAATTTAGTGACAATCCTTTTGCTTGTAAATTGGAATTTGAGTATACTCATGGAGGTCAGAGGCCAGAGAGACTGCTATTCTGTGTGGTGAACATTAGCATGCGTGCTGAGACAAAGTTTGGTGTGCTGAGTACAAACGATAGAAAAAAACGTTTCATTTTCAGCCAGTACCTACTTAACCTTTCACTTCCATTGTCCTTGTAAAAGCAAGTGGATAATTTAACATCTTTAAATCATTGTGACTTAACACAAAGAATGCTAAGTATTCAACCCAATAATTAGCTAAAAAGCAACACTAAATTTTGCCATATGGTTTCAGAGCAGAATTAAAAAAAATGCTCCATAATGTGAGGTCATGAGAAGAAAGAAAGGGATCTCCTCTTTTCGATGTGTAGTCCTTAAGCTTATGGGAAGCCCTGAAACTCAATTGGCAGGAGCTTGGTAAAGGATCACTCAACACTCGAGTGGAAAAATCAGGAGGAAAGAGGGCAGGTCTGAATGTGTGTGTGTGTGTGTGTGTGTGTGTGTGTGTGTGTGTCTGGGCAGAATATGTGAAGAAGCAGCTACTTGTATTTAGGGAAAACTGATTATAGAACATAAGAGTCTTTTCTAGAAAAACCAGTGGAGCCTTAAGGGTTGCTCTACTAGATGAAGAAAGATTAGATTTGTTCAGTAGGAATTCATTGGGGGAGTCACAACATACACTCTTGCTGCAGACACATTTTTCATTTTTGTTCATGGAAAGCAAGCAATCCTGATGTGTGTATTCTTTAGAGAGACTTGGATATAGTTGAACAGATTTTTTTCAGTGATTTCTTTAAAAAAAAAACTGAAGTTTTAATAATTTTTTTTTATTTATTCACTTTACATCCTGGTTGTAGCTCCCTCCTCCCTGTCCCCTGAGTCCCATCCTCTCTCCCCCACTTGCACCTCTTATTTCTCAAAAAAGGGGAGCCCCTCTACCCACTTACTCCAGCTCATCAAGTCATATGAGGACTGAGTTCGTCCTCCTTCCATGTGGCCTGGTAAGGCAGTCCCATCAGGAAGAAGTGATCAAAGAGCAGGCAACAGAGTCTATGCCAGAGATAGCTCCTGCTCCCCTTACTAGGGAACCCACATGAAGATTGAGGCATCTATTGGCAACATCTGAGCAGGAGGTCTTGTCCTCTCCATGCTTGGTCCTTGGTTGGTGCATCAGTCTCTGCAGGCCTCCCTGTGCCCAGATTTGTTGGCCTTCTTATGTAGCACTTGTCCCCTTTAGCTCCTTCTATCCTCCCCTACTCTTCCAAAAGACTCCTTGCATTCTACCCAAAGTTGAGCGTGAGTCTTAACATCTGCTAAGATCTGCTGCTGAATGGGGTCTTGCAGAGGACATCTATGGTAGACTCCCATCCTGTTCTGTCTCTTTAGTCGCTTTCAGTGTCTATTCTATTTGTCCTTCTGAATGAGAATTAAAATCTTCCCTAGGGTCCTCCTTGTTATGTAGCTTCTTTAAGTCTGTGGATTGATGTATGATTATCCTATATTATATGGCTAATATCTGTTTATAAGTGAGTATATACCATGCATGTCTTTCTGGTTCCAAGTTATCTTACTCAGGATGATCTTTTCAAGTTCCATCCGTTTGCCTGCAAATTTCATAATTTCCTTGTTTTTAACAGCTAAGTAGTATTCCATTGTGTAAATGTACCATAATTTCTGTATCTATTTCTTGGTTGAGGGACATCTAGGTTGTTTCCAGATTCTGCCAAATATATGGATACAGCTGCTGTGAATATAGTTGAGCAAATGTCCTTATTGTATGGTATAATTTTACCAGTTTTTTATTATACCCTTTAGGCCCGTGATGAATCTCAACTGAAGCAATACCAATGAGGAATTAGTGTGAGTGAGTCAATCAGAAATATCTGGGTATCTAGTTATTCAAATATTGAAAGAACTACTTAAATTGAGTAAATTAAATTTACTCAATTAAAAAAAAAATCAATGTTTTTTTTTCTTTATCCTTTTCCGACTTGGGTTTAAGCCTTGTGACTAAAATTTACTGCAAGTAGTTTATAGAGAGAAGTTTCATACAAAGAATACCAGTACAACTTAAATTACTCACATCTTGGCCAACATTTATAAATTAGACGCCGTAAAGGTAATGTCTAATAAATGGGTAATAAATTTGACATACAGATAGTGTGTCAAATTTAGACACATTAATAATATTAAATTATTGAGCTGTTCAATTGTTGGAAAAATATCCTTTCTTGGAAACTGGTAGAACATAGATTATCCTGGGATTAAATGGGGAGACCAAAAGCAGGATTGCAAGTGATACAGTTCAACTTCTTTGTATGTAAGAACAAAAAATACCCCTGGCTTTCTCATTCACTTCACTCAGCTTTACCCAGAAGCCACGTTAATCTCTGAGCTTTAAAATCACCTTAGTTGTCTGTGCATAGTTTTCTTCCAAAGACTGGACCTCAATAGAGTGTGAACTCTTAGAGGGTAGAGACAAGCTCCCTCTATTTTTTTTTTTTTTTTATGTAGAATGTTTCATTCTATGGGATTGGGGTTGCACATTGACTTGTCTTCATTGATGTTTGCATAGTTTTCTTTTGCTTTATTTGTTTCTAGGAAGGTCTAGTAGCTACAGCCCAATCGTAGTCAAATCTAAGTTAATATTTCTCAGTTCAAAAGAAGATGAACAGAACAATAGACCCAGACATTTAAATATGGATCTCTTAGCAATTTTTTTTGAAAAGTTATGTTTCTTCAGGTTCCTAATCCATGAAAAATCATGCATAATCACTTAGTTATTTTCCATGTCAGTTAGCCAATGGGAATACATTGGGCATTTCCTATGTGTCTAGAATTATAATGATTGCATATTATTTTTATTACAAGCAAATAATATTCTTGGCCCTTATACCAAACAAAATATACAAAACACTCAAATCTTTTCCCCAAAGAGAGTCAACTTACATTTCATGGAATAAAATTTTAATATGTATCAGGTCTTCATAAATTTTTGAACAGGGTTGCTTTAATGTGGGACAGAACCCACTTGCTATTGACCTCCTCACAAAAATATCTCAGATCTTGTTTTCAATGATGGCCTGGGAAATTCCTTAATTTCAAAAAACAGGTGACATATGGCTACTGAAATGCCACCAACTTGAAAACAGAAGCAACCTTGTCAAGGCCCAAACTTTCCAGTTGTTTGTTCAGTTTTTCAGGCTTAGGAAACACTTAAAAGCAACCATAGAAAATGTAACATACAGCCTGAGAAGAGGTTGCAATTTTTCCAAGTTGGAAATAGGGTGTCTGTTGACAGGACTCAAGACTTCTAAATCTCCTTTAACCATCATTTTCTAATAAAACACAGGACTGTGAGCATCTCAAGTTCACCTGGCTCCGAGGTAGATGTGGAGGTATGAGTTGAAATGATTTAATTACTTGCCTTCTTCTTCTAATAACATCTACTAAACAATCCAGTGAGGAAGCACCAGCGAAGGAAAATAAACTATGTCTTTGATTTGCTTTTGAACAAATTAAAGGGGTGAATATAAAAGATGTAGAAAGTCTTATTAAAAAGATGTTTTCAGAAGTATCATATGGATGTGGCTTTTGATGGATACTTCTCTGTTTTGGTTGTTTGTTTGGTGGGAGAAATGAGTAAAAATATATTTTGAAAACACTACTTAAGTAATCTGTTTGTTGCACAAGGTGACATGAACTTGGATCATTGCTAGGTGGCATGGTTATAAGTGAACATATATTTTTTTGTTATTTCTAGTTTGCTTATTAATACATTTTGTTGATTAAACAGATCATGAATCTCTGGACATGAATAGGCTAGGAGATCTGTTATTGAAACCAGAAATTAATTGAAAATTTAAATTTTGTTAAGAATATATTAGAAGATGATATGATAGTATACATGAGTGACCCCCAAAACTCTACCAGGGAACTCCTACAGCTGATAAACACCTTCAGCAAAGTGGCCGGATACAAAATTAACTCAAAAATCAGTAGCACTCCTGTATACAAAAGACAAAAGGGCTGAGAAAGAAATTAGAGAAACAACACCATTCACAATAGCCACAAATGACATAAAGTACCTTGGTGTAACCCTAACCAAGGAAGTCAAAGACTTGTATGAAAAAAAATTTCAAGTCTCTGAAGAAAGAATTAGAGGAAGATATGAGAAGATGGAAAGATCTCCCATGCTCATGGCTTGGCAGGATTAACATAGTAAAAATGGCCATCTTACCAAAAGCAATCTACAGATTTAATGCAATTCCCATCAAACTGCCAACACAATTCTTTACAGACCTGGAAAAAAAAATTCTCAACTTCGTATGGAATAACAAGAAACCGAGAATTGCTAAAACAATCCTCTACAATAAAAGATCTTCTGGAGGTATCTCCATCCCTGATCTCAAACTTTACTATAGAGCAAGAGTTATAAAAACTGCATGGTACTGGCATAGAAACAGAATGGTGGATCAATGGAATCGAACAGAAGACCCAGAAATAAACCCACACACTTACGGACACCTGATTTTTGACAAAGATGCCAAAACCATACAATGGAAAAATGATAGCATCTTCAACAAATGGTGCTGGTCCAACTGGATGTCTACATGTAGAAAAATGAAAATAGATCCATACTTATCACCCTGCACAAAACTGAAGTCCAAGTGGATCAAAGACCTCAACATAAAACATTAAATCGGCTAGAAAAAAAAGTGGGGAATACCCTAGAACTCATTGATACAGGAGAAAACTTCCTGAACAGAACACCAACAGCACAGGCTCTAAGAGCAACAATCAATAAATGGGACCTCATGTAACTGAAAAGCTTCTGTAAAGCAAAGGACACCATCATCAAAACAAAACGCCTGCCTACAGATTGGGAAAGAATCATCACCAACCCTTTATCTGACAGAGGACTCATATCCAATATATATAAAGAACTAAAGAAGCTGAAAAGCAGCAAACCAAGTAATCCACTTAAAAAATGGGGAACAGAGCTAAAGAGAGAATTCTCTGTAGAGGAATATCGAATGGCAGAGAAGCACTTAAAGAAATGCTCAACCTCATTAGCCATTAGGGAAATGCAAATCAAAACAACCCTGAGATTTCACCTTACACCCATCAGAATGTCCAAGATGAAAAACTCAAGGGACAACACATGCTGGAGAGGTTGTGGAGAAAGGGGAACCCTTCTCCACTGCTGGTGGGAATGTAAACTTGTACAACCACTCTGGAAATCAATCTGGCGCTTTCTTAGACAACTAGGAATAGTGCTTCTTCAAGATCCAGCCATACCACTCCTAGGCACATATCCAAAAGAGGCGCAAGTACACAAAAAGGACATTTGCTCAACCATGTTTGTAGCAGCTTTATTTGTAATAGCCAGAAGCTGGAAACAACCCAGATGCCCCTCAACTGAAGAATGGATGCAGAAACTGTGGTATATCTATATAATGGAGTATTACTCAGCAATGAAAAATAAGGAAATCGTGAAATTTGCAGGTAAATGGTGGGACCTGGAAAGGATCATCCTGAGTGAGTTGTCCCAGAAGCAAAACGACACGCATGGTATATACTCACTCATATAAACACACAACATAGAATAAACCCACTAAAATCTGTACATCTAAACAAACTAAGCAAAAGAGAGGACCCTAACTAAAATGTTCAATCCCCATCCTGAAAAGCAAAGAGGATGGATATCAGAAGAAAAAGAAAATAGGAAACAACCTCAGAATCTGCTACAGAGGGCCTCTGAAAGCCAGAAGAAAACAGGAAACAGCCTTGAAACCTGCCACAGAGGGCCTCTGAAAGCCTCTGCAGTATAGACTGTCAAAGCAGATGCTGAGCCTGATGGACAACTGATGGGCAGAGTGAATGGAATTTTATGTAAGAAGTGGGAAATAGTAAAAGCTGGAGGGGATGGGAACTCCACAAGGAGAGCAACAGAACCAGAAAATTTGAACACAGGGAACTTCCCAGAGACTCATACTCCAACCAAGGACTATTTGTGGAGACAACCTAGAACCCCTACACAGATGTAGCCCATGGCAGTTCAGTGTCCAAGTGGGTTACATAGTAATGGAAAGAGGGACTGCCTCTGACATAATCTGATTGGCCTGCTCTTTGATCACCTCCCCCTGAGGGGGGAGCAGCCTTACCAGGCCACAGTAGAGGACAATGCAGCCACTTTTGATGAGAACTGATAGACTAAGATCAGAAAGGAGAGGAGAACCTCCCCTATCAGTGGACTTGGAGAGTGGCATGCATGCAGAAAGGGGAGGGAGGGTGGGATCAGGATGGGAGGAGGGAGGGGCTTATGGGGGGATACAAAATGAATAAAGTGTAATTAATAAAATAAAAAAATGCAAAAAAAGAATATATTAGAGCTGGAAATGCAAATCAGTGGTAGAGTGCATAAATGAGGCCCCAAGTACTGTTTTTTTTTCATTTTTTATTTTTATTAATTACAGTTTATTCACTTTGTATCCCCCTGTAGTTTTCTTCCACCACTCTTCTCAATCCTATCCTTTCTCCCCCTTCTACAACCATGTCTCTCCCAAAGTCCACTGATAGAGGAGGTCCTCTTCCCCTTCCCTCTGATCCTAATCTATTAGCTCTCATCAAGAGTGTCTGCGTTGTCTTCCTGTGTGGCCTGGTAAGGCTGCTTCCCCCTCAGGGGGAGATGATCAAAGAGCAGTCCAATCAGTTCATGTCAGAGATAATCCCTGTCCCCATTACTATGGAGGCCACTTGGACACTGAACTGCCATGGGCTACATCTGTGCAGGGGTTCTAGGTTATCTTCATGACTGGTCCTTGGTTGGAGTATCAGAAAAGACCGCTGTGCCCAGATTTTTGGTTTTGTTGCTCTCCTTGTGGAACTCCTGTCCTCTCTAGGTTTTACTATCTCCCACTTATTTCATAAAATTCCGTGAACTCTGTCTAAATTTGGCTATAAGTCTCAGCATCTGTACTGATACCCTGCAGGGTAGAACCTTTCAGAGACCCTCTATGGTAGGCTCTGTCCTGTTCCCTGTTTTCTCCCTCTTCTGATGTCCACCCTCTTTGCCTTTCTGAATGGGTATTGAGTATCTTAGCCTGAGTTCTCCTCGAACTGTCGTCAGAACAAAAAGACTACCTATAGATTGGGAAAGGATCGTCACCAACCCTATATCTGACAAAGGGCTAATATCCAGAATATATAAAGAACTAAAAAAGTTAAACAGCAACAAATCAATTAATCCAATTAAAAAAATGGGGTACAGAGCTAAACAGAGAATTCTCAATAGAGGAGTAACAAATGGCAGAGAAACACTTAAAGAAATGCTTAACGTCCTTGGTCATCAGGGAAATGCAAATCAAAATGACCCTGATATTTCACCTTACACCCATCAGAATGGCTAAGATAATAAACTCACGTGACAACACATGCTGGAGAGGATGTGGAGAAAGGGGAACCCTACTCCACTGCTGGTGGAAATGTAAATTTGTGCAACTACTTTGGAAATCAATCTGGCGCTTTCTCAGACAATTAGGAATAGTGCTTCCTCAAGATCCAGCTATACCTCTCCTAGGCATATATCCAAAAGATGCTCAAATACACAACAAGGACATTTGCTCCTTGATAGCATGTTTGTAACAGCTTTATTTGTAATAGCCAGAAGCTGGAAACAACCCAGATGTCCCTCAATTGAGGAATGGATACTGAAATTGTAGTACATCTACACAATTGAATATTACTCAGCAATAAAAACAGGAAATCATGACATTTGCATTCAAATGGTAGGAACTAGAAAAGGTTATCCTAAGTGAGGCAGAAAGACATACAGGGTATATACTCACTCATAAGTGGATATTAGATATATAATATAGGATAAACATACTAAAATCTGTACACCTAAAGAAACTAACCAAGTTCAGTTTTTACACAATGATGTAAAAAGCGGCTAATTTTAAACATCAACTGAAAGGAGTTTTATAAACCTATCCAAATATTTGTCTCTTATTTTAAGATGTAATATGATTCAGTAGACTCAAAACACATTGCACCTTTTGGCCATGCTTAAGTATGATATTAATAATTATTCATTTTCCATGTATAAATTAAAGGCACCAAATTGATGGTGACTTTCTTCAGATTTGTGTTCTTTCTACCTCAGAACTGTGCTTAGACTATCAAGAGTCACATGTTTCTGATTTACACTGTAGAGCATGCTCTAACAGCCATGTGGAATAATGCACCGAGAATGACCCGATTAGCACTATTTTTGGATAATGGGACTTTGAGTAACTCCCAGGGCTCATAGAAGTCATTCAGTATAAATTTGCACAACTTGCTTGACCTTTAGCACATACAACTCTAAATATGGGAAGGCAACAGCAATGCACTCTACTTTAATATGTGCCTATGTGCTCTTTATATTATGCACTGCTATGTGGCTATTACATTTCAGCTAGGTCTGGAATTTCTGTCTTCATCTTATATTCTACAAGATTGACATTTCAAGTAGAAACCTTTAGCATTTATAAGTAGTTTTAAGACATCTGCTACCAGGTGTTTTCTTTTAAGTCTTTAGATAATTAAGATTTAAAAAAAAAACCTCTAGACTTCCCATAAAGTGTAAATCATATAGGAAGCAGACTCAACTGTTAGTTGCAGAGCCGTGTTTAGAGTTCTGTATAATTTGTGGCTCTCGATCTTGCTTATCTTCTGGGCTCTGTCAACAGATCAGAAATCCTGCATTTATTATTCTCTTATATTTTAAAAATAATATTTTAAGAACGAGGCAGATGCTCTTTGGGAAATGGTTAAAAACAGTTGTACTAGAAAGGTTCATAGAAATTCCTACCCAGCATGTTAAGCAGTGATATTTATTCATTTTCATGCAGTAAACAAAAAAAATAGAAAAGATAAAGACTAAAATCTGTATGACCCTTTTTGAGGACAGGCCATAAGAATGCAAGTTCTATTTTGTTTACAAGCATTCATAGTTTATCTTCCTTTTATAATAAACTCTGTGATCTTTGTATTTAGTTGTGATAGCAAATTGGGCAGAGGGAGATGTCAAATACATCTAACAAAGACACAATATGATAAGAAAATTAACAGAATTTTGCCTTTCAGAGTTGGCTTGAATCATGTGCAAAAGTTTAGACACTGTGTCAATTACTCATCCAAGTCCAAAACAGGAGCCAAAAGAAGTTATGAAAACTTCCTCATAGAAAGATTGAAAGGCATACTCGACTTTTGACAAAGAAGCCAAAAGGCAGCATCTTCAACAAATGGTGCTGGGCCAAGTGGAGGTCTACATTCAGGAAAATGATAATAGATCCATACTTATCACCCTGCACAAAACTAAAGTCCAAGTGGATCAAAGACCTCAACATAAAACCAGATACTCTAAATTGGTTAGAAGAAAAAGTGGGGAACAGCCTAGAACTCATTGGCACAGAGACAACATCCTGAACAGAACACCAATAGCATACGGTCTAAGATCAACAATCAATAAATGGAACCTCATAAAACTGAAAAGCTTCTGTAAAGCAAAAGACATTGTCATCAGAACAAAACGACAGCCTGCAGACTGGGAAAGGATCTTCACCAACCCTATATCTGACAGAGGGCTGATATCCAGCATATATAAAGAACTAAAGAAGTTAAAAAGCAATAAATCAAGTAATCCAATTAAAAAATGGGGAACAGAGCTAACCAGAGAATTCTCTGTAGAGGAATACAGAATGGCAGAGAAACACTTAAAGAGATGCTCAACACCCTTAGCCATCAGGGAGATGCAAATCAAAATGTCCCTGAGATTTCACCTTACATCCATCAGAATGGCTAAGATGAATAACACAAGTGACAACACATGCTGGAGAAGATGTGGAGAAAGGGGAACCCTCCTCCATTGCTGGTGGGAATGTAAACTGGTACAACCACTTTGGAAGTCAATCTGACACTTTCTCAGACAATTAGGAATAGTGCGACCTCAAGATCCAGCTCTACCATTCGTAGGCATATATCCAAACATTGATCAAGTATACAACAAGGACATTTGCTCAGCCATGTTTGTAGCAGCTTTATTCATGAAGCCAGAACCTGGAAACAACCCAGATGTCCCTCAACGGAGGAATGGATACAGAAATTGTGGTATTTTTACACAATGGAATACTACTCAGCAATCAAAAAGGAGGAAATCATGAAATTTGCAGGCAAATGGTGGGAACTAGAAAAGATCATTCTGAGTGAGGTATCCCAGCAGGAGAAAGACACACATGGTACATATTCACTCATATAGTCCTATAAGATATGATAAACATGCTGAAATCTATACAACTAAAGAAGATAAACAAGAAAGAGGACCTGGGGTAAGATCCTCACTTAGAAAGACAAATGGGAGGTGCATTGGACATAGGAGAAAACAAGTAACAGGACAGGAGCCTACCACAGAGGGCCCCTGAAAGACTCTACCTAGCAGTGTATCAAAGCAGATACTAAGACTCATAACCAAACCTTCAGCAGAGTGAAGGGAATCATATGAAAGAAGGGGGAGTTAGTATGACGTGGAAAGGATAGGAGCTCCGTAAGGACCAAATATATCTGGGCACAGGGTTCTGAGTCTGACACTCCACCAAGGACCATGTATGGACATAACCTAGAACCTCTGCTTGGATTAAGCTTGTGGTAGCTCAGTAACCAATTGGTTTCCCATAGTAAGGGGAACAGGGACTATTTCTGACAGGAACTCAATAAATCAAAATTATAAAAAGTTAAAAAATTTTAAATCACAGAATGTACTTGTTTTTGCATATTAAAGAATACCTTTAATACCTGAAAAAGGAATACCTGAAAAAGGAATGTTTCAATTTAAAAGTTAAAAATTAACAAGTGTCTGACAGGAACTCAGCGGCAGCCTCTTTGATCACCTCCCCTTGAGGAGGAATGGCCTTCCCAGGCCACAGAGGAAGATAATGTAGCCAGTCCTGAGAAGACCTGATAGATTAGTGTCATATGAAAGGGGAGGAGGACCTCCTTGATCAGTGGACTGGGGAGGGGCATGGGAGGAGAAGATAGAGGGAGGGTGGGGTTCTGAGGAAGCAAGAGAGGAGGATATAGCTGGGTTACAAAGTGAATAAACTGTAATTAATTAAATGCATAAATACATTTTAGAAAAAAAAAAAAGATTGTCAGACAAAGACCAGGAGTACCAGTGATGGAGATGAAGTAAAAACAGAAGTCAGGTAGAAAATTCTTGTTTGCTTGTGAAGGTCCACACAAGCTTTCAGCGTATGCTGTGAGGCCCATACACTAAATTAAGGGTGGTCATCTTTCTGAAAAGCTCATAGATTTAAATGGTACAATGAAACTCTTCAAACTAACACAGAAAAATTAATCATCACATGATACAGTATGCTGAATACTGGAACAAAGTATAGCCATTAATGGGACCTGCGACTACTACCTTACATGGCAGTAGTGTCTTTGCAGGTACAATAAAGACTAAAAAAATGTTGAGATGGTATGCTTATCCTAGATTACCAGTGAGAGCCTTAAATATAGTCATAGTGTCCTACTTAGAAGGAAACAGATGGGTTCTACTACAGAAGAACAGAAAAACAAAAGGCTATTTTAAACCAGAGTTTGGAGTAATTATGTTTGAAGATGAGGGCCTACTTGAAGAATAGAGACATCAGAAGTTAGCACTCCAGAAAGAACAAACCTGGCAGCCTCTTGGGTTTAGCATTGAGAAAATAATATTGACTACAAAATTCTAGTAATGTAAGAGAATGAATGTGTATTTCTTTAGTCTATCTGATAAATTGTTATAGCAGTGATAGAAAAATGAATTCAAGTTATGTACTCAGGCCTATTGGTTTGCCCCACTGTGACTAGTAATAGACTCCATTGCCACTCTGTATAGAGAACAACATGGAAACCTAGCATTCAGACCCTCCTGACTGAGGTTTTGGGTCAATAAATAGGCCATTGAGAAAAGCATACATGGTCTCAAAGAGTAATAAGAGTATAGAACAGACCCCAACGTACAGAAATAAATGAATTAAGACCAACTTTAGTGTCAGGGCTTGTGATTCCTGTCACCAATCAAAATAAAGAGGTAGATGTGAGTAGTGTAATGTACAAACCATAGCACAAATAAAACCATTTGATCCAGCTTCACTGAGTATATATATATATATATATATATATATATGACTGCTGAGCCTTCAGCAGTCAGCTCTGTTGGATTTTCTCTAGATAGAGAGTTGTATCCTGCCAGAGCCCAGATTGCTGGTGTAGCAAATATCCACTATGTTCGTCATTATGTTTCTCTGACAAATACACATTACCCATGAAAATCATAAGAATAGCTCCAGGCCTATGACTAACCTATCAACAGCAGTGAGTTTTTCCTAGTAACTGGGCTCTAGTGGAGGATGAAAGAAGGAAGGAATGTGCCTCAGGTTGGCTTTTTTATTTGCCTTGCTTAACTCCTAATCACCGTGATACTGGAGTTAGCGCCCCTGAGGCAATGAGCACAGGGATCATGGTTGATCAGAAGCTATACCCAGTAGCACACATAAGCACTCTTCTGTGAGTAACACTGACTAAGCTGAGAGACTGTATAAAGCATGTGGGGTTTTCACTTGGCCAGAATGAAATCTAAAATGACTAATCCCAATAAAGATTACTTTATTTCTGTTCAATTCCTGCCATAAAATCTATAAAAGCTCACTAGGACACTCCCTCAGACACTCACCTCCTCACCAGGAGTTCTTTCTCAAGATTTTGACAAATCACTACTTATACCCTGTCTGTATTTCCTTGTTGTCCTTGGCAGTGAAACAATCAATTTGAAAACTAATAGTTCAGGAAAACCTTAGTTATCCTTGTCTGGCACTCTAACATCCTGAATAAAGAGGAGAAATGGCTCCTCTCCTCTCCTTTTGTTCTCTTCTTTCCTTTTCCCTCTCCTCCCCAACTCTCCTGTCCTCTCTGAAATATCAACTATGTGCAGGGAGGGAAAGAGTAATTTCTTTCAGTCCCGCATGTGGGATCAACAAGCCATGGAAAAACAGATTTTTAAAACCTGAAGAAGGGAGGGACCAGGACAGGAGCCTACTATAGAGGAACTCAGAAAGACTCTACCCTGCAGGGTATCAAAGCAGAGGCTGAGACTTATAGCCAAATTTTGGGCAGAGAGCAGGGAATCTTATGAAAGAAGGAGGAGATGAAAGACCTGTATGAGACAGAAGCTCCACAAGGAGAACAAAAAACAAAACAAAACAAAACAAAACAAAACAAAACAAAACAAAAACCTTGGCACAGGGATCCTTTCTGAGACTGATACTCCAAACAAGGACCATTCATGGAGATAACCTAGAACCCCTGCACAGATGTAGCCTATGGAAGCTCAATGTCCAAGTGGCTTCCCTAGTAATGGGAACAGGGACTGTCTCTGACAGGAACTCAGTGGCTTGCTCTTTGATCATCTCCCCCTGAGGGGGGTGCAGCCTTACCAGGCCACGTAAGAAGAGAATGCAGTCAGTCCTGATGAGACCTGATAAACTAGTGTCAAAGGGAAGGGGAGGAGGACCTCCCCAGTCAGTGGACTTGGGGAGGGGCATGGGAGGAGGTGAAGGAGGCAGGGTGCAATCAGGAGGGGACTAAGGAGGGGACTACAGCTCAGATACAAAATGAATAAAACTGTAATTAATAAAATAATAAATAAATTTTAAAACAGAGATGAAGCAAGGAAGGAAATGCTGCATACCCAAATGTAATATCTATATGATTCATAAGAATCAGAAGGAATTTTAGAGACAGCTGTAAATTATCTTCAAAGAAATCTTACAGTCAAAAGCTTAAAATTTTTAGAATTTCTAGAGTCCACATTTATTAGGTTTTCCAGTTCAGATCCATGTATAAGATCCATGAGTAAGGACAAAAGCAAGAGAAATAGTCTCCTTTAGGTTTGGCAAAGGCATTAGTGAACATTCTAACAGGATGGCACCTTATCACACAGTTCCATGATCAGAGGAGTGAGCAGAGCAATAGATTAATGCAGAGAAGGAAGCTCCTAAGGTTTCATATTGATATTTTTTTTTTGTCATGTAGATCAGAGTCTATCTGGGACAATATGATTTTTTTCTGGGTATTTAAACTAGAGCTAATAGGCATAGGCTCCACTGTGTATACAACATAAGGCACACAGATGATATGGCCACTCTTGGGTTGGTAGCAGCTGGAAATGGCTCTCACCATTACCAGGATACAGAGATAAAGGGGTAGGGATATGGATAAATGGCTAGAACTACCCATTTAAATCCCTGCCAAGCCATTGTGTGAAACAGTGGCAACAGGTTGTGCCTTACTCTGGATGATTCATTTAAAAAAAAAAAAACAGATCTGATCTCATTTTGGGTCCAAACGCAGAGGCAGAACGTTAATGATTTTTGTGCATGTACATATGATTACCTGGTCCATCAAGAACTATGATGTTTTATAAATAATATAGTCCCACAAGTGAAAAGGTGCTACCTATAAATTATCAAAGTAGGTTGGGTATACATGGCATATGGTTGTCTGTATGGTATAAGAAAAAAAAAAACCTCTGAATTTATCAGTCACACCAGAATAAGAAAGGAAGTAGCACCTTTATCTGGAGCCCATAAAAACCTAACAAGGAGCCCATACTTAACAAGTTAATTGACATGGTTTCCAATGACCCCATTGATTACCTGCTGTGTGCATCAGGGACTCACAGACAGCTGTCCTTGATACATTTATAGTGAACATCTGTCTATTTGACTATCTATCTATCTATCTATCTATCTATCTATCTATCTATCTATCTA
>NW_026585689.1:2253836-2277929 GCF_907164565.1 Psammomys obesus | reverse complement strand
TTACACTTTATTCACTTTGTATCCCCCTATAAGGCCCTCCCTCCTCCCCTCCTGATCCCACCCTTCCTCTCCCTTCTTCATGTAAGCCCCTCCCCAAGTCCACTGATAGGGGAGGTCCTCCTCTCCTTCCTTCTGATCTTAGTCTATCAGATCACATCAGGAGTGGCTGCATTGTCATCTTCTGTGGCCTGGTAAGGCTGCTCCCCGCTCAGGGGGAGGTGATCAAAGAGCAGACCAATCAGTTTATGTCAGAGGCAGTCCCTCTTCCCATTACTATGTAACCCACTTGGACACTAAACTGCCATGGGTTACATCTGTACAGGGGTTCTCGGTTATCTCCATGCATGGTACTTGGTTGGAGTATGAGTCTCTGGGAAGACCCCTGTGTTCAAATTTCTGGTTCTGTTGCTCTCCTTGTGGAGTTCCTGCCCTCTCCAGATCTTACTATTTCCCACTTCTTACATAAGATTCCATGCACTCTGTCCAACAGTTGGCCATATGTCTCAGCATCTGCTTTGATAGTCTGCAGGGCAGAGCCTTTCAGAGGCTCTCTGTGACAGGTTTCTAGCTTGTTTCCTGTTTTCTTCTTCTTCTGATGTCCTTCCTCTTTGCCTTTCAGGGTGGGGATTGAGCATTTTAGTCAGGGTCCTCTCTCTTGATTAGTTTCTTTAGATGTACAGATTTTAGTAGGTTTATCCTATATTATATGTCTGTATGAGTGAGTATATACCATGTGTGTCTTTCTGCTTCTGGGACATCTCACTCAGGATTATCCTTTCCAGGTCCCACCATTTACCTGCAAATTTCATGATTTCCTTATTTTTCATTGCTGAGTAATACTCCATTGTATAGATGTACCACAGTTTCTGCATCCATTCTTCAGTTGAGGGGCATCTGGGCTGTTTCCAGTTTCTGGCCATTACAAATAAAGCTGCTACAAACATGGTTGAGCAAATGTCCTTTTTGTGTACTTGAGCCTCTTTTGGATATATGCCTAGGAGTGGTATGGCTGGATCTTGAGGAAGCACTATTCCTAGTTGTCTGAGAAAGTGCCAGATTGATTTCCAGAGTTGTTGTACAAGTTTACATTCCCACCAGCAGTGGAGGAGGGTTCCCTTTTCTCCACAACCTCTCCAGCATGTGTTGGCACTAGAGTTTTTTATCTTGGCCATTCTGATGGGTGTAAGGTGAAATCTCAGGGTTGTTTAGATTTGCATTTCCCTGATGGCTAATGACTTTGAGCATTTCTTTGGGGGGCATGTTCTTGAAGATGATAGTCTAGGTTGTCCTCTCCCCATATGCAAATGCATTAAAAATTCTGTTTGACAATGATCATGCTACCAAAGAAAGTTGGGACCAAACAGCTTGTGGAAATCATTGTTGTTTAATAAATTCTGACACTATGGAAAGGCACAGACAGATTTGTCTATATTTCTGACACTGTGAACTCACAAGATTAACTATAAAATGATGCTTGAAAATGGCAAGGAATGCTTTGGAGGGCAAGGCCCAGGAGTGGTCTGAACAAAGGCTATCAGTTGTAGACTAAATGCCTTAAATTAGAGGGGAGGCAAATGAAAAAAAAAGTGTTCAGCAGCTGAAAAAGACATTTCCTCCTTTCTTAAGTGATTCTCATCCTTCAAAGTTCTCAAGTCCAGTAAATTGATCCTGACAGTCATTTCTCCAAGTCTCTTATCTATGACACTGTAAGGGCTGCTCCATGCTCTGTCAGATTTATAACCTGGAAAGACAGTAATGTATTAGTGATCTGGACCTTCTTAAATCTGAGGGGTTGAGAAAAGCAAGCTCCCAAATGATTCAAAGGGCATATAATGAAAGTGAAATTTGCATGGAGATATTACCATGACTTTTCTAGTACTCTGGCTCATTGGAGAGCTATTGGTATTTATCTAGAAAAGAAAGATGAAGCTTAAATTAATTGCCTATTGAAAATAAAATTTTAATATATGAAATTATATTCTGAAAAGGGAGCGAATAACAGTTCTTTACCCATTTAATTATTGAACGCTGACTTCCCAAAATAGCCACAGTGTCCTTACATAGCAACAGCTGAGGAATCTTGTTAGCTCAGGGTTATGAAAAGGCTAAAATAATTTGCAGGGATGGCTTTGTTATGCTTTATAAAAACAATGTTTCCTCTCTCAGCACATACTTGTCTTCATGTGTGTCTGTGAAGGTATGTATATGAAAGTGTGCACATGACTTTGTGTGTGTGTGTGTGTGTGTGTGTGTGTGTGTGTGTAGGCCAAAGATCAATCATAGGTGTTGTTCCTCAGGAGCCAAATGCACTTTGTTCTTTGGGATTGTCGCTCAGTGAGATTAGGCCTGGCTGACTGGACAGTGTGCCCAGGGATCTGCCTTTCTTCATCTCACCCACTCTTTGTTTATACTTAGGTGCCATCATGATCAGGTTTTTGACTTGGTTGCTCAGGATCAAATTCAGGCCCTCAGTCTTGTGCAGCATACATCTTACTGACAGAGCCATTAGACATTCTGCATAGAATGTCTATTTCTTACAAGGTTCTTATCGCTATTTTTAAAAAATTATTTTGCCTTGTTGACTGTTCTTTAAGGCTGTAGTTAATACTGAACCATTTCATATTCCTGAAATAAACTCAACTTGCCTGTAAGATAGTACTGTTTAAGAATCTGGTTTGCTAATATTTTATTGAGTGTTTACTCTGTGCTTTCAGGCAAGCTACTGGTGTGCCTTTGTTGGTTCTATGGTTCTCTTTCTTGTTGCTGTGATCATATACTTGACAAGAACAACAGAATTCAGGGGAGGCTTGTGCTGGCTTACAGTTTGTGGGGACAGTCCCTCATGGTCAGGAAGTCATGAGAGCAGGTGTGTGAAGCAGCTGGTCACATTGACCCCTCCGTCAGGGAGCAGAAAGTGGCACATGCTGCTGCTCAGCCCTGTCCTGCCTTTGGATTCAGTCTGTGAAGCCAGCCTTAGGATGGTGCCACCCACATCAACATGTGTCTTCTTACCTCAATTGACCTAATGGGGACAGTGCCTCACAGGCATGCACCAGGGGTTTTGTCTCCATGGTGATTCTAAATCCTAGAAAATAGAGAATCAAGATCAGCCACCATGCTAGGTTTTTACTAAAGGAGAGCAAAATCCTCTTGGATCTTTTCCTGTGGAAAGCATGGTCATGAAGGCGAGATGGCTAGAGAGCTAGGGCTCAAGCAGGGCCCCATTGTCAGGTCACTGTTCTCACACTTAACAGCACTCCCCTGCCTCATCTAGTAGTTGCATCATTCATTAGCTGTAGTTTTGTAGTCATGATGGGACAGCTGTTTTGAGACATTTTAGTCATGGTGGACTCTGATAATGGAGACTGTGTGATGCCGTGAGCTTTTTCGCTCTTCTAACAATGCTAGACTCTTATATAGTTCTTATGTCACATTGTTGCTAGAATTTATTTATTCACTTTTTGACTCAAGTATATGTAGTTACCAGTGTAGTGCCTGTTACATGCTGCCAGTCAAAACAGTCAATGCAGAGTCAAGAAAGTACGATAGTTAGTCTCACCTGCTCTAGAAGAACTACAAACGTGACTTCTAACAATAAAAAATAGATTTTCTGCTTTCCTGGAATTGAGTTCATGAAGTCTTCAAAAGAAGGTTAATGTCCTTGCACTATCTCCTGTATGTTACAATCAGGGTTTAAATGTGAATATTCTCACTTTTCTTAGATGTTGGTTTGCTTACATTCAACTAAATATAATGTATATTTAATTATTCTTAGGTATCTTATGGAATTTGTTGCTATTATCAGTGCACTCATTCATTTAACTTATGCAATAGAGGGTAATTTTGAGGTAAGAAAAAAAATCTTGTTTCTTGGATGAAGTATTTGCTAATTTTTGTATGAAATCTAATAGCTGTTTTCACAGAATTTGCCATGTACAGTAACTGGATCTCTGTTCCCATGAACTATGTTCTGCGAAGCACTGGTTATCAGCGCAGATGCATATGGTCTTTTTATTAATGTGAACAGGCAGCATATCCATTTTACTTCCAGGGATTGACATTTATTCAGTATAGTGTCGCTACTGGAGATTTATAGCTGCTCCGGGAAGAACCACTTCCTGCTTAGAGTCCAAGACAGGGTCTTGCTTGTTTCATTAGGAGAATCTTGATTTTATTTGCTGTACTAAAAGTTTCTGTTAGCTTGAGAAACAGTGAAAATGCACCTGCAGCAGCTGGTTTTCATTTCTCAACTGTAATATAATAGACGCTATCTTGATTTTTTTCCTAGGCAAGTTCATCTTCCTTAGGCCTCTCTATTGTCTGAATATAAGGATGCTGGTCTAATCTTATGTCCTATTCTATTTTATGTTTACATTGATGTATGTATGTGTCCACACAACTGTGTAGCATGGCATATGTTTAGATGTCAGAGGAGAAGTTTTGGGAGTCCGTTATTGACTTGTGCCACTACAGCTTGGGTCATCTGGCTTGGTAAAAGCACTTTTACTTGCTGAGTCATCTCACTGAACTCACATTTTTCTTTTCTTTTTTTTTCAGTTTTTTTAATTTTAATTTTAATTTTTAGTTACAATTTGTTAACTCTGTGTCCCAGCTGTATCCTGCTCCCTCATTCCCTCCCCCTCCCCAACTCCCTCCCTGGTCTCCTCCCTGCCCCTTTCCAAGTCCACTGATAGGGGAGGACCTCCTCCCCTTTCATTACATTTTTCTTTTCTTAAGACTCTGATTTTTACCTAGCATGAAACACAATTGGATAATAGTCAAATATGAATGAAGTATTTCTAGCATGGCTCATATTTTACTGTGCAGCCAATTGGAGGGCAAATTCTCTTTGAAAGATAAGAGAAAAACATCTTAAACAAAACAAAACAAAAGGAGGTCGATGCAGCAACAGTTTGAAGAAGAAAAAAGGATGAGTTCTGATAAGGTGAATTTCCGTGCGTACATGGAAGGAAGGTGAACTTGTTCTTAGGACATCTTTGCACAGCTGCAGACAGTATTTGGTGCTTGCCAATTCAAGATGCTGCAGAAACCTGATGTTCAGCCACTTGCCTAGGACCAAGTTTGTGACGAATGTCTTACTCTCTTTTTTGTTAATTTAAAAAACTTGGACTCTCATGTTGCCGTTCTAGGAAGACAGCAGCTGGATACAAACATTCCTCATGAGAATAATCTTCAAGAACAAGATACTTTTAGGGAAATGTGTAACTCAATTTCATAACTTTTTTCTGAGAGTGGGTTTATAGCTTGGAAACAAAGGAAGTCTCTTTGGCAGGTTTGGCTAGGAGCACTGGAAGTGAGGGGTGGCTGTCAAAGGACAGTGAGCAGCTCAGGGGCAGGCCATGGTGCTCCCCGTGAGGGTGTGTCCTCGTCAGCTGCAACCGGAGCAGCAGCTGTTTCCTTGGATTGCTGGCCACAGTTTCTCTTTATTTCATAATTTTTGTTGACCATTTAAGAAGACCAAATGGTATGAAGTTGGCTACTTAGAAAGAGTTGATCCGGGGAGGATGGGACATGCCTGTCATCTCAACACCTGTAAGTCAGGGGTGGGAAGATCAGGAGTTTAAAGAAACACAGCCAATTCAATAGCTGCCTAATATATTGCTATCATATAGCTTATTCCTACAGGCTCACGATGACAAAATGAAGTCAAGCCACATTTTCCAAGATGGCCAGCTCTTCATGAATGAGGTGTTCCAACCGCACTTTTCGAGGTAATATAACCTTTCAGAAATAGAACCACCATATTTATATTTGATGTTTTCTTTGTTATAGGACTATGGGTAGTGGGGGAAATTTTTTAAAGATTTTAGAATTTGTGTTGCTAAGCTTACAAGGAACTCAAAGAAAGGTGAATCCTGTAATGTAAACAAAAAGTGTATTCACTAGTTAGGGACAAAAATCCATGCATTTTATTTATTTATTTATCCATTTCTCCATTTTATACTCTACTGAAATGCCAGGAACCATAATGAGTGTGAAATATGCAAGTGTGTATGATGAATAAGTGGACATACCACAAATGGCTTAGTAGTTGAAGTGAGACATCTCTGAAAGAGTTAGCAGAGAACTGACCAATGCCTTTTTGGAAAGAACGTCAGGAAAGTGAAGAGCTATGGTGACATTATATGCTTATGTCCTCTGTTTTTCTCCCTGGTTTCCTGCTCGAGATCAGTGGTTTTCAACCAGTGGGTCGTGACTCCATATGAGTCACATATCAGATATCCTGCACATCAGATATATACTTTATGAATCACAGCAGGGGCAAATACAATTATCAAGTAGCAACGGAATAATTTTATGGTTGGGAGTCATCACAAAATGAGGAGCTATATTAAAGAGTCGCAGCACCAGGAAGGTTGAGAACCACTGCTCTAGGTGAATCTAGGATAGAAGAAAAACACTGAGAATGGAGTTAAGAAATGTTGCAGAAGCATTGAGCTGGTACACTTCTGTAGAAAAGAAGTATCATGTATAATGGATTTGTGGTATGGTCCAGAGTCTGGCTGACTTAACAAGAGAATAGAAATAGCGGGGTCACACCTCCTCTCCCCCTTCAACAGTGTCCATTTCCTGACTAAATAGAGCTGTTTGTTTATGCTCACCTTCTAGAATTTGACCACGAAGAGCATCTGAAAACATCAGCAATTTTGCACAGCACAGAACACTCTGAGTGACCCAGCTGACAGGCTGGCGTTGTCCTGACTGAAGCACAGCTTGCATTTGTCACAGGTGAATGGGCTCAATTAGCCAGCGACAGAGAGAATGTTTCAGTTATTTTTTTTTAAGGCAAACAAAAAAGAAAATATTTTCCTCGTTATAAGACCTGAAGGAGAGGTGACATTGGCATATATGACAGTTTTTCCCCCCCCTGTGGCTTCACAAGTAAGGGTTATTGAAGCAAAGCAGCTCCTTATATCACAAAGTTGCCAGAGTGATTAGAAAAACAAAAACAAAAACAAAAACAAAAAACAGGGGGTTTCTCACAAGAAACTAAGGAGGAATCAGGGTTCCCATGGGTTTGATATGTTCTTACCTTCCAAAGCTTCTATCCTTCTTGATCTATTTATTAACATCTTGGGGGAAGAGACTCAGCATATTTTTGCTGTAGAAAATGAAGCAGGTAACTCCAGTAATACCTGAAGTTGTGCAATTTGAGAAGAAATATTACTTTCAGCCTGTGGGGTGATATTATGTATGACGTGAGAAGACTGTTAGAGCCATGATAGTTGTAGGGAAGTCTCAGCTTAGCCGCTGATTGGTTAACTCAACCACCAGGGTCTCCAATGTAGTGAGGATGGAAACTCTACCAGTGCGGTGGACCAAATTTAGTAGAGTCATGGCAACAGGGAAGGTGCATTGACATTAGAAAAGTGGCAGAAGTTTAAAATGAAAATCAGACTAAGAAAGGTCTGTGGAATAAAAGCAGAATACAACAAAATTAGTCACAACCAACCATTTGCCACTTCTATGCTTCTTGATGGGACCAGTGGTCTTGAGCTCTTATTGCTGTGACTTCCTGACATGACTGACCGCAACTTCAAACTGTCCACTAAAAGAAACCCTTTTAAAAAATTAAATGGCTTTTGTGTCTGTATGTTGTCACAGGCAACAGAAAAATAAGACTTTCAGCATTGATTGACAAATGGGTATCATTGAATCACATTGTAAGACATATCTATATCTATAATCCCACTTTAAAAATCTCTTTAACTCATTTTTTGTATTAAAATATTTACATTATCATAATAAAAGAGTCAGGAACCAGAATAGATAAAAAAGTAGAGTCACTCACAAATATAGACATTTAAACAAAGAATTTCAGATAATATAAACATAGATTAGATTCTACAGATAAGAGTACTGTAGTGAAACCAAGAAATGGGCAATAACTTTTCCTCCTTCCAGTCTGTGAGAATTTCCAGCAGGTGTCACATATTAGCATGCCCAGAGCATTAATCTCACTCTCTACTTAAAAGACAGCAAACCACCTAACATCTACCATCACCAGCATCACTCCCAGGATGTCAATTTCCCACCTGGCTTGAAAGTTTTGATGTCATCAAGACAGACATAATTCACAGAAAAAGATCTGGGTTGTGTCCAGAGAAGGGAGAGGAAGAGCACCTTTAGTTGTTAGGCTGATCCTGTGCCATTGCCTTATAACAGGTTCAGGAAGGATGCATGTGCTTCTTCCTGTTGTGATATATATATATATATATATTTTTTTCTTTTTTCATTGGGAGAAGATCTATCTGGCCAGATTCTATAAGACATACTCATGATCAGAGCAATAACAAGCTCAGAAAGGGAATGGTACTTCCATGCAAGTATACATGCTCAATGCATACTGTGAGGAATTTATACATAGGGCAATTATTTATTTCTTAGTTCCCATGTATATAATCTAAGGCTGTCTTAAAAATTTCTTGAGGAAGAAAATGTTGTGATTATCAGCTTTGAACTATACCATATTACTATAGGGTCATTGAGATTGGGTATGTAATGTCAGCAAATTACATGATTTCTCTTATGAATTTGGTTTAATAATATGAAACATACACATGTCTACAGAGCCATAAATTAACTAGACATTCTGAGGTAGAATTGGAAAGTGACTATTCAAGGGCCTTCTCGGTGAAATCTCTAGATTTGTCTTTCTTGAGGTTTGGCTGCTTGAGTCTTTCATTCTGTGAACTATCCACCATGATTCTAATAAGTTCCCTGGTCCCCAGGTTTCTGATTAATTAAGTAATATCACGTTTATTTTTTTTATGTGTGTGTGTATGTGTGTGTGAAGCACTCATGTGAAGGCCAGAGGACTAGTAGGATTCAGTTGATCTCTCCTCACACCATGTGGTTCTTGAGGATTGAACTGGGATCATCAGACTTGGTTGCAGGCATCATTACTCACTGAGATATCGTGTCACAGACCTTTTTTAGCTTTTTAAAATGCCTAACATTGGCTTCTGTTACTTTTGTCCCTCCTGGGTCAGAGGCAGCTGACTTTATTGCTGATACCACAACAAACATGAATCTCATATTTCTGCCAGTTGCTTTACTTCCAAACCATATCAGGGCAACATGAAAACATCCAGATAAGTGGTTCTGAACCTTCGTAATGTTGCAGCCCTCTAATACAGTTCCTCATGTTGCCCCCCTCCCCACCATAATAAAATTATTTTTGTTGCTACTTCATAAATGTAGTTTTGCTACTGTTATGAATTGTAATGTAAATATATGTGTTTTCAATGGTTTTAGGTGACCACAGTGAAAGAATTCATCAATGCAAATGGTTCACGAACCACAGGTTGAAAAATCGCTGATCTAGACAGATGTTACAGACCCAATGGGATATATTAGGTTGATTAGTGATCTCCTAGGGTACTGGCGAAGGGAAATAAGAATTAATTCCCACTCATGGAAGACACTTAAGCCAGAGCATCATTAACACCCTCTGACATACGGACTCTTCAACATTTGCTGGTTTTGAGGACCCTGGGATTTTTCTTTAGACCCTGTGTCACCCTTCTTAATATAATAAAGACAGAGGCAAAGAGAAGATAAGGACTGTTGGTAATATGTTGTTGTTTTAATTAACAATACATTTTATTTAATTAAGAGAGAAGACGTGCCATGTATATTTGTTAAAAGGAGTCTACCTTATATTCAGTATACTACTTTTATCTTGTCTTAGAAGAATATGAGAAGACATAAGACTTCGATGATGAGCTTGCATTTAATGATAATATTTGCAGGATCTGCTTTGCAAGCTAATGTGATTGTTCATTATTCTATTGTTGTTTCCGTTCTTTTGTAAATTATGGAAAGTCTGTTTCCCTTTTATTGTAGACAGTATACAAAATAAAACCTTGAAAGGACAAAGTAATTAAATAGAATGAAGCTGCACACAAAAGACATAGTAGGATAATGCAACTGAGTATGTTTTGGATAAATGTATTTAATTATATCTAGCATACTATAATTTTATATTGCATCATTCTGCAGTAAGGTATGTCAGTAATATTTGGTATGTTTAGTTATTTTGCAATTATGTGTGTTCATTCACAATTATATTTTGTGATGATATTCACTAAAACCTCAACCTGACAATTAAAACTAAATTCAACTAAATGTTTATTGTTAAACATTTCAGTATTTTTAAAAATAATACATTCAGTAAAATATTGCAACAACTTTTGAAAATTAAATGTGTATGTGTGTATGCATGAATGTGTATATGTGTGTGCACGTATGATTGTGTATGTGCAAGCACACACGTGCATGTATATGTATGTGTGTGTCTGAAAGAGAGAGAGAGGGAGAGAGAGCTATGTTGTAGAAGGCAACAAGTATAAAGGTTAAATAAACGTGCTAGATCAGGAGCTTCATTGTTGGCCTTGGTAAAGTACATTAGTAACAAGTAAAGTAATCAAGTCCTTGGTTGACAGACATGTCAACTGGAGATGTAACCTTCAAAATCCCAGACCTGGAAATATTCTTAATATCTGACAAAAATTAGACAACACAATACTACTAAAATTTATTATTGCAAAAATTCTGTACTAATGTTTTTGTCATATTTATTGAACAACCAACCAAGAAGTACTTTTATTTTTTGATTAGTTTTTGTTTCATTTGTAGATGAAATAAAATTGTTATAAAGAAAAGGAGCTCTTAGTGTGAACTGGCTAATGAGCTGAGGAAAGGTATATCTTCAGAAACATACATGCTTTATTTACTAAATTACATACAAGACAATGTGTTTCATTTTGGTATCTTCATACATATGTAATATTTTACTTTATTTTTATTTTTTCTTCCACCAATGGCTTCTCTCATGTCCTCTCTTTACTTCCAGCTGTTTATCTTCTTTTAGTGCCTTAACTTTTCATTATAGAAGTCTTTTATACCTTTGGTTTCATTTATTCTACAGGTATTTATCTATTTAATATTAAAGCTAATATAAACAAGATTCCTAGCATTTTTTCTCATCAAACTCATCTATTTCAATGAAAGCTACTCATTTTGATGTACTGATTTCACATTCTTCTACTTTGATAAAAATATTTATCAAATCTATGTGTTTTCTGGCACAATTTTTATAGTTTTGTCACCTGAAAATAGGGAAAATTTAATTCTTCCTTTTTTCTTTTTGTCTCAATTTTATCTCTCTCTCTTGTCTTATTGCACCACACTAAATAAGAGCCGAGAGAAAAGTCACTCTTGTCTCATTCTAGATTTTATTGGAAATTCTCTGTTGCACTGCATTTAGTATAACATTGACTAGGAGTTGGCATATATAACCTTTATTGTGCCAAGTTAACTTCTTTCTATTTCTAATTTTCGTGATTTTCATTATGAAGAGATGCTGAACTTCATTCTTTTTCTGCCTCAATTGACATGGATTTGATCACACTCTTGTTTCCATGTGCTAAATTATTCACCGTAGACAATAGGTAGATGGCTGTAGAATTTGATCCACCCACTGGCTTTAGGCTTAGAGCTACTAACACATCAGATAAATTTTTAGCTGAGTAGGTTTCCCAGCCACGGAGGGCAGGGTTATCCCTCCTTATATGCTCTTCACAGCCTGATTCAGTTTCCTGCTGTGTGTGTGTGTGTGCCCTTTGTCTTTTCAGTTTCAGGACCTCTTGCTCTGTGTAGCTGCCTTTTTCATCTTTTGTCTACCAGAGGTTGTGGCATGCCAAGTTGAGGCTTCCTGACCTGTCGATATTCCCTGATCTCAAGCCTCCGAGTTGGCCCCATTTTTAGTAGGAGATTCCCTCTCAAGATGCATCCTGATAAGCTTGGGTGGGAGGGAAGGGGAGGGAAACCTCCCCTCACAGTGGACTTGGAGAAGGGAATGGGAGGATATAAGGGAGGGAGGGTGGGATTGAGAGGGAATGAGGGAATGGGGCTACAGCTGAGACACAAAATGACTAAACTGTAATTAATATAAAAAATAAAAATTTAATTAACAAAAAGAATCCAGAAAAAAATGAAGGCAGTTTTAACACGGAATAATCTTGCCTTGAAAACAGTCCCAATTTATAAGATTCAATTTAATAATTTAATAATTTGCAGTATCTGCCTAGATGTATATTTTACATTACCTATTCTCATAAAGCATTTCCATTAAAAAAAAAAAAAGATGGCGCATAACCTCCATCTCTGCTCTCTGAGTAAGATAGCAGGACAAACGGGGTTTCTCTCCGCTAGAGTAGAGAAGTCTCTCACCAAAACCACAGGGCTGTGTGTCCAACGTTGTGTTTAGTTTGCTTCCCCATGTCTTTGGTTCTGCTCATTTCTAGCATCGTTCACTTTCTTTGTGGAATCCTGAAGCTTTTCTCTATTTCCCTCTTTCGGATAATGTCTGTTCTTATTCTGACTTTTCTTCCCTGGCTCACACAGATGCAGCCTCTAACCCTTCCTCTTCCCCAGAAGTCCCAGTACGTTACTTTTCTTTCCTTTGCCTACACATAGAATCTATTCCAGCTACTGCTATACAAATGCAAAGAGATACAGAAAAGATTCTACAAAAAGCTGATATCCTAGTTGAAGATGCCAGTAAACAATCAGGCAAACATATTATCTTGTAAATACGCACTTTCTTTAGGGTCTATTTTTTTAACTTTTAAATTACGTGTGTGTTTCAGGGGATATGTACAAATGATTTCAGGTGCCTGGTAAGGCCAGAAGAGAGGATTGCATTGGATCCTCTGGATTTGGAGGTACGCATTGTTATGAGCTTTTGATTCTGGGAACTGAACTTCGGTTGTTTATGAGAAATAGTACACATTCTTAACTGCTGAGATATTCTTCCGACCCTGTAAATATAAGTTCAATGAAAAATTAAAAGTATCAAAAGATAACATAAGAGAGGAGAAAGGAAAATGATGTTTTGGGTATCATGTCACAGGAGCTCTTTCCAATTCAGTATTATTTGAGAATGAAGTGACAGAGCACGACCTATGAGGTAATGGGAAAAAAAAAAAACAACAAAAAACACCTCTCAAGCCATTATGGCTCCAGTAGAGCAAGCAAGCAGGAAGTAACAGTAGGGAATTAATTTAGAGATAAGCAGGAGCCAGATTACGGAGAGATTTATAGATCATTATCTATCTATGTGGCTTATAGAACTTTTTTCTTTGAGAAGAAATTTTTATAGTTTTTTTTTAATTTTTTATTAATTACACTTTATTCATTTTGTATCCCCCATAAGCCCCTCCCTTTACCCCTCCTGATCCCACCCTCCCTCCCCTTTCTGCATGCATGCCCCTCCCCAAATCCACTGATAGGGGAGGTTCTCCTCTCCTTTCTGATCTTAGTCTATCAGTTCAAAAGTGGATGCATTGTCCTCTTCTGTGGCCTGGTAGGGCTGCTCCCCCCTCAGGGGGAGGTGATCAAAGGGCAGGCCAATCAGATTATGTCAGAGGCAGTCCCTCTTCCCATTACTAGGTAACCCACTTGGACACTGACCTGCCATGAGGTACATCTGTGCAGGGGTTCTAGGTTATCTCCATGAATAGTCCTTGGTTGGAGTATGAGTCTCTGGGAAGTTCCCTGTGTTCAAGTTTTCTTGTTCTGTTGCTCTCCTTGTGGAGTCCCTGTCCTCTCCATCTTTTACTATTTCCCACTTCTTACATAAAATTCCATTCACTCTGCCCAACAGTTGGCCATCAGGCTCAGCATCTGCTTTGATAGTCTGCACGGCAGAGGCTTTCAGAGGCCCTCTGTGGTAGGTTCCTAGTTTGTTTCCTGTTTTCTTCTTCTGGCTTTCAGAGGCCCTCTGTAGCAGGTGTCTAGGTTGTTTCCTGTTTTCTTCTTCTTCTGATGTCCATCCTCTTTGCCTTTCAGGTGGGGATTGAACATTTTAGTTAGGGTCCTCTCTCTTGCTTGGTTTCTTTAGATGCATAGATTTTAGTGGGTTTGTCCTTCGTTGTATGTCTATATGAGTGAGTATATACCGTGTGTGTCTTTTTGCTTCTGGGACACCTCACTCAGGATGATCCTTTCCAGGTCCCACCATTTACCTGCAAATTTCATGATTTCCTTATTTTTCATTGCTGAGTAATATTCCATTGTATAGATGTACCACAATTTCTGCATCCATTCTTCAGTTGAGGGGCATCTGGGTTGTTTCCAGCTTCTGGCTATTACAAATAAAGCTGCTACAAACATGGTTGAGCAAATGTCCTTTTTGTGTACTTGAGCCTCTTTTGGATATATGCCTAGGAGTGGTATGGCTGGATCTTGAGGAAGCGCTATTCCTAGTTGTCTGAGCAAGCGCCAGATTGATTTCCAAAGTAGTTGCACAAATTTACATTCCCACCAGCAGTGGAGAAGGGTTCCCCTTTCTCCACAACCTCTCCAGCATGTGTTGTCACTTGAGGTTTTGATCTTGGCCATTCTCATGGGTGTAAAGTGAAATCTCAGGGTTGTTTTGATTTGCATTTCCTTAATGGCTGATGAGGTTGAGCATTTCTTTAAGGGTTTCTCTGTCATTCGATATTGCTCTAGTGAGAATTCTCTGTTTAGCTCTGTTCCCCATTTTTTAAGTGGATTACTTGGTTTGCTGCTTTTCAGCTTGTTTAGTTCTTTATATATACTGGATATGAGTCCTCTGTCAGATAAAGGGTTGGTGAAGATTCTTTCCCAATCTGTAGGTAGTCGTTTTGTTTTGATGATGGTGTCCTTTGCTTTACAGAAGCTTTTCAGTTTCATGAGGTCCCATTTATTGATTGTTGCTCTTAGAGCCTGTGTTGTTGGTGTTCTGTTCAGGAAGTTGTCTCCTGTACCAATGAGTTCTAGGGTATTTCCCACTTTTTTTTTTCTAGCCGATTTAATGTGTCTGGTTTTATGTTGAGGTCTTTGATCCACTTGGACTTCAGTTTTGTGCAGGGTGATAAGTATGGATCTATTTTCATTTTTCTACATGTAGACATCCAGTTGGATCAACACCATTTGTTGAAGATGCTATCTTTTTTCCATTGTATGGTTTTGGAATTTTATAGCTTTGAGTAGGCATTTGATACAGTTCTATTTTATATTTGGAGAATATCAGTAGTGGAGAACAGAATGAAGCACAGTGGAGAACACAATGAAGGATGCAGAAAAAATGTGGAAAAATGAGTTGCAAAGCTAACAAAATAATCCAGACAAATTAAGGGTTACATCCTTAATCCAAATTGGAATTGGTGAGTGGTGTGTATTGGTAACAGTGACTAAGCTTGTTCGTGACTTGGATGTGTCAGAGACAAAGAAGAGACCAGTGATGAGCCTAGGTTTTTTTACATTGAGCAACTGAGGAAACTGTAAAAGTCCTTATCAGGATAAAAAAATGTTGAAACAATAGCTGCTAATGGGAGAGAATAAAAATTACTGGTTCAATAGTCGACTTGTCATACAAGTAGTGGATTTACAGGTGGAGAGGGAAAGAGAGAGATAAATATGTGAGACTATAGAGAGTTTCAGGTCAAAGTATAAACACATGACTCGTGAGCACAGGGAGATATAATTTGAATCTGGTTTGCCCTTTCTGAAGCTAAAGATAGAATTTAATATCTGTTATGAGATACTATGAGGTAGTACAAGATGGGACATTCAACATGTGTCCAGCTTCTGTCCTGGAGAGCGGATTAATCCAACCACACCATTAGTAAATTCATAGATGAACAGACTAATAGAGCATCTCAGTAATGATTTTACTGTAAGAGCCAGATTGAGTTAGTTTTGTTCCCGTTCCTTGTGTACTGCCACATGATGCCATGTGTATCAGCCAGCAAGAAAATCATCAGATATAGCCTCTCAAACTAACGTTGGAACTGTCAGCTAATACATATGCTTTTCCTTCATAAAACATGGTCAGTGATATTAGATTACTAGCAACAGAAGATGGACTCAAATAGACAGCTTTCAATGTTAGGATAGCTGAGATCACTAACAGAGAAACAATGAATGGGGGAAATGCTTAAGAAATGATTCGAAGCCAGGGTCTTTGGTGCATGTCTTTTGATTTAGCACTCAGAGAAGGAGGTGGATCTCTGAAAATTTGAAGCCAGCCTAATATACAAAGCGAGACCAGAACAGCAAAAGCTACACAGAGAAACCCTGTCTAGAAAAACAAACAAACAAAAAATTGATCCTGGGGGCACTGTTGATATCTGACAAGGCCAGACAAGATCAAGTAAAACAAATTCACAAGAGGAGAGATCATTGCTGAAGACACTATATAGTCTGGTATTGACAAACTAACACTTATATGTCGGATTAGATCTGCTACCTGTTTTGTATTGTTGAGGAGCAAAGAAAGAGTTTTATATTTTTTAAGTAATTTAACCAAAAAAAAATACCCAAATTTATTGATAAATATTGATTGTATATGATACTGAGTTTCCTGAGGACATTTTTTATCATTATATAATGTGCATTGAGCATATTCCTCCCTGGATCCTCTATTTCCCTCCACTGCTAATATCTTTTGTTCCTTCAGACAGTTTTTTCTCTCTATATATGCATATATAAATTATATAATTTATTATATATTATAATATATAAACACATAAAATTGTATATAATTAATGTAATATATTATGATGTAACAATAATACATATGTATATAATTTTTATTTGTTTTGTAAAATCTAGGAACCACAAATGAAAGAAAATCAGTATTTGTTTTTCTGAGTCTGATGTAATTCACTTAATACGATTACCTCTAGTTGCAGTTATTGACTGCAAATAACATAACTTCGATTCTT
This sequence comes from Psammomys obesus, assembly GCF_907164565.1. NCBI lineage: Eukaryota > Metazoa > Chordata > Mammalia > Rodentia > Muridae > Psammomys > Psammomys obesus. Next base: position 2,261,148 of record NW_026585689.1, on the reverse strand, counting down.
TTTTACGGCTGAAGATAGTCCATCATGTAGATGAGCCACATTTATTTTAGAAGAACAACCACTTTTTTTTGACACATAAAATTTATATGAAATTGAAATCACAGCACCCAAGAAAAAAGATTTTATTGAAACCTAGTTGTGCTCATAAATTTGCATATTGTCTGTGGCTCCCATTATGCCACTACAGCTGAATTGCTTAGTTGCATCAGAAAAGTCCCCGAAGCCTGAAATATTTATTTTCTTCCTTTTACAGAAAAAAGTTTGCCACTTTTGCATAATCACTAAGAGAAAGACATGTTTCTACTAGGAAGGGGTCAATACACATGTCAAATTGTGTGAGATGGTCACCTTAGGAGAGCCGATCTCTGTGCTCGATAAGAGAATGATAATTGGTGCACGTTACTAGAAGGGCTCTGCAGATAGGTGAGGGAGATTAAGGAAAAAAATGAAAATGTAGGCGATGAAGAATAAAGGTCATTAAGCATATCCTTTTATTTTTTTATTCTTCTTTAATACATTACATCCCAACCCCAAGTTCTCCTCCCTCCACTCTTCTCAGTTCCCTGCACCCCTATATCCACTCCTCCTCTTTTTCCCTTCACAACAGAACAGCCCTCCCAAATTATTGTTATATGGCAGTCTATGTATGCCATAGTTGTGTAGAGAACAACACATATTTAATGCATAGCGAGTCATATTTTCTCTATGATTGCAAACATGATCATGCAAGCTGTATCATTGTGATACAGTTGTATCATTGAAGATACAGCTGATCTTCAATGAAGGACAGATACCGTTAATGTATGGTTTTCTTGGTAATACAGTTTTTTTTTAACCTTTCAATTTTTTTTTACAAGTGATTAAATCACAAACAGAGTGGGGGATTATTGATAGGTACATGCAATCTCTTGCTCTTGAAGATTATCAGAAAGGGTAACATCATTCATATAGTAAATGCATTCTATGACCTCATGGATGTAAAAATTCCAGCCAAGAACTGCAAAATATGTGATAATTGCTTCCACACAAGACTCAGATGTACCCAAAGATCCCTGGAATTTCAATGTTTCTAATAAGGACTGAGGTCATGAACTTAAGTCTCTGTGATGTATAGAGATATTTATATTTTAAGTACAGCCTTTGGGAGAGAGTATTATAGGATTGAAGTTGTCAAAAGAGCTCAAGTACTGGGTAATGAACAAAAGAGAGAGAGAGAGAGAGAGAGAGAGAGAGAGAGAGCGCTTCATGAAAGCCAACACAGATAATAATAAATAAAGTGATAGACTCTTCCACAAAACTTGGAGCCAGAAACAGTTGCTAGGCATAGATAATATAGAGTTTAATCTAGTTTACATCCACTAGAATATTTTTTTGAGATTTTTAAACAAATTATTATAATTTATTCACTTTGTATCCCAATTGTAGCCCCCTTCCTTCTCCGTCCCAATCCCACCATCTTTCCCTTTCTTCCTCCCATGCCTTTCCTTAGTCCACTGATAGGAGAGGTCCTTCTCCCCTTCCATTTGACCCTAGCCTATCAGGTCTCATCAGGACTGGGTACACTATCTTCCTCTGTGGCCTGGTAAGGCTTCCCCCTCTCCTCAGGGGGAGGTGCTCAAAGAACCAGCTACTGAGTTCATGTCAGAGACAGCCTCTGTTTCTCTTACTAGGCAACTCAGTTGGACACTGAGCTGCCATGGGCTACATCTGTGCTGGAGTTCTAAGTTATCTCCATGCCTGGTCCTTGGTTGAAGTATCAGTCTCAGAAAAGACCCCTAGGCCCAGATATTTTGATTTTGTTGCTCTCCTTGTGGAGCTCCTGTTCCCTCCAGATCTTTCTATATCCCCCTTCCTTCATAAGATTCCCTGCACTCTGCCCAGAGTTTAGCTATGAGCCTTAGCGTCTGCTTTAATACTATGGTGGGTAGAGTCTTTCAGAAGCCCCTCTGTGGTAGGCTTCTGTCCTGTTCCCTGTTTTCTCCATCTTCCTATGTCTGTCCCATTTGCCTTTCTGAGTGAGGATTGGTCATCTTATTCAGGGTCCTCCTTCTTGCTTAGCTTCTTTAGGTGTACAGATTTTAGTATGATTATTTTACATTATATGTCTAATATCCACTTATAAGTAGGTATATACCATGTGTGTCTTTCTGCTTCTGGGATACCTCACTCAGGATGAGCTTTTCTAGTTCCTACCATTTGCCTGCCAATTTCATGACTTCCTTGTTTTTAATTGCTGAGTAGTATTCCATTGTGTAAATGTACCACAATAGAACTTTTTAGTCATTACTAAGTATATACTATGTAGTTTCTTTAGTAAGGCACACAACTGAAAGTAATCACATGGCACCTTTCCCCTTTCCCCAAATTGACCATTCAGTTAGGAGTGTAACATTTTGAAAAATACAATGAAGGAGAATTAAGGCCTGTGCAAAAGCTACATAAAATGCAAAAAATAAAGGTGTTGTATTTTGTTTTGAGATTGTGATTGGCTTATCAATTTGAGGTTATCTGTAGAAGGGCTTCTCAAAGATGGATTTTCTAGATCTGGTTGACCTGTGACCAAAAAAAAAAAAAAAAGTATTATTTTGACTAAGTTAATTGTAGTGCCAACATTTGTTCACTATAGCTAGAATCACTTCCGGGGCAGGGGCTCCTGCACTGGTGAGTGTGGAGAAGGTAAGCTCGGTAAAAGTAAACATTTGTGCACCGGTTGTTTTACCTTTTTTCGTGGATATGATTAACTACTTCAGGTTCCTGCTGCCCTGACTTCCCCGCTGTGGTGGACCTTAATGTGACTTAATGTGAGCTAAAGCAAATCCTTCCTCCTTTAAGATGTTTTTTTTGTCAGAGTATTTTATTATAGCAAATGAAATGAAATACAGGAGGAACCTTGAGTGCAGACTCTCATGTTTTACTGAGTAGAAAATACTTCCTGTCTTTCTGGAATAGGATCTTTACTCTAAGACACCTCCTGCCCCCAAGGAACTTGGGCTTCTCCACATATAGGATGCAACAGAAAGATGATCCTTAGCAAAACTCTCTCTTTTCTCATCACTCTCCACACCCAGGGAAAGGAAAAAAGGAAATATGACCTGGGTTTTTAAACAAGGTAAAGTACTTTGTTCTCTTGAGAATAGAAAAAAACAAACAACAAACAAACAACAAAACCAACCAAACAACAACAACAAAATACAAACCAGTAAGATTCTTTTCTGAGGCAACCAGGCTATTCCTGGGGTCTTCTATATATAGAAAAGTTGGATGAAGAAATATTTCCTGTCCTCTGAATAGTAATGTTAGCATTACTTTTGTTCTTATATGCCACTTACTGTCATGTTAGAAGTCTTTTAAGGTAGGAGAAAATAGGTCAATCCAGACTGATGGGAGCATGGACAGTTATGGTGCATCATTTCTGTTCTTAGAACAACTACTGTCTCTTCATAGAACATAATGTGCTTTCCTCATTTCTCCTTTTCTGTTTCCTAAGCCAGTTTTGTTTGAGTTTTTATAAGCATGTGGGCAATAACACATTATTAGTTTAACTACAAGTATAATAAGTTCTTCAGAAGTGAAACATATCATAGAGTTTTTTTTTTAATATTGACTATAATATTGTATATAGAAACTAGGTGCCAGTTTCTGAGTATCAGTGATCTTAAAATCTAAGGGGAATTTCCAACATTTTTTGAGGTGTTTTGGTCACGGTATAAGTGATTACACCCATGGGGGAGGGGCTGAGCATCTCCCACGCTTTAACAGCAAGTTACTGGAAGACTTGGAACTCCAACATTCTGCTGACATTTCTATATCTTTCTCCTGCTCAGATGTTCTGTGGATAAGTTTCAGCACTGGCTGGGAAACCGTTGTCAATGCAATCAGCAGTTATCTCGTTACAAAGCAAATCAGTGCACCAATAAATCCAGTACTGGATAACTCAAGGACAAAAGCAGAATGTCCTCTTCTGTGGGCTTGTTTCATAAACGCGGGGCAATGAGAGAGTAAAGAAAAGATAATTCATTGTAAATAATACTTTGAGCATAGGCATTGTCAGTTGCAAAAATCATTACTAGTATTGATTTTACTAAAATCCATCCTGATGATGAATGCTATTACCTATAAGATGCTCTATGAGGTTTGTGGCACTGCACTTTAGTGTCATCCATTCATACAAATTAAGGAACGGACAGTCCCTTAATGAAGCTGGTGTGCTGCAATGTGCTTACTAAGGCAGCTTGAAAACTCATTTTGGTTCTCTGGAGATGGCTGCTCGGCGTATTTGAGACCGATTATAAAATTACCTCAGCTATTGCAAAAGTGACCGCAATGATTAAAATATTTTTATAGGATGCTCTAAAAATGTGTGTAATAAATTTTAACTACCACAGAACGATACTCAGTAGAAAATAGGTTTTATCAATTAGTCAAATAAGTTTTCAGACAAATACAGGGAGTGATTGAAACCTCAGTATTAAATATGAAAGGGGAAATCAGGTTAGAAAAATTTCAGCGTAATTTCTTCCAAATTCCTTTATGTTTAGTAAATAGCACTTTTTTCCTTTAGAAATAATAACCAACCAAACATATATACCACATTTTCCAAAGTTCAATCTATGAAATTTTTTACATTCCTAGGATTAAAATCAGAGTAACAGAAATGCTCAGAGTACATCAATCTATTTTCTGTAAGTGCTTTGCAGAGACCTTAATAATTTTATGCTTCTGATGGCGACCTGTGAGACAGTTAGTTCTCATTTATAACTGGGCAAAGTAAAATCCAGAGAGCATGGTGGTCTTACCCAGTACTCAGCTAGAAAGCGGGCTGGGCATCTTCATCATGTATCCACCTCTCTCATCTCTAGCTCTATTTCTCTTACTGTTTATGTATAGAGGACCCCGATATATTCACACCCTTAGGAATGAAAGTGCAGTGGAGACGGCATTAAGTCGACAGTACAGGAATCGTTGTTGTCCTGTGATGTTTCTGTCAACTTTCTGTCAGGTCTTGATAGTTACTCACCCGTGAACTGAGGATGTGGACATGGAGACAGAGCACTCAAACTCTGACCTTAGCAATCCTGAGGTGCTGCAGATGTGGAGCACACCAGCCTGTCAAGTAAAAGAAGGCTGGGGATATGTTCATTCGTAGTATTGGGTAGTGTTACTTCTTTTTGTCTCCTTCTAGGTTTTACCATATTGTGTAGGTTCAGAATAAGTCTTCAAGAAGGTAAAGCTCAATTTTGAACATACTTTCTGCTTTGAAATCTTTTCTGGTAGAAACATTTAAAGAGATGCTCAGCATCCTTAGCCATCAGAGAAATGCAAATCAAAACGACCCTGAGATTTCACCTTACATCCATCAGAATGGCCAACATAAAAAATTCAAGTGACAACACATGCTGGAGAGGTTGTGGAAAAAGGGGAACACTCCTCCACTGTTGGTGGGAATGAAAACTTGTACAACCACTTTGGAAATCAATCTGGCACTTTCTCAGACAATTAGGAACAGTGATTCCTCAAGATCCAGCTATACCACTCCTAGGCATATATCCAAAATATGCTCAAGTACACAACAAGGACATTTGTTCAACCATGTTTGTAGCAGCTTTATTTGTAATAGCCAGAACCTGGAAACAACCCAGATATCCCTCAGTTGAGGAATAAATACAGAAATTGTGGTACTTTTACACAACAGAATACTACTCAGCAATTAAAAATAAGGAAATCACGAAATTTGCAGGCAAATGGTAGGACCTAGAAACGATCATGCTGAGTGAGGTATCCCAACAGCAGAAAGACACACATGGTATATACTCACTTATATAGACCTATAAGATATGATAAACATATTGAAATCTATACACCTAAAGAAGATGAACAAGAAAAAGGACCCAGGGTAAGATGATCAATCTTCACTTAGAAAGACAAATGGGATGGACATTGGATGTAGGAGAAAACAAGTAACAGGACAGGAGCTTACTGCAGAGGGCCTCTGAAAGACTCTATGTAGCAGTGTATCAAAGCAGATAATAAGACTCATAACCAAACCTTCAGCAGAGTGCAGGAAATCATATGAAAGAAGGGGGAGTTAGTAAGACCTGGAGAGGACAGGAGCTCCACAAGGACCAAATATATCAGGGCACAGGAGTCTTTTATGAGACTGTTTCTCCAACCAAGGACCATCTATGGCTATAACCTAGAACCTCTGCTCAGATGTAGCCCATGGTAGGTCAGTATCCAAGTGGGTACCCTAATAAGCGGAACAGGGACTGTTTCTGACATGAACTCAACGGCCGACTCTTTGTCCTCCCTCCCACCCTGGAGGGAGGAGCAGTCCTGCTAGACCACATAGGAGGAATTTGCAGCCAGCCCTGGAGATATCTGATAAAACAGGATCAGATGAAAGGGGAGGAGGTCCTCCCCTATCAGTGGACTTGGAAAGGGACAGGGAAGAGATGAGGGAGGGAGGGTGGGATTGGGAGGGAAAGAGGAAGCAGGATACACCTGGGATACAAAGTTAACAAACTGTAACTAATATTAAAAAAAATAGATCATGAAAAATAAAAAAGAAACCCTTTCTGTTAGACTGGACTTATATGGCAATGCATTATTATAAAAATTTCTCTTACATTCTAAGAGACTGGAAGTTTTGCTGGACCGCACATCAACAGCTAATAATACACTCCAAGTTATCTTAAGACTGTAATGCTATTGTGTACTCAGCCTGTTTGTCTAGCCTGCCTTTAAGAGAACAATAAAACCATCAAGTTTATGTTCCTTAAGATTTCCCCCATGCAATCAGCTTTCACGACCTAAGTTAAAGCACAGTTATAAACTCATGTACTGCTTTTGGCCCCTGACCCAAGCAATGAACATGTGTTCGTAAGTCTGTTGTGATAATAATTTGTTGGAAAAAGAAAATAGGCCAAAAGCAGCCTTATGAAGTGAATATCCACTGTAAATACTAGATGTGGCATTCTGGTATTGCTTGGTCGTGGTTGCCTATTATCTAGATCAGGTGGATTTAGTGACTTAATCCCTTGTTAAACTCTATAAAACGTTTCTGTAAAGTATCCCCCATTCCTTCCTCATGTTATTCTTTATATGTTATTGAATAAGTACAATGCAAAAGACCTTTGTAAGGGATAATGAAGACACAGGGAAAGCAAAGTATACAATTCAAATCTGGCTCCCTTTTGGTTAAGTGATGCTAAGAGTAAATGATTTCTGTCCTTAATGTGACACTGACACAGTGCAATATCCACAACTCTGTGTTCTTTATTAGGTTCATTTATTTGGAGTATTAGTTTCAAGT
>NW_026585689.1:2244760-2252260 GCF_907164565.1 Psammomys obesus | reverse complement strand
TATTATACATCTTACTCTTTATTTTTTTTTAAATCATGGACAAAACACATAATTAGTGAAATAAGGTGGGGATAGCTATAAAAATAAAGCTAAGACATAGAAGTAGTGGCACTTAATGGGAGCAAGGACAGGAAGAAACCTTGTTAGAAATGTGTCATGATGCCTCCTTCTCCTGAGACTGGGCAGTGTGAGTCACCGGACAGGAGACACACATATAGATGTACTAGGACCCTTGGGCTAGCTCGTCCAGACACATTTTGATTCTCTCCATGCGGCTGTTAGTTATTAGAGTAACTTTTTAATTTTTTTAAGGCAAGATTTCACTGGGTAGCCTTGGCTGACCTGAAACTAGCTACATAGATCATGCTGGCCTCAAACTCACAGAGATATGCCTGCCTCTACTTCACAAGTGTTGGGATTAAAGGCCTGTGCCCATATTGTCTTTTCTATAATGAGCATCAACATGATACTTGTGACAGACCCTTCATATTTATTGAAGGCCAGAGAGGCTCAGCTGTGTAGAGATGTTAAAAAAAAAGAGCGCTATTTTTTCATACTTCCCCAAGAAAGCTCTTTAACTTGTTTAGACTTAAAGAGAAACAGACAGCATTTAATAAGCACAACATGGGAGCTATACTGACCACTTATCAGCTGAGAAAAATAATGGAGAGAGGAGCAAATGAACATGCAGCTGGTACAACAGCTATGAAGATTGTGGAAGTGATTCTTCCTGAAATTCAAAGCAGGCCAACTCTGGCACCTATGCTCAGAGAATCACATAGAATCCTATGTGCAATTCTCAACTTGATGAAACGAGGGGTAGTCTGAGAATCTGACAGTATTGGAAGTGAGGCTGAGGAAGAATCCCAATTGCTTTGTCATGATAAATGTGGCAGTTCAGTTCTGCGCTGGTGACTCACATTCAAGGCTCTTTTCTTCAGTATTCATTAGCCTTCTTTTTACTAGGTGAGGGTATGATAAATTGACTTCAGAAAAGCAAAAGGAACCATGGTTAGAAAAAAATGAGGAATAATGCATAGAAACTATAGAAAGGGATGAAGTTTGACTTTGGCAACACACAGCTCACTGTTTTTGTCTTATGGTCCCATGTGGTTATTAATGGTTGCTTCATTGTCCAAATTACTAATCTTGTGTGAGAGAGAAATTAAACTCTTTGAATCAATATCCATCTTTGGCATGGTTAAGGAGGAACAAAAGTGAGGGCTATTTGGGTCAGGTAGTAAACACTGCTTTATTTATTCTTGAAATTTACTCTCAAGATAAGCTGTCATGGTCTAGCAGATAGCACATAAACTACTGTATCGGTTTTAGCTCTCAGTCCCAGAGAATCTATTTATCTGTGTGTCCTGAAAAAGGGACTGTCAGTCCGAGAGTGGAGTCCTGTGAGGAGATTTCTGAGTGCCTGTGAGAAAACTCCTAGAAACCAAGACTGAGGTTAGTTTGTGACCTCAGTTTCTTAAAAACAAACAAAACCCACAGGATTGTTCTTGCATTATGTTTTTGTGCTCCACCCAGGTGTAGTGAACAGGAGTGAGTTTACTTCGAATTATTCCTTACAACCGGCTATTGTCGATTGCTTACGCGCCTCTTGTGCACTCTCCGCACGTGACTCTTACTGACCCTCAGAGTATAAATTGTCTCATGCTCTGAATAAAGTTGGCTATTGCGTGAGACTTACTCTGCCTCATTATCAGCTCCATTCTCCTAGGTCCTACCACCTCTAAAACAGTGAATGAGGAATAAGTAAAACTAAAAAGAGTTTTCATTTACCTCCTGTGTGGTTTTCAAACAATATCTTATAAATGCCATTGTTCTAACTCAGCAGATAGGATGAGGGAGTTTCTATTAATTTAGTGTTTTGCTTTGTAGAGTGAATTCTCAACTCCCTGATCACTCATATTTTGAGTGACTATTGGTAAATAGAAAGCAAATGAGCAACTGAGAGGGTGGGCTCTTTTTTTTTTTTTATAAATTTTTTAAGCAAAGCCTTTGGTGTCTGTGTGTGTGTATGGTGCACATACTTTTACCAAACTTTATTGCCCAGGGTCAGGAACAGGATCTCTCACAGTGACTTCCCTTCAATCAACTTTTCAGGTCACATTGAAAGGAAAAGAAAAATTGACAAGGTGTTCAGCCATTTTTGTGGGTATTATTTACAAGAGAACAATCAGTCTGTATTTGTAGAATATACCTCTTGCAAGAGTATTCTTATACACTTTTAGGATTGCTTGTATTTTGTGGATTCAATGTATTTTGATTACGTAAAACAAGGAAAGTGAAAGCAGAGGCAGTATGTGTATGTTTGGTCCTGCTGGCTGGAGCATTCTAGAATCCAGAAGAGAGAGAGCTAGCATTCAGACATTGGTGCAAAGATTTCTTATCTTTAGACAAGCCAAGAGAGAATCTCAAGGAATGTGGTGCTTTATTTCCTCAGAGGTTAACTCTGTCACTTGAAGATCATTCCTGCAAGTGAGATTCACAGCTATGGACACTGAAAATATTCTATTAACCAAGACCTTTCAGGTAAGGCATCAGCAAGAATGAGGATATGGAACAGCTAAAAGAATACAGAGAGGTCGTCTAAGTTGAGGGCAAAATATTAAATGAAATAGAGGGATATTCTCTAATATCCAAGTAATAAATTGACTGAAAATGCTTCTAAAAATAACAAACTGAGTGCTACCAATCTTTTTTTTAGAATAATGGAGAAAGATTTTAGTGGATTCATAGGAAACACCCCTCTGTTCCATGTAAAAATTCCATTTTTTAAAAAAAACCATAACTGTTCAAAGAAGATAACATATATCTTTTTCCAAAATACTGCTGTTTGAATTTTGTCTTTTTGCATTAATGAGTTCCAAATAAAATTTCTATGAGGTATTAAATATAGTGTAGGAAGTAGCGTTCTATTGGATAATCAATGATATCACAGTCAAAATCCATAATACTGAAAAAAAAAATCAAAGTAGTGAGAAGAAGATGATTCATTCAAGGATGGCATGGGTGGTGATGCGGCAGAAACAAACTTAGAGTTATCTCCTAGGAAGTGGGCAGCAAGTGGGGCAGCGAATGTAGCTCTTTTCTGAACTCAAAGAGAAAATAAAAATAGACGTTTTCTCTGTAACAGTGCATTGACTTAAAATAGCATCCTGACAGTCCTGTTTTTTTCTGAGCCAGGGTAACAAAATCATGTTGACACATTTCCTTTATCTGGTACATCTCCTCTGGAAACTAAATTTATTCAGTGAGATTCATTGTCATATTTTATGGAGAATTTTCTATGAGATACTCCAAAACCTTTACCACTTTATTTTTCAGAGACAGAAAATTGTTGAATTTTTTTTAAAAAGATTAATTTTATGTCTTCCCATAATCTCTTTTTATTTTGAGATCTCCTGGCATTCTGTACTCACTCTCAGTGACCCTTTTCATGTTTTCTTTTACTTCCCTCAACTCATACCACAGGGAAAATTGTGATGTTCAACTCAATAAAGTGTGTGCCTTTAAATGCATTTAAGAATTTTTTTTTCTCAGCTATATGTAGTGAGGAAATCCGGGATGGGGATCCTCACCTTACTTGTCTCCAGAATTCATCCTGAGTGCACTCCAAGTTTGTTGTTGGTCTAGAAGGGCTCCAGGAGTGGGAGAGCTGAGTACTGTTTCCAGGGAACTTCCTGGGAGCAACTGACTGTCTTCATTGGTGTAAGCAAAGCAGCTACTTACTCTGCAGAAAGGCTCTGCACGTGGAGAATTATCAGATAATCAATATTCTGAGTGATTTAGGTTTTCTTGGCATACTGAATGTCTATTGAGTATTATTTAATGGGAGGTTTAAAAGAGGAGGTCCATGGGACTATGCTTTATTCACTTCAAACATCTGTGAATTCAGGATGACTTGACAGAATGTGAAGCCAGTAAACCACGGAACCAGGAGCTTTGTGCAATGCTGCCCACATAGGTTCCATCTCCTGCTGTGGGATCTATAGGAGTCTACCTGAACCCCTGTCCCCTGTCCTAGTGTCCCCTGCTGGGTGCTAATTACATTTTCTCAGAGGTAGGAGTAAATGGTGTAGCTGAGATGGGTCAGAACTCTGTCAGCCACAGGCATGTATGTCCATGCCACCTGCAGCAGGCAGTCCTACACAACACAGGCTAACTGTTTAAAGAGAAAATAGATGAGCCGCTAGCCAGAGTTTCATTTATCACACTTGCAACAGCCCAAGGCAGCTGTTGCCATTTCATTTGTTCGCCTGACAGCTCAGGTGTTCGGCTGCTGAAGTTCTCTGGCCCTCAGCTCTCTGCTTTTCTCTCAGGCATCTTCACAGTAGTTTCGTTACAAGTTAAGGTTTTTAAGCACATTGAGACGTTGTGTCAGTAAAGTATTTAGTTGCAAGAGGATCTATGACTTACAAAGGTCTCTTGTCAGATCCAAGCAGAAATAATTCTGAACAAACCATCCCCTAACCTTTGAAGGAATAAATCATATCCTTTAAAAGACCCATGGTTCAGACTTCCATTCCCAGCTTGGGACTGAGGTGACAGCCTCTCAAGTTTAGGCTTTCATGGGAAACTTAGAATATGTGTGAATGGTCTTCGTTTATTTGTTTGTTTTTAAACAAGAATCCTGTGAAAGCGCCTTGTGGTAAAACATTTGCCTACCGTATATGAGCCCCTGAGATGGATATCCAGACATTTACAACAGGAAGGAAAGCTGAAAAAAAATCATCCTGTCTCTCAGCTCTTAAGTGTGCGGTTGTAAAACAATTGGTTCTAGCCTTCGGTCGACATCAAGGTGTATGCTTTCGGAACAGTCACAGGTAGAGACTCTTTCCTGGTCCATACAAAGCTGGCTTCTGTGATGCAATCAAAGCCTGTACCATGTAGGGCATGTAGGGCAGTGCGCTTGCGTAGAGTTGAGTTGTTGAGTCTCATGGCACATGACAGGCAAAGGTGCACTGCGAATACCAAGAGCCCTGTGTACAGCTGCAGAAGTCTACAGACCCGGGGAGCCTACCTCACTGAAATCTAAATTCTGAATTAGCCCTCTGAAAACTACAGATTGCACAGGTGATTGATTGGTGTTGACATTCTTAAGCCCTTTTAAGTGAGTGAGAAGATAGTTCCCGGTGGGGCTGAGGACTTGTTTGCCACAAAGCCCTGAAGACTCCACAACAGCATCTCCTCCGCTTATAGCATAGTATTTGTAGCAAACTACATTTTTAGAATCCACAGTAGGATTCTGGTCTTGCCCGCCATCTCAACTAAGGTCTTTTGGGACAGCTATGCTCCTCACTTAGGCTAGAACTTGGGATGCCCTTCTTCTGTACCATTGTGGGCTCCACCACAATGTGGTGGTCCCCATTGTGGGCTTCCTGTGGGGCTCCCCAGGAAATCATGGAGTCTGAGAGCTATCTGTGCAGAGGCAACTGTGTCCTCTAGCCATTGTCAAGATACTAGACTGGTGTGTAGGAAGAAGAGGAAAAAATAGTGTCAGAGGAGAAAGTGTTCTGGGGGGGGGGGTGAAGTCCCAAAAACCACTCAGCACAACCAAAATTTGAATTTAGAGTCTGTGTTAAGCTGGCTGGCATAGCCTGGAGTAAAACACTTCTCACAGAGCAGTTCTGAATGAACATTACAGAGAGTTTTTAAAGACAACATAGAAAAACAATAGCCTTGTTGGCAGTTGCAGGGAGAAGCAAGCAAGCAAGCAGCTTAACAAGAGCCAAGAACATGCAGTTGGCAGGGGCATTTGGACCCTGAGTTTCTAGAACAGTGGTGGGCCCTTTCCAATGGGATAGAAACCAAAGATGGCTTCCACTGAGACAAAGGGAGAAACCTTTGCCCTGTCACAGAAGGAAAGAGAAAGGGCTGAAGGAAAATAAGAAGGAGGAAGAATTAAATCCAGTGAGATGGTACAGTACTCAGATTGAAAAGACCTGTAGTCTGTTGTTTGAGCCCAGCTCCTAAGAGCTGACTAAGCCTCAAGCCAATGACTGCTGTATTATCCCTTTTTGGTTACCACACTGTAAGCAGCACTTGTCCATAATGTGCCGGGCACTTTCTCATTCATCAGAATCAGTGGCTTCAACCTTATCATGCTGTGAATCTGCATAGGCTTTGGTCTCCCTAACTATGTACAGATACTTCTGTAACTAGCGAAGTTTATTCACTCAGCCCTCAACTAGCACTCCACCAGGGAACAGTGGCCCACACAATAGAGTCCCTTCCTTTATGGAGTTTTCACTGTAGATTTGGAGTCTTGTCTCTGAACCTGTAAACATATAATAGAACTTTTGGTTTGGAGAATGGGCTCAGTGGCTAAGATCACTTGCTACCCTTGCAGAAGACCCAGGTTCAGTCGCCAGCACTCAAAGGATAGCTCACAACTGTCTCTAATTCCACTTGAAAGGCATCCAAGTCCCTCTTCTGGTCTCCTCAGGCACTGCGTGGTTGTACACAGACATATGTGCATGCATCACACCCATACACATAAAATAAAAACAAATCTTTAAAAAAACTTTAAAAACACATTAAATGATGCAACTTCCATATCATAAGACATATCAAAAATAAAATCAACTTAGGTAAGAAAAGCTTGGAGTTCGACATGTTAGAGAAGGTATCTGTGAAGAAATATTTAAATAGAAACCTAAGGGGAATGGAGGAAAAACTAACTAGTCAGAGACATGGATTTGACACAAAGGCAGAAATTCACTCAGAGGTAAGGAAGGGCAATCAGACAACCATGGCTGGATTGTCATGGCCAACAGCCAGAGAGGTGGTAGGAAAAAGATGAGATAGAGAGTCAGTAGGTATTTTGTGAAGGCCTAAGGGAACATGGCAAAGGTTGTGATGTGTGGCTATAGAATAGTTGTGCACGTTGAAAGTATGCAACTTGACTTTGGAGGTAAGCATGGACTCATGAAATTTCAACCGTTAATGTTTTGTGTAAGATTATTGTAAACAAATTTTTGCTCTAGAACATGGTAGGTAGTCCTCATCATCTAGCTTCTCTTTACTCTCTCTTTCTTCCACTTCCTAATTAATAATCATGACTCTACACTCTCCAGGGAGCTCAACTCTTTTCCTTTAGCATAATGGCTGCAGGTTCATCTGTTCCAGCAGGTGGCTGGATTTCTTTTTTCTCGAGGGCATAATAGCACTTCACTTTTTGTACACACCACAGTGTTTTTGTCCATCCATTCATGAACATTTGCATTGTTCCACACCCAGGCTGTTGTGAGTTGTGCTACACTGACAACGGGAATACAGATACCAAATATTAAAGGTTGCTTTGCTGTGTCTTTTGCTCAAGTTTCTACCCATCTAACCAATACTGCCATGTCACGTTTGGCCAGAAAACTCCACAGGAGGTGCCTATCAGATGTGGTTACAACCAACCTTTTTGTTTTCTAGAATTTGTGCTTTGTAATCTTTCTTTCTTTCTTTCTTTCTTTCTTTCTTTCTTTCTTTCTTTCT
>NW_026585689.1:2224913-2244750 GCF_907164565.1 Psammomys obesus | reverse complement strand
TCTTTCTTTCTTTCTTTCTTTCTTTCTTTCTTTCTTTCTTTCTTTCTTTCTTTCTTTCTTTCTTTCTTTCTTCTATCATTATACAGTTTATCCTCCCTCTACTCCTCCCAGTTCCTTCCTACCTCCCATCTCTCCAGATCCCACTCCCTTTCTGTCTCTCATTAGAAAAGAACATGACTCTAAAGGAAAAAAAAAAACCAAACATAACAAAATATCATACAATATAATAAAATAAAAACCCTCACATCGAAGTTGGACAAGACAAGCCAAAAGAAGGAAAAGAGGCCCAATCGATACCACAAGAATCAGAGACCCACTCCTTCACACATTCAGAAGTTCCATAAAAACAACCAATTGAAAACTATAATTTATATGCGGAGGACCTGCTGCAGACCTGTGTCTTTCCCGTGCTTGCTGCTTCAGTCTCTGTGAGTTCATATGAGTTTGCAGAGTTGACTTAAAGGGCCTTGTTCTCCTGCTGCTCTTTACCCCCTTTGGCTCTTAGACTCATTATGTCACCTCTTCTACAGGATTCTCTGAGCTTGGGGGTACAGGAGGCATGGATTTATTTAAGACATCACATTTAGAGCTCTGTGTTCCAAGGTCTTCCTATCTGTGAAATACACCTGGCTGTGGGTCTCTTCTTGTTCTCGTCTGATACAGGAGGAAGCTTCTTGGATTCGGGCTGAGTTAAAGCACTGGTCGATGAGTATAGCAGGCTATCATTAAGAGTCATTTAATTGCTACTTTTAGTTTTTAAAGACCAGTAGTATTTGGTTTTACACTAGGTCACTAGACTATCTAGCCTCTGGTTCTTGGTTACCCAAGCAGTGTCAGGTAGGGTTCCATCTTGTGGAGTGGGCCTTAAGTCAAATCAGACTTTGGTTGGTTACTTCCACAAGCTCTGTGCCGCCATTGACCTAATATATTTTTCAGGCAGGACAGACTGTAGTTCAAAGGCTTTGTGGCTGGGTTGATGTTTATGTTTCTCCCATATCAAAGATACTAGAATGTAGGGGTGAAGGTTCTCTATAGGCCCCAGTTCTCCTTCTCCATATTTAAGGAGTTGTGTGGGTGTCATCAATGGCAATGTTACCTTGTTATCAGTTTGTGGAGAGCAGCCTATTGTCTCGGAAACAGTGTACATTGTTTGAGGGAGTGCTTTGAAATCTTAGAAAAGAGAATTTTTCCTTGTTGTCCCATCAATACCATGGTTTCCAATTTCATTGAACTTAATCTCTAAAAAACCCATAAAACTACATGAAGAAATGTTCTTAGTCACAACTGTGCACGCCTGTTGTAACAAGATTTGGCCACTAGATGGTGGCTATATTTCAGTATTGTAAAACAACTGTTTTCTAGTTGATAAACATCAAACAATAATGTATTAAAGACACACAAAATACATTTGCATTTAAAATGCTTCAGTTGAAAACATCAACAAAAGAAAAAAAAGACATGAAGGCATCATACTCTGAAGTCTGGCTTTGTTTTGTTACATTTTCCCCCTTGGAGACTTTTAGCTTCTCAGTTGTAAGACAGAATACTCACTTATGTAAGTCAGGCACCCAAAGTCATGTCTGTGGCTCTAGAACAGCTCTTGACCATGCCTCTTCACATTTATCCACTGAAATGATGCTATTCTTCACCAGAGAATCTCCCACGACCTCTGTGTTGCCTGGAATTGTATCAGTCTCATCATGGTGTATCTGCATCTTGACTCTTAAAGCCTGCAGTCTTTACTGGTTGGCAGAAAAGCCCTCCCTTTTATGTCTTTTTCCCCACTTCTGTTCATAGATAATCTCCCATGAGGAATGAAAAAAGTAGATTCCCAGAGAATCTCCAATACCAGAAAGTGTATCATCATTCTAAAAGTGTGCAGCTTTAGGGACTGAATTAAAAAAGGAGCTGCAGTCAATACCCAGATCACATGACCCTCACGTCATCACACCCTTGTGTGATACCGGCACCAAAGGAATGTTTTCTTGTGAAAAGAGACCCAGATGACTACTCAAGGCTAGAAACTTCACCTCCCCCCTGACTCATCCTTCTGTCTAGTGATTGGCACTCTGCCAGATTTTCTGAAGGCGCACTGGAGATGAGCAGAGCATCATGGTTCATTTACTGGCGGACAGCCATTTTCAGTTGGTGTAATATCTGTAAATTTACCCAGATATTTTGGGTAAATGGCACACATTTGAGCCAATGTGATTGCATTTTGTTGTCTGTGGTTACTGGCAGAAACTCAGAACTTGAGCTTTCTGGGCAAGATAATTTTATTGTCTTCTGTTAGAAATCTGTATGTTGAGTGTCAGTCTCAGAAAAGACCCTGTGCCCAGATACGTTTGGTCCTTGTAGAGCTCCTATCCTTTCCATATCATACTAACTTCCCTTCTTTCATATGATTCCCTGCACTCTACCGAGGGTTTGGTTATGAGTCTTAGTGTCTGTTTTGAAACACTGCTAGGTAGAGTCTTTCAGATGCCTTTTGTGGTAGACTCCTGTCATAAGTTCAATGCACATCCATTTGTCTTTCTAAATGAGGATTAATCACCTTCGCCTGTGTCCACTTTCTTGATTATCTTCTTTAGGTGTGTAGATTTCATTATGTTTATCATATCTTGTAGGTCTATATAAGCGAGTATATACCAAGTTTGTCTTTCTCCTTCTGGGATACTTCACTCAGAATGATCTTTTCTAGATCCCACCACTTGCCTGCAAATTTCATGATTTCCTCCTTTTTGATTGCTGAGTAGTAGTCCATTGTGTAAAAATACCACAATTTCTGTATCCATTCCTCCGTTGATGGACATCTGGGTTGTTTCCAAGTTCTGACACTCAACCAAGGACCATCTATGAATATAACCTAGAACTTCTGCTCGGATGTGGCCCGTGGTAGCTCAGTAACCAAGTAGTTTTCCAAAGTAAGGGGAACAGGGACTATTTCTAACAGGATCTCAAGGGCAGGCTGTTTGACGCCCCCCCCCCCCCCGGGGAGGAGCAGTCTGTTAGGCCACAGAGGAGGACTTTGCAGCCATCCCTGAAGATACCTGATAAAACAGGGTCAGATGAAAGGGGAGGAGGTCCTCCCCTATCAGTGGACTTGGAAAGGGGCAGGGAGGAGACCAGGGAGGGAGTGTGGAGTTGGGGAGGGAATGAGGGAGCGGGATACAGCTGGGACACAGAGTTAACAAAATGTAACTAAAAAGAAAAAAATAATAAAAAAATAAAAAAAAAGAAATCTGTATGTTATCCTCTGTGCCTTCAATGGAGTACAGCATTCAGTCTGAAACCACTCTGTGTTGTATGATTAGCTCAACTGAAGAAAACAAGAAAGCAAAATGTTAAAATTCCATTCCCCTTTTATGGCCAGGAAAAAAAAATTTCTGTCCCCTAGTCATACATGTGCATTGTCTGGTAAGAGATAACAGAAAAGTGTGAATTTCATTTATATTTCAATTCTATTATAACAAACTTTGAGCTTTTTAGAAAGACATTCTTTGGAGTCTCAAATATTCCTTTAAACATGTGAATCGCTCATGCTATCCAGCAATAGCTGCTATGCAGGAAGTTATTGATATCATCCTGTGCCCCCTTGCATAGCAACCTGAAGACTAGTCTAGGTGTACTATTTCCTACGAGCAACTCCTTGCCTTGCTCTGTTTTCTGCAAGCCCCATCTCAGAGTATCAACATAAAAATAGCAGCTATTTTTAGGTGAATGAAGCTTTGAATGTTTTTAAGTATTTGTTTAACTTTTTAATTTAGGTATATGTGTTTTGTGTGTTTTCTCACATCTGTGAAGGAACCAGAAGAGGTCAGAAGAGGATGTCAAACCCTCTGAAGCTAATGTTATAGCTATATGGGTGCTGGGAACAGAACTCCGGAGAGCTGCATGAGGGTTTAACTGCTGAACCATTTCTCCAGTCCCCACAGCTTTGCATTTTGAAAATATCACTGTATAGACATATATGAACAGTATTCATAGATTCACTTTATAGATAAAGGAACTGAAACTGGAACACAGGTTTAATCTGTTTATACCAGGAACAGTGTCAGCAGTGTGAACCAGCTTCAGATTTTAGTTTTCAGAGTCCTGAACTTTTTCTTCCCCACACCTCTGTGTTGAGGAAATACCAGATCATCGCAAATGGTGTCTTTGGGGAGGGAGGTAGTTTCTTTAGGCAGAGCTGGACATAACATGCTAATAACCAAGCCTCCTAACAGCCATTGCCTCTCTGAGACATAGAGTGGCCTCGCCTCCATCAGCCACACTGCTGGCCCCAGACAACAAGCTCATGGGCATAGGCGTTATTCTCCTGGAGGAAAGCTTTAATGATTAGCTACTTCTCCGAGAAAAGGGCAATGCTGCATCAAAAGACAAAGCACTGGCTTTGATTTCTCTGTGAAGCTGCAGGAACAATCCTGGTGCCAGCTTCTAATCTAAAGATGAGTTGGCCGGTCTGCTCTTCTGGTGAAATACCTGTTCTTATGGGAGGCTAGTACCAACACATATTAAGAATTTTTATGTCTCATTAAAGGTATTTTTAGGATCCTACCGCAGCCTCCCACATTATTACCAGGCAAATTCTAAATTTACTCGGAGAGAAATAATGTTATGAAAAGATTCTTCAAAATCATAAGGGATTGCACTGTGCAAGAAATAGCATTGCTTCTATAAAGGCTGTGACTCACCTTTCTTTCTTATTGCGCTTCAGTGTCAGAGTCACAATTTTTTAAATTCAGTTTTTAAGTGTGTGTACACGTGTGTGTGTGTGTGTGTGTGTGTGTGTGTGTGTGTGTGTATGTGTGTGTGCGCACATGAGAGGGAGTGCCTGCGGGGGAGCCAGAGGCATTGGATAGTGTAAAACTGGAGTTACAGATCATTGTGAGCCACCTGACAAAGGTACCAGGAATTAAACTCAGGTGTTCCGAAAAAGCAATACTTGCTTTTATCCCCTGAGCTACCCCAGAGCCAGCCCTCTAAACGGAGAAGAGCACCTATCTATACGTGCATGTCCCCAAAGCCCTGAACTGAATGAATTCTGAGATACCACATTAGGCATAAAGTGACAGCCTGAGACACAGTATCAGTGTCCCCTGAATCAAGATGTGGCCTCCTGGAAGTTGTAGATGGGTCAACTTAGCAGAGTCTACATGTAGGCTGAGGGCTGCAATCAAAAGTCTAGGATACACGCAATTGTTAAGGTAAGGAGTAGGTGATGGGACAAGGCCACAGGGTGGAGTTTAGTTCTTGGGAGTAAGAGGAAGCCCAGCTGTCTTCTAGATGGAGGGACAGCATGAAGACAAGAAGTAGGATCCTCTAGGTCCCCTTCCTCTCTGTGAGGTATACCTCAGGTCACTCATTTCCACTTCAAAGCAATCTCCTCTGTTATGTGGAGATGGTAGATTTCAATAAATAATTCTAGAGTTCAAAGCTGTTATGGTGGTGTTATACAGTTGAAAGAGGTCTAAGTACTATCTAATGGCATTGTTCATAAATTCACATAATTAGTAATCACTTATTTTTCAAGCATTGTGCTTTTTACGATAAGAAATGCTTTTAAAAATAAATTATGTCTGAATTGCTCAGTGCCATAGTCTCTGTGTGTCCATGTGTTTGTGTGTAGGATTAATAATTCATTTGTGAAACAAATGTCTAATTCCTAGAGATGGAAAGGACCTTAAGACTGGTCAGGGAGAGTTTTAGATCCTCATTTTATTTCATTTTATTTTTGAAATCCTGAGATTAATCACAGGGTCCTGAACACTTCATACAAGTGCTAGAGCACTGAGATATATTCCATCATTTTTACATTTTGGTATTTTGAGATAGAGGTTCTCTAAGACTCTCAAGTGGCTCGAACTGATGATTTGTCCAAGTAGTTGGGATTAAAGACATGTGCTTTCACAGCTCAGGGAAAAGATAAACCCTGAAGTTGGCCAAGAAACAGAATGACCTAACTCTCCATGAAAATCTTTATACAGAGGTACTTGCTCTCCAGATAGAGAGTACACACATTAAGAGAGAAGCTTTACTAAGCTTGTTGGTGTTTCACTTCTTGAGTTCTTTATATATACAGGATATTAGCATTCTGTCAGCTGTAGGGTTGGTGAAGATCCTTTCCCAGTCTGTAGGGTGTCATTTTGTTTTGATGACAGTGTCCTTTGTTTTACAGAAGCTTTTCAGTTTCATGAGGTCCCATTTATTGATTATTGATCTTAGAGCCTGTGCTGTTGGTGTTGTGTTGAGGAAGTTGTCTCCTATGCCAATGAGTTCAAGGCTCTTCTCCATTTTTTTTTCTAACGGGTTTAGTGTGTCTGGTTTTATTGTTGAGGTCTTTGATCCATTTATACTTGAGTTTTGTGCAGGGTGACAAATATGGATCTATTTGTATTTTTCTACATGTAAACATCCAGTTAGACAAGCACCATTTGTTGAAGATGCTATCTGTTTTTCCACTGTGTTGTTTTGGCTTCTTTGTCAAAAATCAAGTATCCGTAGATATGTGAGTTTATCGGTAGGTGTCTGGGTCTTCTATTGGATTCCACTGTTCCTCCAGCCTGTTTACTTGCCAGTACCATGCAGTTTTTATTACTGTTGCTCTATAGTACAGCTTGAGATCAGGTATGGAAATACCTCCTGAAGTTCTGTTATTGTTCAGGATTGTTTCAGCAATTTGTTTTTTTTTGTTTGTTGGTTTGTTTTTCCATATGAAGTTGAATTGTTCTTTCAAGTTCTGTAAAGAATTGTGTTGGTATTTTGATGGTAATTGCATTGATAACCCAATTAAAAAATGGGGCACAGAGCTAAACAAAGAATTATCAATAGAGGAATATCAAATGGCAGAGAAACACTTAAAAAAATGTTCAACGTCCTTAGTCATCAGGAAGATGCACATCAAAACAACCCTGAGATTTCACTTTACACTCATTAGAATGTTTAAGATTTAAAAAGTCAAGTGACAACACATGCTGCAGAGGATGTGGAGAAAGGTGAACCCTCCTCCATTGCTGGTGGGAATGTAAACTTGTACAACCACTTTGGAAATCAGTCTGGTGCTTTCTCGGACAATCAGGAATAGTGCTTCCTCAAGATATAGCTATACCACTCTTAGGCATATATCCAAAATATGCTCAAGTACACAACAAGGACATTTGCTCAACCATGTTCGTAGCAGCTCTATTCATAATAGTCAGAATCTGGAAACAATCTAGAGATTCCTCAATGGAAGAATGGATACAGAAATTGTGGTACATTTACGCAATGGAATACTACTCAGCTATTAAAAAAAGAAAATTATGAAATTTTCAGGTAAACAGTGGGAACTAGAAAAGATCATCTTGAGTGAGGGAACCCAGAAGCAGAAAGACACACATGGTATGTACTCACTCATAAGTGGATATTAGCCATATAATATATGATAAACATACTAAAATCTATAGTCCTAAAGAAGCTAAACGGCAAGGAAGACTCTAGGGAAGATGCTCAATCTTTATTTAGAAGGGTAAATGCTATAGATATCAGAAGCAGGAGAAGATGGGGAACAGGATAGGGGCCTACCATAGAGAGCCTCTGAAAGACTACTGATCGAGGTATCAAAGCAGAGGCTGAGACTCAGCCAAACTTTGGGCAGAGTTCAGGGAATCTTATGAAAGAAGGAGATAATAGAAAGACTTGGAGAGGACAGGAGTTCCAAAGGGAGACCAACAGAGTAAAAAAACAAAAACAAAAAACAAAAAACCTGAGCCCTGGGGGCTATGCAGAGACTGATACCCCAACCAAGGACCATGCGTGGAGAGGACCTAAAACTTCTACTCATAGGTAGCCCATAGACTCATTTTCTAAGTGGGTTCCCTAGTAAAGGAAGCAGGGGCTGTCTCTGGTATGAACTCAGTGGCTGGCTCTCTGATCACCTTCCCCTGAAGGGTGCAGCCTTGCCAGGCCACAGAGGAAGACAGTACAGCCAGTCCTGATGAGACCTGATAGGCTAAGATCAAATAGAAAAGGGAGGAGGACCTCCCTTATCAGTGGACTAGGGGAAGGGCATAGGGGCAGAAGAGGGAGAAAGGGTGGGATTGGGAGGAGAGGAGGGATGGGGATAAAGCTGGATACAAAGTGAATAAATTGTAATAAAGAATAATAATTAAATAAAAAGAGAGAGAAAAGCTTTATAGCCTGAGCTGTGATTACTGACCAGACATATTCATCTCTAGCCACTAGTGCCTCTAACATTGGGACATTGAGGACTATTATTGGACAGGGAAAACACAGGAGGGAAATCCCTCAGCAGGGGTGTGCTGTTTGTCAGAAGCTGTTTCCTCTAAGAGAATGGAGAATAGATTCGGATGCAAATGGACAAAAAGCTAAAGACTGCAGAGTGGGGCAACTGTGGCTACTTCAGTTTGCTACGCTCATATAATGTTTGTCAACTGCTTGTCTTTTTAAAATGACATTTTTTCCTTCTGTAGATGTGGTTATCAGTTCTTTGTAGTTGATATTGATTTGACTGTGTAAAGAAATGTTTCCCCCATGTCTTTGCATGTGATGGAACCAAAAGAAATACGGAAGGCTAACACAAACTTGGTTTTCATTTCAATTGTTTCTGACTTACTTCTTAGTTCCATGATACCAGATCTGACAGTAGTCTTGCACACTGCTTATCATAGTAAGCGTTTGCACATATCCACACATGCACACACGAAACACACACACACACACACGCACACACACACACGCGCGCGCGCGCACAATAATTACCTATCAGGCATTAGTTGCTGATATATATTGAGAAATATTTTGAAAAAGCATTCAAAGGCTTGGGGGAACAAAGTGCAAGCAATGATGTTTTGCAAAACGAAGAGAGGGATGCTTACAATTTAAAAAAGACTTTCATTTACTCATTTCTTTCATTTATACTTCATTTGAGTTTTATTTCCAAATATACTCATGCAAAACACAGAATTATCCAAACAGTGCCAGTAACTGTGGACGTAATAAAACTCTATTATCATGGCTCCAATACTGACTGATTTTTCACACAGAATGCATCGTTAATTCTAAAGTTATTATATGTGTGTCGAAGTGCCAAATGAGAAGACGACAGAGCTAATATTAGTATCAAGCTAAAATGCTCTAGGGATTTTTTTGGTTTATAGCTGGGAATTGAACCCAAAGACTGACACATATTAAGGATTGAAACCCAAGACTCATGTGTACTGGAGACAGAATACGGAGAGCCATGCATGCTGGGGATAGAACCCGGAGATCCACCATTGTGAGAGCTGAGCCCACAGGTTTGCACATGCTAAAGTAAGCACTTTACTGTGTCTTAGACCTCAGCCTAAAACTACCCTTTTTTCCTTTTCTGTAGATGAAAAATAAACAAGCAGAATACAACTTTTTCAGTTCTTGCTCTCTCACAAAACTATCAATTGGAATAATTCTACATTTGAAAATCATGTTCACAAAGAGCTAAGAAATCTAGGGAACACATCACCCAGGTGTACAGTAGAGAAAAGAAGCGCACTGGAACAGCACATAGTTCCGTATTATCTAGCTGTGCCTTTTCCAAGCCTTGCATTGCAGTATGGAGAGAGATACCAGCCATGTGAGGATGACGGTAAAGTGAGAACCCAGCTTTGGTGTGGATTCTGGTACTTAAATCAGCAACTGTGATTTAAGCCACCCCATGGACCCATGCTGTAGGCTGCACATGGCTGTGCACTAGCTGCTGTACCAGGCTGGTTTCCACAAACGTAGGCTTGGAAATGTCTCCTTTGACTCAAAACTTCCAAAGTGAAAGCCTTCATTAGATCTCTGTAGTTCCAGGCTCCAGTCCGACTCTTGATAGAATTGGGCTGCAGGTTAATCTGTCTGGAGTCAGAAGCAAATCTGTTCCAATACAGGATGATCCTCCAGATTTAGGTCCAGGGCGTATACCAAATTAACCCTCATGGAAGCAGGATTAATTGTGGTCCCTAGAAATACAAGGTGTAAGCCTGCACCACTGATATCATGGTTCTTGGTCTACCATTCTAAGTCCAGTTGAAAAACCTATATCAGTAGTACCAAGCTTTGGCCCATCCACCTGCTGACAACAAACTAGACTACAAGAACTCAAGAAGAAAGCTTTCTATGGACCCTGAGAGCTAAGAATTTCTAAATGTGCTGAATGATGAAGGGGTTCTGCTGAATCAAGTCTGCAATGAGAAGAATAAAAGCTTGTTTCTTCAAGTGTTCAGGTGCCACTGCATGCTATAAAAGTGGCAAAAAATCAGTGGAACATGACACCAAAACAAACAAACAAATAAACCAGGGCAAAATAAATCCTCCATAATGATCCATAGACATGGAAACTGAGTCTCCATGAGATGCCTCAGAGGGTTAAGGCACTTGCTGCCTAGCCTGATGACATGAGTGATCCCCAAAACCACTCACTATGGTTGTCCTCTGTCCTCTACAGGCATGCCACGGTGTGCACGCATGCACACACACACACACACACACACACACACACACGCACACTCACACGTGCGCGCACACACACACACTAAATAAGTAAACAGATAGATAAATGTAATAGAAAAGGACTTCGCTGAAGGGAATTTGATAACAAAAACAAACAAACAAACAAACAAACAAACAAGAGTAGGGTTGTTTCCCCCTTTAGGATTCTCGTGGAGAAAACTTTTTTTTTCCAATTACAAATGGCTATCAATTAGAGATTGCTTCTGGGTTAGAAGCAGAAGATGGGGACTTGAACTTTCAACTTCCAACTCCAAGATTCCATCTGGTGAAGAACCATGAAGACCCTGTCATACTGTCACAGTTGCTTTGAGATCATATGTGTGTCAGCCCTGCTGTGGAAAGAAATAAATTCTTAATCAAAAGTCCTTTATAGGAGAGATGGAAATATGAAAAAGCCATTTAGGAAAGAAAGACTCTTTCTAGATGACCAATAATTGCAAAAAATGCTCCCTAATTTTTTTTTTTTTTTTTACAAACCGGGCAAATTCTAATATAAATGATTTCTGAAGCTAATATGCTAACTATAAGTGTTGGCATAAACGGTAGACTGCTATACTCTGAATGCAAACTTCATTAAATAGTCCAGCTACACACAGAGAGAGCTAAGCTGGTTTTCTAGAGCTCGCTTTCACAGACTAATTTAACAGGTTCCTCTTTTTGCTTTGAGTTGAGGCAAATAGTTCTGTGTGATGTACACAGAACTATTTCTTAGTTTCAAATACTGTATATCAGCTAAAATGAGTACATTCAAATTATAAGATGGAGCATAGGGTTTTTTTTTTTTACTTTTGTAATTTTTTTTAAAATTTTATTTTATTTAATTAATTATACTTTATTCACTTTGTATCCCCCCATAAGCCCCTCCCTCCTCCCCTCCCTAACCAACTCTCCCCTTCCCTTTCTTCATGCATGCCCCTCCCCAAGTTCACTGATAAGGGAGGTCCTCCTCTCCTTCTTTCGATCTTAGTCTATCAGATCACATCAAGAGTGGCTGCATTGTCTCCTTCTGTGGCCTGGTAAGGCTGCTCCCCCCTCAGGGGGAGGTGATCAAAGAGTAGGCCAATCAGATTATGTCAGAGGCAGTTCCTCTTCCCATTACTATGGAACCCACTTGGACACTAAACTGCCATGGGGTACATCTGTGCAGGGGTTCTAGGTTATTTCCATGCCTGGTACTTGGTTGGAGTATGAGTCTCTGGGAAGACCCCTGTGTTCAAATTTCTGGTTCTGTTGCTCTCCTTGTGGGGTTCCTGTCCTCTCCAGATCTTACTATTTCCCACTTCTTACATAAGATTTCATACACTCTGCCCAACCGTTGGCCGTAAGTCTCAGCATCTGTTTTGATAGTCTGCAAGGCAGAGCCTTTCAGAGGCCCTCTGTGACAGGTTTCTAGGTTGTTTCCTGTTTTCTTCTTCTTCTGATGTCCATCTCTTTGTCGGGATGGGGATTGAGCATTTTAGTCAGGGTCCTCTCTCTTGATTAGTTTCTTTAGATGTACAGATTTTAGTAGGTTTATCTTATGTTATAAGTCTATATGAGTGAGTATATACCGTGTGTGTCTTTTTGCTTCTGGGACAGCTCACTCAGGATGATCCTTTCCAGATCCCACCATTTACCTGCAAATTTCATGATTTCCTTATTTTTCATTGCAGAGTAATACTCCATTGTGTAGATGTACCACAATTTCTGCATCCATTCTTCAGTTGAGGGGCATCTGGGCTGTTTCCAGCTTCTGGCTATTACAAATAAAGCTGCTACAAACATGGTTGACCAAATGTCCTTTTTGTGTACTTGAGCCTCTTTTGGATATATGCCTAGAAGCGGTATGGCTGGATCTTGAGGAAGCACTATTCCTAGTTGTTTGAGAAAGCGCCAGATTGATTTTCAGAGTGGTTGTACAAGTTTACATTCCCACCAGCAGTGGAGGAGGATTCCCCTTTCTCCACAACCTCTCCAGCATGTGTTGTCACTTGAGTTTTTCATCTTGTCCATTCTGATGGGTGTAAGGAGCATAGGGTTTTTAAGGAAACTAAGTTAGAAATGTAAGAACAAAACAGAATAGGAACGGTGATATAGGGAGAGCTTACTATTTTGCCATGAGGAAGCTCACACAGTGCCCTCATTTTACTTGTTGTGTTTGCCAGACAAGGGTACTTTAGTATTTAAGACTTTACATGAGTCCTTAGAAATACAACATCAAGCAGAAAGGACCCAGAGTTTAGATGTCAATAAATATTTTATTAACAACATAAACAAAGGAAAAGACCTGCAGAGAGAAAACAGGCACAGTTAATGTATGATCACTAAATGTTAATTAAGTGAGAGATTGATTTCAAAATGCTGATAAATACACTGATTGTCTCTGTAAGATAGCCACCACCACCACCTCTTCTTCTGGATCTCCTTCCATATCTCCAACAAAGACTCATTATGTAGCCCAGGCTTCCCTTAAACTCATAATTCTCAAGCCCCAACCTCCCGAGTGCTGGGATTATGGGTGTGTACCACCACCCCAGTAATATTTAAGTTGACTACTTAAAGATTATTTTTTTTTGTTTGAAACATGATAATTGATGAACTGTGTCATCAGTTTTAAAAAAACTGATTTTAGATGGTGGTATGATAGTGGAGACAACAAGGCTGTTGGAAATTTGATTTGGCCCAAGCTCTTTTTTTTTTTTTTTTGTCAGTGTTCTGATGCTGTGAAAAGACACCATGGCAGTCTTATAAAGGAAAGTGTTTAATCAGTCTTGTTTACAGTTTTAGAGGTTTAGTCCATTATCAGTTTGGTGGGAAGCGTGACGACATGCAGGCAGACATGGTGCTGGAGTAGGAACTGAGAGCTCTACATCCAGATAGGCTGGCAGCAGGAAAAGAGAGAGAGAGAGAGAGAGAGAGAGAGAGAGAGAGAGAATGAGAGACAGACAGGACAGACAGACAGACAGACAGACAGACATTGGGTCTGGCTCAAGCTTTTAAAATCCCAAAGCCCACTCCCCAGTGACACACTTCTTCCAACAAGGGCACACAACCTAATCTCTCTCAAGTAGTGCCACTCCCTAGTGACCAAGCATTCAGATATATGAGCCTATAGCAGACCATTTTCATTCCAGCCACACTCCCTCTTCCAAGCTTCTGCATGCTATTTGGGACAGATTATTCTGGGAAACCAAGAAGACTGATAATGAATGTAGCTTTAAGATTCACTTGTATGGCATTTCTTAAAATCTCACCCACTGTTATACTAATGACAATACTGATACATTTACAGATCAGAACTGATACATTTACAGATCCGAAATGATAATGGGCTGCAATCAGAGACATGCGCTTTACATTTGCTTTTGATACAAGTATATACCGTAGATGGTTACTTTGGTTGTGAGCCTAGCCTTTAACGGCTGAGCCATCTCTCCAGCCCTGGTTATTTTGTATCTCAGTTTTCTTTTTCTTTTTTTTTTTTAATTTTATTTTTCTTTTTAGTTACATTTTGTTAACTCTGTGTCCCAGCTGTATCCCGCTCCCTCATTCCCTCCCCAACCCCGCACTCCCTCCCTGGTCTCCTCCCTGCCCCTTTCCAAGTCTACTGATAGGGGAGGACCTCCTCCCCTTTCATTTGACCCTGTTTTATCAGGTACCTTCAGGGCTGGCTGCAAAGTCCTCCTCAGTAGCCTAACAGACTGCTCCTCCCCTGGGGGGGGAAGTCAAACAGCCTGCCCTTGAGATCCTGTTAGAAATAGTCCGTGTTCCCCTTACTTTGGAAAACTACTTGGTTACTGAGCTACCACGGGCCACATCCGAGCCGAAGTTCTAGGTTATATCCATAGATGGTCCTTGATTGAGTATCAGTCTCAGAAAAGACCCTGTGCCCGGATATATTTGGTCCTTGTAGAGCTTCTATCCTTTCCATATCATACTAACTTCCCTTCTTTCATATGATTCCCTGCACTCTGCCGAGGGTTTGGTTATGAGTCTTAGTGTCTGCTTTGAAACTTGGAAACAACCCAGATGTCCATCAACGGAGGAATGGATACAGAAATTGTGGTATTTTTACACAATGGACTACTACTCAGCAATCAAAAAGGAGGAAATCATGAAATTTTCAGGCAAGTGGTGGGATCTAGAAAAGATCATTCTGAGTGAAGTATCCCAGAAGGAGAAAGACAAACTTGGTATATACTCGCTTATATAGACCTACAAGATATGATAAACATAATGTATCTCAGTTTTCATTCATTGACTAAGGCAGTTGATTGTATGCTTGGTAAAGGCCACTGTATTCTTGTGTGTGAATTAACCCACAAATACTGCACTGGGAAACAGAGGCAGCTCCTCTATCTCTAATGATCTCTTTTTCACTTTTTCTGGTGAAATATTTTGACCCATGGTAAGGAAAGCAAGACAAAGTGAAAGGGTGAGGCAATGAATTGTGTTTCATATCAACATGACACATGTAGAAAAGAGAGGCTGAGAGCTATAACTTATAGAAGTTGTGTAATTTACTTTAACTGTGTTTTAAGAAGAAAATGGCTCAGAAAGGTAGTAACTAGTTTAAAATAAAATCCGATAAATTTATAAATAAGAAATATAATGTGTGTCTTCTGTCTCTTAATAGCGTTATGTTTATTTTTTTTAATGTCTTACCATGCTGTTCTTTTTGTCATGTTGAAATAATTGGAGATTCTTTCATAGTCATGTAACTATTGCATACGGAAGTAAGGAATACAGATTATGTATTTTAGCATACAGATTTAGCAAAATCTCTGACATTAGGAAACAGAACCTATGCCATAAAGGCCTGGTATTGGATCCTATGACTGGAAAAATGTAGTCAACTGATCCAGATTGATACAGCCTAGCACCACACTGATATCAATACGGTCTGAAGAACAGAATGCAGATTATTACTATTTACACAGAGAAATAAAAAATGATTATTCAAAATATGAACACAAAACCTGTATTAAAGCCGTATAAAAACTGTATTTAAGCACTTAAAGGTTTGTTTATAACTTCTGATAGCAAGAGCCTCAGAATGCCCCTCACTTAAATCATGGAGGATTTTCTTCTTACAAAGGCAGTTTTCTCCTCTATATCAATCTCATGATTGCAAATGTTTGGATATAAGGAAAAATCCTGCAAAGCCCACATTGCAATTATGTCTTAAAACCATGTCTCTTTTACTGCTCTTAAATGAATTGTAAATGTTTAATTGCAGCTTACACGGAATGACTCTGTGTTGAAAGCAGCATGTAATCAGAGTCCTCAGTGACTCCGCTCACACAATGCACAGTGGTGTCTCAAATACTGGGTCCTCTGAGGACAGAGCTGCTTTGGAATTGGGCCTTGGAGCTGTGGAGTTGGACTCATGGAGTTGAAGATGAGGCCGCACAAAAATAATCTTAAATACCCTTTTTGTTTTATTTTCCTGTATTTGTATTCTCAAGAAATGCATGTGGTTGTTACTAGTTTCTCAGGAAGTGAAATCATTTCATTGAGGTTAAATGGGTAGTTGAAGCCCTGGAAGCTGTGGAAGAAGTGCTCTCAGCATCGAGAGAAAGAGAGAGAGAGAGAGAGAGAGATCCTAGGAAGACAAATTTCAGGAGTGATAGCTAGCTTTTTCAAATTACCATGTGGCACGTGGGCTAGGCCTTGGAATATATTATGAAGGCAGCATCTTGTATGTACTCAGCAATTTTCTGAAACTGAAGAGTGTCCTTAGGATATAATATTTTATAATAAAATTTCTAAGCCTTTTGGTAAATATCCCACTTACCTTCCAGCCCCGAAGTTAGTTATATTTCCTGTTGAGAAGGCTATAACCTTTCTCTGAAACCGGAGTCCTTGGTGAGTTCAAAATGATACTTTATGTATAATGCACCTTAAAGAGAAAAGCAACTTTGTCCTCTGAGGGTTTGAACCTACCTTTATACTTAGAAATGAATACCTTTAGACACTTCCAATCTTCAGATCTTTCCTCAGGGCAAAATGAGGAATCCTGGGTATGCCTGCCACGTTTGTCTCCCCACAGTAGAATTCTGTAATCCTCATAACACGGCATCTTATCATTGCTATTCCTTCCCCACTTCTCCTGCTGCTCCCAGACACCGTCTAGTGGGATAGAAGCACTTTATCACCTACTATTGAAAGTCTTTCAGCTATGCCTCATGGGATTCCTAATTAGCAAACCTCCTTCTTACTGCTGAAAGCTAAGAAAAAGGTCCAGAAAGGCACATAGGCAGCAAGTAAGATCCTATCTGTGTACTGACAGAGGCCAAGCTGTCACAGTGAACCAAGATATGACCCTGCCAATTAAGAAAGGACACTTACACATAAAGATCACTGGGATTTAGATAATGACTAAATTGCCAAACTGTAAAATCTTTTAAGAACAGAAAAAAGGAACTGGCAGCAATGTCTTTAAAAAAAACAAACTTGAGGTGAAATATCATTAGTAATGTGGGTCCCCTAGAAAGGAGGCTCTTTTGACCTGTGCAACCCTTCATTACATACCACTCAGAATACACGAGACAATAGCTACTGGAAAAAGCCCGTGCCCAGAAGTCCAAAGCCCTGGGTGAGGGTCTCAGCTTCCCCACAGATTAGCTTCCTGGGAAAAAAAAAAAAGTTTAACTCCTTTGATCTTCAGTTTGCATTTCTGTAAAACAGAGTGAGCAAAATCTGTCACACCTCACAAGATTTTATGATATAATGGGCAAGCACTCAGTGAATTTCTAGACAGAGTTCGCAGGACTTTCTGCATCACGCATGCTGAAGACAGACAAGATGGCAGCAAACCAGGGTTAAACACAAGGTGCTTTTACTCAGCACAGAATCTAGGGAGATGAACATGTCTGAGCTAGCAACCAACCCTGACAGGATGAGAAGCAGTGAGAGGTCTCTCCTAGTCACTGTCTCCCATCATCACAGAAATCAGGAGAGTACCCACCATCATTGCTACATCAAGACTACTTTGGTTTTCCGATGTCCATTTTCCATTTGTCCCCGGAAACAAGTAGTTAAGAATGACATAGATAAATAGAAGAGTTAGATTTACTAAGCTCATACTGATGTCTCTGCAATTCTGTGACGCCAGGAGTTAAGCAAGTTTGATTCACACAGCGTCTCTCTAATGAATGATAATTATTACTAAAGGCTATGGATTTCCATGGGAGAATAAATTAGGACTTTCGCCACTGGAGCTTTTAGCACACAGTCTACTCCAATGGGACTTCCTGTGCACTTTTCCTTCCTGTAGACCAGCTGCCATGTTTGGAAAGAATGTGTTGGTTGCTGAGAAGTTCCAGCCCAGCTTTCTCTCCAAGGATGCTTGATCCTTCCACAGGGAAATCGTTAGATACCCATTTGTGCCCAGAGCTACCGAGAACTCTAATGAAGTCTCTGGGAAGTTGCAATACAGACAGGAGGAGACATATAGGATATGGAGGAAATCCAATAAGTTGATCTCCCTGCCTACAGGGTGGCACAAAATTGTTTACAGTGAGTTGGCTTTCTCTCTAGTTTTCCTTTAAATACAATTTCATAAGTTTATTCTAGGCCAAGAAAATTCTTCTTGCTATTTAGAAATAAAATTTTAAAGTCTCTTCATTCCATAGCAGGGCATTGCATCCCTTTCTTTCCTACTGATGTGTTTTTCTTTTCAATCTTTACCTTCCAAATATCATATTTAAATATTTTATTTTTTCTTCTAGGGGAACCAAAAAGGAAAGCTACATAAATATATTTTTCTTACTCTATCTGTCATATAGTATAATCATTAGATCCTCTCTATTGAGAAAGGTTTTTTTTTTTTTTTGTCACCTGCTATATGTTGCTGATTAAAAAGAGAAGGGAACCCTTTTGGTTCCTTGGTTACATATATGTCTTAGAAATACTGTTAGCTATTTTTCTACCATATTTACTACTGTGAAGAGGTATAATTGCTTGTTATTAGGGAAAATAGCTATAAGAGATCAGCCAACAATGGCAAAATCAGAAAGTATAAACACACAAACAAAAGCATGCATTGAATTTTGTAATTAAGGATCAATCTCATTAAACTTTTAATTGTCCAAACCACTGTTTTTGTTTGCTTTTGTAAGATAGTGGCTTCCAGTCCAAATTACTTTTTATAAATTGAGAGAGAAAGTTTTATGTATTCATTGGTTAAAAAAGCTAGCCATAAATGAACTACCTCATATAATTATGCTTTTTAAAACAATACTAACTACTAACATCCACTCGCTGTGTTTTTATAAACATCATTAATGCTAGTTACCTTGCTGTGTAGTAGAGCTCTTAAGCTTATTTCTTCAACATAACTACAATTGTATATTCTTCCCAACAGCTAACTGCCTCACATTCTAGTAACTTCCATTTTACTCTATTTTTTGAGATAAAATTTCATTTTGATTGTGCATATCAGTAAGTTTTTATGCTATTTATCATTGTGTGAGTGGCGTGTTTCTCTAACCATAATGTTCATGTCATATCACTGACAGGAATTACTTATTTTATTGTGTCTAAAAAGTATCACATTCTATGTGTTATGTATGCATGTGTGTGTGCGCTGTGTGCTCTCCGTTTCTTTTTCTTCATCCATTCATTTTGTTGATGGATGGTTGGGTTGATGTGATAAGCATAGCTGCTGTGAATAGTGATGTGATAAATATGAGAGTGTAGATATTTATTTGATGCTCTGATTCTTTCTTCTTTGGTCATATGCCCTCAGTGTGTTGCTACATCCTAGCAGCTGTGAATGTAAGGTCTCCAAGCAAATGAGAATTGTAGAGATGGCTCATTTGCATTTCTCCTCATGAGAAACTTGTTCTTTGGTTGGAAAGGGTGTAGCTTACGACGCCCACAGCAGCCACACAACCATTACTGTCCAAAGGCCTTGGTTATTCTCTTTGCCCACCACTGTGCGTGGTAGTAAGTGTTAAGGCCTGGAAAATTGCTCCCAATGCAGCACTTTTATCATAGGCCCCCTCTGCTTCACAGAACCTGATGAAGTTGTCATAATCTTTATCCATCCTTATCACAGGGTGAGACATTCCCTGATTAACCTTGCCTCCTTCCTTCTTTACATTCATAAGTATCAGCTCTGATGACCATCCTAAACACTTGGTCTTCCATCTGGCTCCACCAACTTTACCTTCCTAATTATTATCCTCAGATAGTCCATCCAAATCTGTGAGAATCCAGAGAGACCAAGACAGACTCAGCATGGTCTTTATTTTTTTCTTAATTTTTTTATTTAACTTTTATTAATTACACTTTATTCATTTGGTATCCCCCCATAAGCCCC
>NW_026585689.1:2209991-2224813 GCF_907164565.1 Psammomys obesus | reverse complement strand
TTATTCATTTTGTATCCCCCATAAGCCCTTCCCTCCTCCCCTCCCAGGCCCACCCTCCCCCCTTTCTGCATGCATGCCCCTCCCCAAGTCCACTGAAAGGGGAGGTTCTCCTCTCCTTCTTTCTGATCTTAGTCTGTCAGTTCTCATCAGAAGTGGCTGCATTGTCAGGGTTCTAGGTTATCTCCATGAATAGTCCTTGGTTGGAGTATGAGTCTCTGGGAAGTTACCTGTGTTCAAATTTTCTTGTTCTGTTGCTCTGCTTGTGGAGTTCCCGTCCCCTCCAGCTCTTACTATTTCCCACTTGTTACATAAAATTCCATTCACTCTGCCTGACAGTTGGCCCTCAGGCTCAGTATCTGCTTTGATAGTCTGCAGGGCAGAGGCTTTCAGAGGCCCTCTGTGGCGGGTTCCGAGGTTGTTTCCTGTTTTCTTTTTCTTCTGATGTCCATCCTCTTTGCCTTTCAGGGTGGGGATTGAACATTTTAGTTAGGGTCCTCTCTTTTGCTTAGTTTGTTTAGATGTACAGATTTTAGTGGGTTTATTCTATGTTGTATGTTTATATGAGTGAGTATATACCGTGTGTGTCCTTTTGCTTCTGGGACAACTCACTCAGGATGATCCTTTCCAGGTCCCACCATTTACCTGCAAATTTCATGATTTCCTTATTTTTCATTGCAGAGTAATACTCCATTGTGTAGATGTACCACAATTTCTGCATCCATTCTTCAGTTGAGGGGCATCTGGGCTGTTTCCAGCTTCTGGCTATTACAAATAAAGCTGCTACAAACATGGTTGAGCAAATGTCCTTTTTGTGTACTTGAGCCTCTTTTGGATATATGCCTAGAAGCGGTATGGCTGGATCTTGAGGAAGCGCTATTCCTAGTTGTCTGAGAAAGCGCCAGATTGATTTCCAGAGTGGTTGTACAAGTTTACATTCCCACCAGCAATGGAGGAGGGTCCCCCTTTCTCCACAACCTCTCCAGCATGTGTTGCCACTTGAGTTTTTGATCTTGGCCATTCTGATGGGTGTAAGGTGAAATCTCAGGGTTGTTTTGATTTGCATTTCCTTAATGGCTAATGAGGTTGAGCATTTCTTTAAGTGTTTCTCTGCCATTAGATATTCCTCTACAGAGAATTCTCTCTTTAGCTCTGTTCCCCATTTTTTAAGTGGATTACTTGTTTTGCTGCTTTTCAACTTCTTTAGTTCTTTGTATATACTGGATATGAGTCCTTTGTCAGATAAAGGGTTGGTGAAGATTCTTTCCCAATCTGTAGGCAGTTGTTTTGTTTTGATGACAGTGTCCTTTGCTTTACAGAAGCTTTTCAGTTTCATGAGGTCCCATTTATTGATTGTTGCTCTTAGAGCCTGTGCTGTTGGTGTTCTGTTCTGGAAGTTTTCTCCTGTACCAATGAGTTCTAGGGTATTCCCCACTTTTTTCTCTAGCCGATTTAATGTGTCTGGTTTTATGTTGAGGTCTTTGATCCACTTGGACTTCAGTTTTGTGCAGGGTGATAAGTATGGATCTATTTTCATTTTTCTACATGTAGACATCCAGTTGGACCAGCACCATTTGTTGAAGATGCTATCTTTTTTCCATTGTATGGTGTTGGCATCTTTGTCAAAAATCAGGTGTCCATAACTGTGCGGGTTTATTTCTGGGTCTTCTGTTCGGTTCCATTGATCCACCATTCTGTTTCTATGCCAGTACCACAGCATGGTCTTTATTCAGTAACCTCCTCCACAAAGCCTGGGGAGATCTACCATCTGATCCAGAACCTGGCTCCTCTCATGATATCTTGTCTCAGGCAGCTTGTCAAGGATAGACAATAGAGAATAGAGAATAGAATTCAGTTTCTATTCTCACGAACGGAGCTGGTTAGGGGTTAGGGTTAGGGTAACATCTCTGGGTTGGGTATATTAACTAGGAGTAGTAGTCAAGAAAGAACTTGTAAGGAAACTTCTGCATCGTCCTATAGTCTGTTTGAAAACCTAGTTGTTCCCTTCACCTCTATAAATGTGCCCAATGAGGTGAAGCATCCACCCAGTCTATGAAGATGCTGCATCATGGTGGCCTGGTTCAGTAATATGCTTCTTGCATGTGATCTGCTTTCTCTAGTGCCTTTCTTCATCCTTGCTTTTGTGAAATTATGTGTTGCTACATAAAAATGGTAACATAGGTTTTTTACTTAGTTCTCCAAAGAAACTCAGCTAAAAATGGTATCACTAAAAAAATCACTTTTACTATTGGTAGTTTTCCATGTACCTGAGACTCCAATTAGCTGTTTTATTCAGTCCTATGTAACTCAGCATAACCTACTTTTTACAAAATATCAAACAATCATAACATTTTAGATACACTCTAGAAGGAAAAGGATTCAAAGATAGACAACTAGCTGTGTATTTATATAACTGGATAAACTGCATTGTGATTTGGAATGTTTATTCACGTACTTGGATAGAAATTTTATTATCCTCTTGTTTCTTCATCTATGTGTGTGTATGTTACCAATAAAATGGCTTAAATAATGGGACTTTGTTTGGAGTTTGAACAAATTCTTTGGAAGACTGAAAGCCACTGGAGTTAGTAGACCATTGAAGTAAAGCAATTTAAGATTGTTAAGACATTCTTACCCAAGTAATATTTATATATTTCGATGGGATACTTAATGAAAATCTGTTCATGTATACAATGTGTAGAAATTTAATCAGCATGACAAGCATTTCTACCTATCCAAATAATTAATCACTTTTTTGTGTTGGGTTTTTTTATTCTTCTGGATATTGTGAAATACTCTTTTCCCTTCCTTTGCTTCAGGAAAGAAACTCAATGAATTCCCCATCTTTACCATCTCTCTCTCTCTCTCTCTCTCTCTCTCTCTCTCTCTCTCTCTTTCTCTCTCTGTGTGTGTGTGTGTGTGTGTGTTTGTGTGTGTGTGTGTGTGTCAGATTTTTCACCCACTTATCCAATGTTTATTCTCTAGGTAGGGTCCATTTCTTAGTTAGGAAGAGTATAATGAACCCAAGAATGCCGAATCTTTGATCTCTAGTGATTTATCTCTTTTGGAAACATTTTCAATAGAGGAATCGAGGGATTATATGGTAGTTCTATTTTTAGTTTCTTTCTTTTTTTTTTTTACTTTTTAAAATAAATTACACTTTATTCACTTTGTATACCCCCATAAGCCCCTCCCTCTTCCCCTCATGGTCCCACCCTCCTTCCCCCTTCTTCACATTGTCCCTCCCCAAGTCCACTGATAGGGGACATCCTCCTCACCTTCCTTCTGATCTTAGTCTATCAGATCACATCAGGAGTGGCTGCATTGTCATCTTCTGTGGCCTGGTAAGGCTGCTCCCCCTTCAGGGGGACGTGATCAAAGAGAAGAGCAGGCCAATCAGATTATGTCAGAGGCAGTCCCTCTTCCCATTACTATGTAACCCACTTGGACATTAAACTGCCATGGGCTACATCTGTGCAGGGTTCTAGGTTATCTCCATGCCTGGTACTGGGTTGTTTATTTCTTTATATTTAAATATTTCTTTGACACATTCAGAGAGAGAGAGGGAGGGAGGGAAGGAAAGAAGAAGGGAGAGAGAGAGAGAGACAGAGAGAGAGAGGAAGAGAGAGAGAGAGAGAGAGAGAGAGAGAGCATGCTGTGGCATGCACAGAGAGGTCAGAGGACACCTTGTGCAACTTTGTTTTTTCCTTCCACCAGTAGGCTCTGGGATAAACACGGGTGCTGATGCTTGGTACCTCATCCACTGATGCATCTTCTCGACCTTCTATTTTGCTGCTGTTTTGGAATTTCCAAACTATTTTTACATAAGGACTATGCTAACTTATATTTCTTTTAAACAGTTCATGAAGGTACTTCTTTTTCTTCAGACTTATAAGCATTGCTGTTTTTCTTTTTGATGACAGTCATTCTACGTGTCGTAGATGATATATGATTGCTGTTTTGTCCATGTTTCCCTAGTGACTTCTCAGTTTTTCACATAATTTTTGAAAGTCTGTATGCCTCTTAAAAAGCTTTAATTTGCAGGATGTCAACAGTTATCAGGTACGGAAGGAGCAGGAGCTCAGGGAATCCGATGCATCACTGCTGAACTCTTTGCTATTGAGAGATTCAGGTAGAAGAGGAATTATTGTTTTCAGTTTTCTGTACACAGGTGACTCTGCCAGACTTCAATGAATATTCGCAACTCAGTGGTCACACAGATTAAACTAATGGTCACACTGGTTAAATGGCCTAAGAAAATAAAACAAAAAGTTATGAATTCAGGCAAGAGCCTGGCAGGGATGAAAGTGTGTTGATAGGGATGGGCTGAAGTTAAGATAGTGTATGAGAGAGAAATAAGGAATACGTATTGTTATAAAAAACAAAATTAATAAAGAAGTGCTGGTTTAATTCTTGAGCTTATTTTATAAATTGTATTATTATTTTGGAGTTCTGCTTCCAAAAGTTCCTTATATATTCTGAGTGTTAATCTCTTGTCAGATGAATATCTTATAAATATTTTCTTCTATTTTATAGATTTTCTTCTAATTCTGTTGATTGTTTCATGTTTGTGGGGGGTGTGTACAAAAGTTCTGTAGTTTGATACAATCCCTTGTATTTGTTTTTAATTTTCTGACTATGTCTTTAGAGTCCAACCCAAAACTTCATTATTTATATAATTGTGAGTGGTGTTTGCCTTATATTTTCTGGTAAGATTTCATTGTTGTAATTGCTGCTTCTCTCTCCCTTTCTCTCTGCCCCCAAAGTCCTCCAATTCCCCTCCTCCTCCTACTGATGTTTTGAAAATTAATTCTCTGTTATTCATATTATTCACCTTCAGTGCCTAGAAGGGCTTTGTGTTGCAACATCCCAAGTAGGTGGGAGTATAGGTACATGCCACAAATTTTAAATTTAACACTTAGGTCTTTAGTCCATCTTGAGCTGATTTTTCTGTACAGTATAGGAAGGAGAATCCAGTTTCATATTTCATAATGTCATTTGGTCAGGACCATTTATCAAAGAGGCTATTTTCCTCCTCCACTTTATGTTCCTTACATCTTTGTCCAGAGTTATTTAGCTGTAAGAACGTGAATTATTATTATTATTATTATTATTATTATTATTATTATTAATTATTTATTTTTTGTTCCACTGGGCTAGTGTCTCTTTTCATAAAGGTGTAATGTGCCTTTTGGTTACTACATCTTTGTAGTATGTTTTGAAACTTGGTATTTTGATGCTTCTAGCTTCATATTCCTTTTAGAATTGCTTTGAATAATTTGGGTCTTTGGTGGTTTTGAATGAATTATAGTTCCCTTTTCTGCAGTTTCTGTGAGGAAAATGCTGTTATGATGAGAATTACATTGAAACTATAGGTCATTTTGAGACATATGCCAATTTAACAATATCAATCTTTCCAATCTGTGAATATAGGACATATTTCCAGTTTTGTGTCTTTTATAGTTCTTTTCATGGGTACTTTATAATTTCATTCATAGAGAACCTTAACTCTTTCAGGTATATTGATTATTTCTTTAGTTTTAGAAATTACAATATAATTACATAATTTCCGCTTTTCTTCCATCCTCCAAATCATCCCATATTACTCCCACTCCTCTCTCTCCTGCAAATTCATGACCTCATTTTTTATTAATTGTTGTTACATGTATGTATGTATATGTATACATATACATATATATTACAACCTCTTCAGTCCAACTGTCCATTTAATATTAACTTGTACATATGTTTCAGGGTCAATAATTTGGTGTTGAATAACCAGTTAATATGCTCTTCCCTGGAGAAGACTATTTCTCCAGTTCTGCTGCCAGCATTTCTCAGTTGCCTGTAAGGATTGAGGTCCTGAGGACTTTTCCCTGTCCACTTTGGCATCTCTATTGTTGTTCTTGTTAGGCTCCTAAGTTGTTTTTATTTTTTTTTAATCTACTGAAGATGGGATTACTCTCTTATTTTTCACTAATTAATTTTGGATTGAAAAAGTTGCCTTTTGCATGCATTGGATTTTTTTCTAATCTTTCAACTTTATTGAA
Source organism: Psammomys obesus (assembly GCF_907164565.1). Taxonomy (NCBI): domain Eukaryota; kingdom Metazoa; phylum Chordata; class Mammalia; order Rodentia; family Muridae; genus Psammomys; species Psammomys obesus. The sequence continues at coordinate 2,218,766 of NW_026585689.1, read as the reverse complement.
TTTGTCATCTGCACACATGATTAACTTAACTCCTTCCTTTTCATTTTTTAATTTAATTTAATTTTTATTAATTTGTTTATTCACTTGTATAATAAAAATAATAAAAAGGGAGCCCAGAAGTAGCTCCCTTCCCTATCCCCTTTCACTCTTCCTCCCTCTTCTTTTCCTATGCCCCTTCTTCAGTCCACTGATAGGGGGAGTCATCCTCCCCTTCCATCTGATCCTAGTCTATCAGGTATCATCAGGACTGGCTTCTTTGTCTTCCTCTGTGGACTGGTAAGGCTGCTTCCCCATCAGATGGAGGTGATCAAAGAGCCAGCCTATTAGTTCATGTCAGAGAAAATCCCTATTCCTATTATTGGGGAACCCTCTTAGACACTGAGCTGCCATGGGCTACTTCTGTGCAGGGCTTCTAAGTTATCTCTATGCATGGTCCTTGGTTAGATTATCAGTCTCACCAACGACCCGTTTACCCAGATTTTTTCATTCTGTTGCATCTTCGTGGAGCTCCTGTTCCCTCCAGGTCTTTCTATCTCCCCCTTCTTTCATAAGATTCCCTGCACTCTGCCCAAAGTTTGGCTATGAATCTCAGCATATGTTTTGATACCCTGCTGGGTAGAGTCTTTCAGAGCCCCTCTGTGGTAGGCTCCTGTCCTATTCTCTGTTTTCTCCCTCTTTTGATATCCATCTTGTTTCCCTTTCTGAAGGAAGATTGATCATCTTACCAAGGGTCCTCCTTCTTGATTAGCTTTCTTAGGAGTACAGATTTTAGTATGATTATCCTATATTATATGTCTAATATCCACTTATAAGTGAGTACATACCCTTTGTGTCTTTCTGCTTCTTGGATACCTCACTCAGAATGATCTTTTCTAGATCCCACCATTTACCTACACATTTCATGATTTCCTTGTTTTTAATTGCTGAGTAGTATTCCATCGTGTAAATGTACCACAATTTCTGTATCCATTCCTCAACTGAGGGACATTTTTGTTGTTTCCAGCTTCTGGCTATTACAAATTGGATACTTTCTTTCTCTTGACCAACTGCTTCTCTAAGACATGGTGTAGTCTGTTAAATAAGAGTGGTGAGAGAACGTCTCTGATTTATTCTGGCCAAGTGGAGTCTTAAGAAGTAAATGGAATTCAAAAGGAAGAGAAGGTCAAGGTGAAAGACTGTAAACAACTGCATATTAATACTTCATCAGATACATGGAATGATGTGGAGGACCACAATATACTATCTAACTTCACCCAAACTAATGAGTCACTGAATCCAAATGTCTGTCATTGCTTAGTAGTAAGATGAAGCCAATAAAATAGTCTTTGAGTATTAAACAGTCACCATTTGACCTTGTAAAGAATTTTATATGCATTGGTTGTATGAAAAGTTCTTCACATGGTCAAGTGTCCTACAAATGCCTGGCCCAACGTGAGAGCCATTCCATGGAAGAGAGCCAGCCCCTAACACTATTAACAATATTCTGCTATGCTTGCAGACAGAAGCCTAGCATAACTTTCTTCTGAGAAGCTCCATCCAGAAGCTGATTAAGCAGATGCTGAGACTCACACCCAAATACTGGGAGAGGTAGGGAGTATTGTGGGAAAGTGGAAGGAAGAATAGAAGGACTTGGAAGTGACAGGAGCTCCACAAAAAACACCAACAGAACCAACTAAGAAGGGCCCAGAGGGGCATGCAAAGACTGAAGCACCAACCAAGGACCATGCATAGACTGGACCTAGGCCCCCTAAACAGATGAAGCCAATGGGCAGTTTGGGCTTCATGTGGATTTCCTAGTAAAGGGAGAGAGGGCTGTCTCCAAAATGGACTCTATTTCCTGTTTTTTTTTTTAATGGTCATTATTTTATTTTATTTTTTCTTATTAGTTACATTTTTTTAACTCTGTATCCCAGCTGTATCCTGCTCCCTCTTTCCCTCCCCAATCCCACCCTCCCTCCCTCATCTCCTCCCTGCCCCTTTCCAAGTCCACTGATAGGGGAGGACCTCCTTCCCTTTCATCTGACCCTGTTTTATCAGGTATCTTCAGGACTGGTTGCAAAGTCCTCCTCTGTGGCCTAACAGTACTGTTCCTCCCTTGGGGGTTGGGGAGGTCAAAGAGCCTGCCATTGAGTTTCTGTTAGAAATAGTCCTTGTTCCCCTTACTATGGGAAACCAACCGGATACTGAGCTACCACGGGAGACATGTGAGCAGAGGTTCTAGGTTATATCTATTCATGGTCTTTAGTTGAGTGTCAGTCTCAGAAAAGACCCTGTGCCCAGATATATTTGGTCCTTGTGGAGCTCCTATTCTTTCCACATTATACTAACTCCCCTTCTTTCATACGATTCCCTGTACTCTGCCAAAAGTTTGGTTATGTGTCTTAGTATCTGCTTTGAAACACTGCTAGGTAGAGTCTTTCAGATGCCTTCTGCGGTAGACTCCTGTCATACGTTCAATGTACATCCCATTTGTCTTTCTAAATGAGGATTGATCATCTTACCCTGTGTCTGCTTTCTTGATTATCTTCCTTAGGTGTATAGATTTCATTATGTTTATCATATCTTGTAGGTCTATATAAGTGAGTATATACCATGTTTGTCTTTCTCCTTCTGGGATACTTCACTCAGAATGATCTTTTCTAGATCCCACCATTTGCCAAAATGGACTCTATTGCCTGTTTTTTAATCACTCCCCCCTGGCAGGGCTGCCTCACCAGTCCACAGGGGAAGAGGACTTGTTTGGCCCTGATGTGACTTGATGAGGTGGGATGGACTGGTAAGGGCACTCTCTTTTTTTCTGAGGAATAGAGGAGGGGCAAGAGGGAGGGAGAGTGGAACTGGGAAGAGAGGAGGAAGAAGGCTATAATGATCCAGATGTAAAGTGAACAAATAAATAAATCAATAAAAAAGAATTTCACATGTATAGCCACATTTCTCTCTTAGTTGTAATGTGTGTTTTCTTATTCTTTTTCAGAGATGAGTAAAGTCCTCTCTTTGGACAGAATGCTCATTGTTGCACAGATCTTTTGTGGCTATGTTGCAATATAAATCAGAAGTTTATAATACCCTTGGTCCCTGTACCACTACAATGCTGTCATAAGTACTGACCCACATGATTAATGATTCAGTGAATAGTACATTACTAGAACATACAAAGTAGTTTAGAGTTAAGATGTTCAATTAGCTTAAGATTTTCTTCTGCCCATTTGCTTTATATTCATGAGTAAGAGTAATGAGTCTTTTTTCTTCACCCCCAAAATGGGTATGTGAAAGTGAATGTGTGTGTGTGTGTGTGTGTGTGTGTGTGTGTGTGTGTGTGTGGTGTGTAAGCATACATGAGTACAGATGCCTGAGGAGGCCAGAATAACCATTCAGATAGACTGGAGTTGGAGTTACAGGTAGACGTGAGTTACTTGATCCAAGTGTTAGGAACTGAACTCCAGTTCTCTGCAAGAGCAGTGAGAACACTTAGCTCTGAGCCATCTCTCCGGTCTTCATGAGGATCTTTAACAAGTCAAGATATAGGTCATGGAACATAGCCTCCTTGAACACAGAGGTAGAGTTGTCATACTCTAGGGCCAAGACATCTGAGAGGTTGTGTCCTGAGGAACACAGAATGAATCTGTTAGACCAGCAGCATTTCTTTTCTATATGAAGTTTAGCCTTATCAGGTGGTGTTTTCTGTCTCTTACCTTTTTGCACTCAGAAAGGCTGCAACTATTTCTCAGAGGCAGCAGAGCCACTGCTGTCTGTCATGACACTCAGGGTGTCATGACTTTAGTTATTATATGACAGTATTGAATTCAGAAAATGTTCTAAATGAAAGTAAACTACTTTATAGGCTTGCCGGGGAAGGTGCAGGGAAGTTGAAATAATTTCCTATATACCATCATACTAAATACTGTTCCTGCCAAAAATAAGCAAACAGTTAAAAAATTAAATTGGATTCTTTATTCTGTCAAGAAATTATCATAATTAAAAAAAACAATATTTATATTCAGGCTGATCCAATGCACTATTCCACAGAGTGCTCATGCTTTTAAAGTAGGAGGAAATGTCTCTTGAGAAGGGAGTCCAATTCCCTTAACCTTTACTGAAACTCATCACAACCTTTCCTTGAATTTCTGGCTCTGCCCATTTGGTACATTATTATTTAATAACACTGCAGATTTATCTTGCTCCAAGTAAACCACAAAGATAAGTTGTGAAAGTGATTAGATACGATCCCTTACTTTTCACGGGTGTTTGCCACACAATGACTCCAAAGGAGCATATTGAGAATAGAATTTGCGTTGTAAAGACATCAGTTTCCATATACACTTCTGGGGAGTCTTGCTATACTTGACATAAGAATGATGTATCTGTGTGTGAAGAGATTATCGTAGCACTAACAGCCACCTGGGAAAGCACCACATGAACAGGAGCCTTGCTCAGTCTTGACATTGCTACTGGAGTCCATCTTGGATCATATGTATGCCTGTACTTCCTTATCCCTTTACAAAACTCAGTTGGCTGTGGTGTATGCGTGTGTATGTGTAAGTGAAGTATTTCATTTTATTATTTTATTGCAGGGTTTAGAATGGAATGGGGTTTCATAATCCTATAATAGCAATTGCTTCACCAGGGCTATGATATATCCATAACATCTAGCCCAGTACCTAGGACATGAAGATATTCAATAGCACAAAATGGTTTTATTTCCTCAGATGTCAGGATGAGATGAGGGCTGTCCCTAAGCCTTTCTAGCTCTTTTTGAACTCTCCCTGACAGGTTCAACTCAGTTGTTCTGGCCTAAACTCCTCTTCAAGATGAATGATTCGAACTGACTTCTCTGGTTTCTCTTGGCTTCTGACTGAATTTCTCTGCCTGGCCTCAAGCTAATTCTAGCAATACGTTTAAATTTTTGGGCTCCTTCTCCTTTTTCTGCTCATTCTGTCTTTATCTCTGTCTAGTTTGTCCTCTCTACAACTTCTTTCTGTAAAACTATCCCATTAATCAACTCTCACTTCTCTCTCTCTCTCCCTGTGCTGCTCTTGAATATCCTCTCCTGTTATAAGAGTTGGCCACATCCTATCTCTGACTCATTCTGTCAAAATTTTCTCAGGTTCACTACTTTGCTTGCCCCTCAGTTAGATGTCATTTTCAAACATGGCTGCTTCCTTCTATAAACTAACCTTGCCTTCTTTGTACTAAGGTGTGTACTAAGGTCATGTCTGTATTCTAGCTAGCTCATACTGCAATCCAAAGTGTGTTTGCATTCCAGCCATGTCTCATAGACCTAGAGTGTTTTTGAATGTGGCCCCTTGCCAGAGTAGCCATGTTGCTGGATCAAAATTCCTCCACACAATAGAGTTCTGTTAAACGGATTTATTTATTTATTCAGCCATTTATGGTTGTATTTATCTAAAATGTAGGGGTTGCTTTCTAAGGGACTATTACTAGTGTAGGCACAGAAAATATATTAAATATGTGTATAACTCTGTGTGTGAATTCGTTATCACACAAGATCCAGGTGTTTCTTAGGCATCAGTGGTATTAATATAAAAGCTGAAATTTTGGAATATCTGGTAGTGCAAATTACTAATGGAGTAAGGATCACTATCGTGCTATGAGTGAGAAAACATCTTTTTCAAATGCCAATATGAATAAGTGTGAGATTAGAAGATTAAGCCAGGGTAATAGAGGTTTTATATCCTTGATCTGAAAAGCTTGGCTCCAAAAGTTTACAGAACCTAGAGCTTTTTGAACACTGACATGATACTATAACTCACAGTTAACATACAGGTACAGTAAAAATATCATATAAAGTAAACCTGAGGTCATGTGTACCAAGTCTATTTGAAACATAAAAGAATGTCATGCTTAAATTTGCATTCTTTCCCAAGATCTCTCATCAAACACATGCAAATGTTTAAAATCCAAAACGGAAACTGAAAATTTATTGGTCCCAAGCATCACACACTAAGGATGTCCAATCTATATTCTTTTTACCTCAGTGACACAAGCCATTTAAATCATAGTGGGGTTCCATATAATATAAAATCTGCATTTTTGTATACCCTTTATACAAGAAGTAATAGAATGTCTGACCCTTGAGAGAAGGTTGTATTCATTTTTAGGTATATAGTCCTTGCTGCATTGCAGATGTTCATCATATGTTTGTGGATGGTGAAGTTCTTAATATAAGAAAAGTTATCACCGACTAAGAGGAAGAAAACCTTCCTAATTTGGATGTGCTTCACAGTGTACAAGGTGTTTATGACCCTCAATTCAGGAAAGGTAAGGTACTGATTATACTTTGTTAAAATGTAAAATGTTTCACTTTAAAAATGAAAAATTTCCCTGATGAATTGGCAAAAAAAAAAAAAAAGTCCTTGTGAGGACACAAAGACACAGAGCATGTTCATCGATGAGTTTTGGCTGCAGGCATTGGCACAGTGTTCTTGGAAGACTGTTAGAGAAAATATTTCAGTCTCAATTAAGTAGAGAGTAGTAGTACTCCAGGTTTTGTAACCTTTTGGAATCAAGTTTTTCAGATCAAGGATACAAAACCTCTATTACCCTGGCTTAACTTGCTACATTAGACTCAAGACTGTTACATACGATTTTAAGTTATTTCTAAAGAAAAAAAAATTATATTTTAAGATTTGTTTCTAAGACTATATTTAATCTTCTAATCTCACACTTATTCCTATTGGCATTTGAAAAAGACTTTTTCTCACTCAATGCATGATAGTGATCCTTACTCCATTAGTAATTTACACTACCAGATATTCCAAAATTTCAGCTTTTTATATTAATACCACTTCTAGTAACGGTATTATCCTTAAAGAGATAATCTGACAGAACAACATCCTTGTTTGGACAAAGAAAATTTAAGACAATGAAATAATCTGCTCCTAGGCTGTCTGACAGCCTGCCCTGCCCTGCCAATTTATCATTCTTCACCCCAACTGCTTAATCTTCCTCGACCTCAATTCCTGTCCCCTTCACCCCCAATTCCTTGCTCTCTCCAAATCAGCCTGGTTCTTCAACAGCAGCTGATATTGAGAAGTTTTGTTTTTCTTAAGGGAATGCTCCAGTGTGATGGGAGGAAGCAGGTTGGAGAAGCATGCTAGATAAAGAAAGGACTCCAAGCTAGCGTCCAGCCTTGCATAGACTCCTGGACTCCTCTTCTTGACACAAGAGAAATATAGAAGATGGTTTCTTCCAGGTGGAGATAAAGAAGCTGGCAGTGTTGGATGAGGACATTCTCTGAAGGGAGGGATATTCCCTGCAGTCCTGCATGCCTGAATGCCTGGACAGAAGGCCCAGATGTAGTGTTAGAGGACAGAGAAAAAGGCACGCGCAACACACACCTGCACCGTGTTAGGCCTTAGAGGTTTCCAGTGTTCAGTGCGTCTGGACGTCCAATAACCACTGCACCTAGGCATCTAATGCCCACTGCACTGGGGCTTTTTGTAGTATAGGAACTGCTTTACAGGGGAAGAAATAAAGCAGATTTATCTCCATTATTAAGACAGGGACCCAGAGAAGGTTGGTAAATAAGTGGAAGGTAGCTATATTCTGAGATCTTAAGGAATTTTTTTTTGTTGTTGTTATATTACATTGCTAGAACCCAGATGAGTCATAAAGAGGGGATGATTGGCTTTTGGATTCATAAATAAGGCTCACCAGTACAAGTTGATACGTTTCAACAACCAGAGCGGCGAGGGAACTTTTCTTCTTTGAAAAGTCAACCTGGAGTAAAGGCTACATTGCTGTAAACAAGGTTTCTGTGGCGTGTAGGGCTAGATTTTTCTCTGCTCTGCCTCACATAAATTTGGTTAAATTTACCATTTCTCTGCGGCATCCGAATAAACAAGTGCTTGAGTTAACTCATTATAAATGCATGGCAGCAGGCTGCTTGCTGGGGTGAGGTAAGCCATTGGAGTGCAGGACACGAGTCCCACGTGAACAGGGACACAATAGAAGGGCAGGCTTGTGACCATTGTGGTATTCACATCTGTGGCAGCAGAAGCAGTAAGATGACAATTTTTGGAAAACTGCGGTTAGTAAGAAGGGCAATTTAGTATTTACAGGACAAGAGGTATTCTTGTCCAATAGATACATTCATTGCCAAGCACATACTTCCTTTTCAGTTTTCCCAAGTTTTATTAGTGTGCCATCTGCCTGTTTGCTCTATTTTATGGTACTTTGTACTTAGGGCTTGTGTGTGGGAGAGAAGAGTCAGTATCAATTGCTAGGAAAGCCTGCAAAAAACAAAACAAAACAAAACAAAACAAAAAAACAGTCATGAATTTTCTGATGGATTGCTATGTTTGTTAAACATCAGAGTGGACAATTCCCTCTCACCATATAATCTAATCTTTACCTCCTACATAGGAATTGCTCTTCTCATTCTTAAAACAAGAAAATAGAGGCTTAGTAACACAATGGCTATGTTAAAACAATTTAATGTTGGATTAAGGTTTCAAATATGACCCAAAGCTTTTTTTTTTCTCTTTTTACTAACCCAAAGTATTTGTTAATAATATCATTAAGGTGGGTATGGTGGCACATCTCTTTAATTCCAGTACTTGGGTGGCAAAGGTGGGCAGATAGCTGTGAGATCGAGGCAAGCCTGGTCTACCTAGTGAGTTCTAGTACAGCCAGAACTACATAGAGAGACACTGTCTCAAAAAACAAAGATCCATACTTATCACCCTGCACAAAACTGAAGTCCAAGTGGATCAAAGACCTCAACATAAAACCAGACACATTAAATCGGCTAGA
>NW_026585689.1:2098366-2204991 GCF_907164565.1 Psammomys obesus | reverse complement strand
TTTTTTTACGTGACGATTTTTCAATTTATTAATCTCAGTTGGTTTTATTTTTGTAGCTGAGGATATAATACTCTCAACAGAGTCAGAATGATAATGGCATTATTGAATGGGTAGGGCCTTGAGTCTCTTAAAAGAGAACTGAGACAGAAGTCCTCCCACAAGATAGCATTAAAAAAAAACCCAACAACAGCAACCCACCCACATGAAATATGGACATATTTAAAAATTACTCTAAATTATCACCATTACCACACCTCCTAGGTTCCTACATTCAATCTGTTTAGAGATTGTGATGACATCTTAGATTGTAAAGGGTAGCACTGTCCTGTCCTTGACTTGCTACATTGACCCAGAAATACTGCACAGAGAAAAATGATCTAAAGCTTGCCCTTCTCTCTGTGCCTTGAGATGAACATGTTGCTTCTATCTGTGTGGGTGCAAAAGCCTTTTACAAAGACCTGGTCTGTATAAAATAAACTTAATACAGCTTGCCTTGGGAAGCAATTGAGAGAACAGTATAGATTTGATGTGCTATCTGTTCTATGCTGATATGTGATCTGGGTGAGAACTCTGTGCGGACCTTCTTTCTCAGATACAACCTTTAAAATACATCCTACCATACATCAGGAGACACAATCCCTTGCATACACTCTGCCATTGGTCAACAGATATACACACCCCCTTTTCTATGCATCTTACCATTCATTGCTCAGCAGATACACCCTTTTTCACCATACTATAGATCATAGGTAGCAACAATTATTCTCTGGCCAATTCACAGGGAAAAATAAATTCTGAAAGTCCTCTGTTAATTTCCAAGAATATTATTTCGTAAGTCTATTTTCACTGATCAGATCTGGTTAGGCTAGTTCAGTTTTTTTTTCTTGATTTTTAGAAAATATTACCAATGATATTTTAAAGAATAATAATTCACTAAGTATTGTGGGCACACCTTTGATCCCAGCACTTGGGAGCTAGGGGCAGGTGAGTTTCTATGAGTTCTAGGCCAGTCTGGTCTGTGTAACAAAACAAAACAAAACAAAACAAAACAAAACAAAACAAAACAAAACACACAGAGAGACCTTTGGTAAGCACTGCTTGTTAAAGATCTCTTTGTGTGTGCATGTGTGTGTGTCTTGTAGGCTTCAGAATCTTCTCTTAAAACTTGCAGAAACGTCTTATTGTGCACTTGAGCCTCTTTTGGATATATGCTTAGGAGTGGTGTAGCTGGATCTTGAGGAAACGCTTTTCCTAATTGTCTGAGAAAGCGCCAAATTGATTTCCAGAGTAGTTGTACAAGTTTGCATTCCCACCAACAATAGAGGAGGGTTCCCCTTTCTCCACATCCTCTCCAGCATGTGTTGTCACTTGAGTTTTGATCTTGGCCATTCTGATGGGTGTAAGGTGAAATCTCAGGGTTGTTTTGATTTGCATTTCCCTGATGACTAATGACTTTGAGCATTTCTTTAAGTGTTTCTCTGCCATTCGATATTCCTCTATCAAGAATTCTGTTTAGCTCTGTTCCCCATTTTTTAACTGGATTACTTGGTTTTCAGCTTTTCAGCTTCTTTAGTTCTTTATATATACTAGATATTAGTCCTCTATCAGATAGAAGGTTGGTGAAGATTATTTCCCAATCTGTAGGCAGTTGTTTTGTTTTGATGATAGTGTCCTTTGCTTTACAGAAGCTGTTCAGTTTCATGAGGTCCCATTTATTGATTGTTGCTCTTAGAGCTTGTGCTGTTGGTGTTCTGTTCAGGAAGTAGTCTCCTGTGACAATGAGTTCAAAGCTCTTCCCCACTTTTTCTTCTAACCGATTTAATGTCTGGTTTTATGTTGAGGTCTTTAATTCACTTGGAATTTAGTTTTGTGGAGTGTGATAAGTATGGATCTATTTGAAGTTTTCTACATGTACCCACCCAGTTAGACCAGCACCATTTGTTAAAGATGCTATCTTTCTTCCATTGTATGGTTTTGGCATCTTTGTCAAAGATCAGGTGTCCATAAGTGTGTGGGTTTATTTCAGGATCTTCTGTTGGATTCCATTGATCCACCGGTTGGTTTCTATGCCAGTACCATGCAGTTTTTAGTATTGTTGCTCTGTAGCACAGCTTGAGATCAGGGATGGAGATACCTCCAGAAGATCTTTTATTGTAGAGGATTGTTTTGGCAATTCTGGGTTTTTTGTTATTCCATATGAAGTTGAGAATTTTTCTTTCAAGGTCTGTAAAGAATTGTGTTGGTATTTAATGGAAATTGCGAATATGTAGATTGCTTTTGGTAAGATGGCCATTTTTACTATGTTACACAATCATGTTCATAGAAGCTTTATTTGTAATAGCCAGAACCTGGAAACAACCCAGATGCCCCTCAAATGAGGAATGGATACAGAATTGTGGTACATTTACAGAATGGAATATTGCTCAGAAATAAAAACAAGGAAATCATGAAATTTTCAGGTAAATAGTGGGAACTGGAAAAGATCATCTTGAGTGAGCTATCCTAGAAGCAGAAAGACACATGGTATATACTCACTCATATAGACATATAATATAGGATAAACCTACTAAAATCTGTACACCTAAAGAAACTAATCAAGAGGAAGGACTCTTGCTAAAATGCTCGATCCCAATTCAGAAAGACAAAGAGCATGGACATCAGAAGAAGGAGAAAAGACGGAACAAGTCAGGAGCCTGACACAGAGGACCTCTGAAAAGCTTTGCCCTGCAGACTATCAATGTAGATGCTGAGACTTATAGGCAACCTTTGGGCAGAGTGCAGGAATCTAAGAAGTGGGAAATAGTAAGATCTGGAGAGGACAGGAGCTCAGCTCCACAAGGAGGGCAACAGAATTTAAAAATCTGAGCACAGGAGTCTTTCCTGAGACTGATACTTCAACCAAGTACCACACATGGAGATGAGCTAGAACCCCTGCACAGATGTAGCCCATGGCAGTTCAGTGTACAAGTTGATTCCATAGTAATGGGAACAGGGTCTGTCTCTGACATGAACTGATTGGCCTGCTCTTTGATCACCTCCCCCTGAGGAGGGAGCAGCCTGACCAGGCCACAGAGGAAGACAACGCAGCCACTTCTTATGAGATCTAATAGACTAAGATCAGAAAGAAGGAAAAGAAGACCTCACCTATCAGTGGACTGGAAGAGGGGCATGTGTGGAGAAGGGGGAGGAAGAGATGGATTGGGATGGGAGGAGGGAGGGAGCTACAGGGGAGATACTAAGTGAATAAAGTATAATTGATAAAAAAAAACCTGAAGAAATGTTTAACATTTCTTATTCTGGATTTTGATTTTGCTTACCATTCTGTGCACTTCTGTAGGATTTTCTGGAAATCTATTTTGTTCAGTTTAGGAAAATAGAAAAGCATTGCTTCAATAATTTCTATATTCAGTTTCTCTGGAACTCCAGCTGGTAGAAAGCTGGGCATAATTCTTTAATTTTGTTTTTTTTTTCTTTTCCATTTTTTATGTGCTGATACAATTTATTCTGCTTCCTGCATTCTTCAAATATCAATGCTGTTCTTAATTTTGGTTCATTTCATCTATGCCATTTTTTTCTTTTTAAAAATTAGGAGCTCATTTTAATTCCAAGATAGTTTCCTCTTCAGGAGGCATTGTGCTTTTATTTTCAAAAGAACCTTTAGGTTCACAGCAGAATACATGGTGCCTTCTCATACTATTGCTCCCAGAAAAAGGCAAATTATCAACATTCTCTGAAGCATGATGGCTTTTCTGTAGCCAATGAGCCTGCAGTGACATGTACTCACAGTCATAGTGTAACACAGTGTTTTCACAAATTTTTCCTCTGTGCTCTACCTATTCAACCTTCTCTTTCATATAGTCCCTGGAAACCTCAGAGATTTTTACTTTTTCTTTAGTTTGTTGGTTGGCATCAAAGACTGAGTTTGAGGGCTGTTGTAGGAAAATAACCTGGCTTCATTCCTCAGCAACTGATGTAGGCTTTAGTGTCTTTGTTATGTTACTTTTAATTCTTTGGGGGGGGGAAGGAAAAAAGTTTGTCTTATCTTATACTTCCAGTTAACAGTACTTTGCTGAGTGAAATCACAGCTAGAACTCCAGCAGAGCAAGAGGGGTTGTGGTGGGAGTGGATGGAGGTAAGGGGTGGGTAGGGACAGAGACTGAAGTAAGACCATGAAGGAATGTTGCTTTCTGCTTGTAATTCTTAAATGTACTTTCATCTTTCAAATAATTCCAATTATTGTTTCATCATCTTATCATGAACGCTAAACATTTCAACTTTTTAATTGCCATTTTATTGTATATTGGGGAATATTAAAAAATAAAAATGTGGTAATCTTATGCATAACAAAGAAACTTTTTAGATAAATTTTTTTTTCAAATAGTGTCCAACATATTGATGAGAAATTTTGATATCAGATATTAAAGTAATTTGGTCAATGGACCCTCACTATGAAGAAGTATTGTCATCTGCTTAATTCACGAACAATGAGACACAAAGATTAGTAGGTTTCTGGTTCCAAATGAACTTAGGTAACAGAAAAAAAATGCAAATCCAGATCAGTCTTGTTTCTGAAGAGCAGGCTGTACCTGCTATAGCCTTGCTTAATATATCAGATACTTGATACATCTCAAGTTCTCACTGGTTGTAGTTATTAGTAATGTGAACTCACAAGTATAGTTCCCTAATCCTAGAAAGATTTTGTTTCTGCAATAAATCAAGCAATAGCATCAAGCACAATTTATGCCTAACTGTAGTGGGTAGTATTTGCAGCATCTTTCTTTTGACTTATTGCCTATACATGACTATATCCTAATCCTTAGAAATTTAGAATATGAGATTGTATGATAAGGACATTATGTTACATATATAATGAAAGCTGATAACATGCTGATTTTATATATCTGTGTCACAAGGGATCTGAAAGATGAAAAGGGAAGAGACATGAAAAAGAATCAGAGACAGAGTCTTGAGCATCATTATAGACACTGGCTTTGAGAATGGGGAATTGGGTTAATAGCTGAGAGAACCTGTGGCCTCTGAAAACTGGTAAAAGAAAAAGAAAAAAAGGGAATTTCTTTCCAGAAGGGACATACTCTTGCACACAGTGAGCTAGCTTAGCACTGTGAAACCCAACTCAGATTTCTGACTTTCAGAACTGTAGGATAATATTCCTAATTTGTTTTAAGTGTAACTTTATAATAAAATGTAATATTAGCAAATAAAATTATTACACTGATAAAATAAAATGAAAGGATTTGTGGTGGTTTGAATGAGAGTGGTCCCCATGGGGTTACCTACTTGAATACTTGGTCCCCAGTTGGTGTAGCTACTTGGGGCAGATTAGGAGGTGTGTCCTTATTGGAGGAAGTGAATCACTGTGGGTTGGCTTAAGGTTTCAAAAGATTCTTGCTATTCCTTGAGTGATCTTAGTATTCTCCTTGTGGATTTAAATGTAAGCTGTTCCTTTGAGACCATGCCTCTGTTCTATCATCATGGACTCAAATCCTCTGAAACTGTTTGCTAAATTAAACTCTTATAAGTTGCCATGGTCATAGTGCTTTGTCATAACAGTAGAAAAATAATACCTCTCTCTCTGTCTCTGTCTGTCTCTCTGTTTCTGCAGCCTCTCAGAACTGAAAGTGTTAAGTGTTTAATGGGAAGATGATGAAAGAGGCCTCTGATGTGGTTAACTAGTAACCCCAGAGGGAAGGACAGAGAAACTGAAACTGCAAAGATGTTCTCAGAAGTAGGGTAGAAAAGGCTCCATTTCATCAACCCATACAGAGAAGAAAACTTGTTGCGTGTACTTATGCTGCTCTGTGTAGAGTGTAGATCCTGTCAGAGAACACCTGTGCAGAGAAAACCTGAGGTATCCTGGAAGTGAGAAGAAATTAATCCTAGTGGAATATGAGAGTTAGGAGTTGGCATTGCTCTTTGCTTTTCAGAGAAAAGAATCTTTATGATATCACCCAATACACATTGATTCATTGGTTTACTATTCCAGGAGTAGGGGCTACAAGGTAAATAAATGGGAGGGGATCCTAAGTAATACCAGAGGAAAATGAGATAGGAGAGGGAAGAAAATGATGTTCTAACTATAGAATGATAGGAGTAGCAAAACAGAGCTCAGTGCTTTAATTGTTGTTATATATTATGTGTCTCAATGTTTTGCCTGCAAGTTAGTCTGTGTACCACATATGTGACTTGTGCCTACAGAATTCAGAAGATGGTATCTGATCCCTTGGAGCTGGAGTTGCAGATAGCTGTGACCTGCTAAGTAAGTGTTTGGAATTGAACCCAGGTCCTATGCAAAAGCAGCTAAAACTCTTAACTGCTGATCTATCTCTCTAAGTCTTAGAACTCAGTGCTTTTAGGGACCTCTATACAGGGTATAGGTCACTAAATCCCTACTGATCCATTAATTCTCCTTTGTCAATTGTTGAAGGTTGCTCTAAAGACTTAAACTTTGGCCACCTATAAACTCCATTCAGTTAAACATCCTCTGATAAGTCAATAAAAGTCCTCTGTAAAAAGTTGTAGGTTATGGAAGTAAAAAGCCCTCAGCAGTCATGGGAATGCTTCCCCCTGTGGTGCAGATGACATGATATATATCAGACAGCATCTTAGGGTTACTATTTCTAAGATGAGACATTATGACCAAAGCAACCTAGGGATGAAAGTGTTTATTTAGCTTATGCTTTCACAGTTCATCATCAAAGGAAGTCAGGACAGGAGCATAAGCCCAGCAGGGCCCTGGAGGCAGAATTGATGCAGAAGTCATGGAGGAGTGCTGCTTACTGGCTTAATTACACTTTCAGGGTTTTAGTTCATTACCATCATGACAGGAAGCATGATGGTATGTAAGCAAACATGGTGGTAGGGATGTAGCTAAAAATTCTACCTCAGCATATCTAGGCAGCAGGAAGAGAGATAGAATGTCACTGGGCTTTTGAAACCTTAAAGCCCATCCCTAGTGACATACTTTCTTCAACAAGGTAACACCCACTATAACAAGGCCACACTTCCCATTTCCTCCCAAGTGCCACTAAGCATTCAAACAAATGAGTCTGTGGGGGCCATTCTCATTCAAACTACTACATTCAAGAACCTTTTTGGAACTGCATTGGTGAGTTCTAGAAGAAGAACCAGAATTGCCCGAAAGTGAACAAAGAAAAAGTAGATCAGTCACAGTGTTTAATAGTAATTTCTGGGGAAAAGACATGAAGAGTTGATATAAAAATATTGCTTATGGTTTTTTAGAAAATTGAAGTTATCTTTGCCAGAATATATATAGTCTATATATGTAGACTCAAATCTGAGCATTTAGTCAATATGTAGGCATTCAAAGAAGATTATATAAAACATTCTATGATATTTATTGAATTATGAATGTGTCTTATATATACTGTGCTTTAAAAAAAAAAACCTAAAGCCCCAGCAGAAAAGCTTTGAAAGTATGCATAGTGTGAAGGTTCACAGCATGTAGCTGAGGATTCAGGTCAAGCAATTGGGTGTATGTTCTTCCCTTCTTGAAGGTAGAACACTTGGGGAGTATCATCTTCAGGCACTAAGAACTAGAGGTAATGTAATCGCAGTCTGAGATTATGTAAGTTCACAGCAGGCTGAGCTAACTGTGGCAGATGTAATGGCTCAGAAATGAACAACGTAAAAATAAGTCAAAAAGCAAACATTTGGACATTTCTCTATTCGTAACTTTTATTTGAAGACCATAGTCAATTATACTTTGAGATTCACTTGAAAATGCAAATGAAAAAACTGTTCCTTTCTATGTTATATTTTCTGATCTATTACATTCAGGGGAAAAAAAAAAAACATAACACAAGAGCTCTGGTTTTGGAACCAGATCACGATTCGGCTGTTCTTGTTCTTCCTGTCACCTACTTTGAACCTGACAAAGTCATTTGGTTTAATAACTTCATCTGTCAACTGCAGATGGTGCCTTCCTCAAGTACAGTTCACAAGGAGGCTTTAAAGTCCTTTTCATTGTGGACTTTGAGTTTAATGTTCTCCCTACTCTTCATTATTCAGTCTTGGTCTTTCTCAAAGAAGAATAGGTAGTCTTTTTAGCCAGGTGTGATGGTGTGCATCTGTAATCCCAGCACCCAGGGAGGCAGAGGCAGGAGGATCTTTATGATTTTGAGGCCAGTCTGGTCTCCAAAGAAAGTCCAGGACAGCCAAGGCTTTACAGAGAAACCCTGTCTCAAAAAATCAAGAAAACCAAAACCAACCAACCAACCAAAGATTAAGTAGTTGTTTTGCTGTAATTAAGCTCAAGATTTTTTTTTTTTTTTTTTTTTTTTGCCAATGTTCTTTTGATGTCTAGTTGGTGCATTAATGAGTACTGATCCTCACAAGAAGGTAAGCTAGGTCTGGGGCTCAACTACTTGTTGTCTGTGGATCTGAGTTTGACTCTCTGGAATCTATATAAAAACTAGGTATGGCTAAGCATGGCTGTAACCATTGAAGTGTTAGCATGGGTATGAGACAGGTGGATTTATCCTGGGAGCTTGATGGACAACCCAGTTAGCCCATTGGTGATCTCTGGGCCTAGTGAGCAACCTGTCTCAAATGAAAAGGTAGAGAGCAAGAGAGGAAGACCCAAAACATCAAGCTTGGACCTTCACATGCGCGCGCATGCACACACACACACACACACACACACACACACATACACACACACACACACACTTTAAAAAAGGAACTCATACACACAAGTGAACAGACATATTTCTCTCCCACATACACACATTTTAAGAGAGGAACTCAAAGCATGTATTCAAGGGGCACAGAGATAAGTAAAAGTGGAGGCAATAGATCTGTTCAGTTCCGTGAGTAAGAAGTCTTTACACAATGCAAAAGGAGCCCAGATAATGAGCTATGTGATTCTTCCAGGGAATCAAAAGGACAAAAAGGAGACCAGAGAAAGTAAGTAATATTTAACTCTGCCGTGAAGAATAAATATGATTCGCTATGAAAGCTGAGATCGAAAACTGAGTATAGGGATCACATTAAGAACCACGTGGCCCAACTTGAGTCCCATGCCATGAGAGAGAGCCCACCCTGACACAATTAATAATTTCCTGCTGTACTTCTGTCATCTGAGTGGCTTCACCCAGCAGCTTATGAAAACAGATTCAGAGACTCCCCAGACAAACATTAGGGAAAGCTCTTGAAATCTTATGGAAGAGGGGGAGAAAGGATTAAAAGAGCCAGAGAAGTCAAGGATATCATAAAAAACTTACAAAATTAACTAACCTGGGCCCAAAAGTCCTCACAGAGACTGAACCACTGACCATAAAGCATCCATGGGACTGACCTAGACCCCCTATACTTGTGTAACAGATGTATAATTTGGTTCTCAGGTGGGACCTCTAACAGGAGGAGCAGGGGCTGTCTCTGCCTCTGTTGTTGGATCACTTCCATCTAACTGGATGACCTTGTCTATCTTCAATAGACGATGTACCCAGTCTGACTACAACTTGATATGCCAAAGGACTGATATTCATGGGAGGTCTCTCCTTCTCTGAAGAGAAAGGGTCTGGACAAAAGGGTAAGAGGAGGTGAGAGGGAACTACTGGGAGGAGAGAAGGGAGGGGAAGTTTCAATTAGGATGTTTAATTAATTAATTAATTAATTAATTAATTAATTAATTAATTAAAAAAGAGCGATGTGGTATGTGCTTTGCTAAGCAGCAGACTGGACCGTGTGGACAGACAGTTGTTACGCATCTGAGAAGTCACTCCACACACTTCTCCCTTCAGGGTTTTGTAGAAAAGGCTGACATTTGTTTTTCACAATTGTTACATAAGTGACTTGACTGTGCATTTTGCTGAATATTTGTGGAAAAGGACAAACCAATTCAAAGCCCGACATTCAAGGAGCTTAACCGTATAGCATTAGCCACAAAACAAAACCAAACATAAAAAGTAACGAAAAACAATACAGAACTTCCAAGTAGGAGAAGAGCTTTCTTACATACCTAAGAGACTAATTTTAATTTTAGAAATAATTGCCAATGGGCTAGTGTTGTTGATCACCGGTGTGCTTCTCATGTGTGAAGATATAGTTTCAATCCCAAATTGTGAGAAAAGAAAAAGGAAGATACAAGACATGTAAATAAATTGTTAATATTTTAGTACATCGAAGAAAATTAACAATTGAATTTTTTTGGTTAAGGTATATACAAAGTGCTCATAATTTAGTCATTAAGGTTTTCTTTATCATTAAGTTTTCACATACATATTTTAAGTCCTGCTTTGTCTTAAATCCCTAATAATGTTACAGTGACTAAATTTCAAAAATGTAAAAATCCCCAAGGGTAAAGCAAGCACCGTAAAAGAGGTCAACATGATGATTGCTGAAATTAAGATTGAGGAAGCTGAGTCTGACCACACAGAAGGTGACCCACAACAAGAAAAGCAGCTCTCTCCACCTGAAGACATGAGCTGTCTTCGTAAACTGGACTATAAGGAGGACTGAAAAGCAGAATTTTATTACAAAATCTGCAGAACAGATGCGTCTCAACATTCTCCATGCAACTCCTGCTGGCAGAGCATCTTCCTCTCTCAAGTCACTTGTGTTTTCTGGAGAGCAGGAGTCACTTAGATTTGGGTGTAAGACATCAGTCAGGGTCTTCTACATAATTATATAAAGGAAAACTATATATACTTCATATGTTTTACATATAAAAATACTCTGTAAGTAAATAATCTTATACGCTATTATATACCATTATGTAAGTACATAGAGGGATGTGTGATATTGTGGGTGAGGGAGTGGGAAGAATTGGGAATGCCAACACCTTTTTATAATTTTTAAATGTTCTGGAGCTGCTTATTTATGTATTTTTATGCATGCGTGCTCTGTCTGCATGCGTGCCTTAAAACTCTTTAATAAAAATGCAAAAAAAGTTTGTGAAAACATTTTTTTCTTTTTCTTTTCTTTTTTTATTGTTTGTTATTATTAGTTACATTTTATTAACTCTGTATCCCAGCTGTATCTCGCTCCCTCATTCCCTCCCAATCCCACCTTCCCTCCCTCAGCTTCTCCCTGCCCCTTTCCAAATCCACAGATTGGGGAGGACCTCCTCCCCTTTCGTCTGGCCCTGTTTTATCAGGTATCTTCAGGGCTGGCTGCAAAGTCCTCCTCTGTGGCCTAGCAGAACTGCTCCTCCCTTGGGATATGGGGAGGTCAAAGAGCCTGCCATTGAGTTCCTGTCAGAGATAATCCCTGTCCCCCTTACTGTGGGAAACCAATTGGTTATTGAGCTACCACGAGCTTCGTCCGAGTAAAGGTTCTAGGTTATATCCATACATGGTCCTTGGTTGGAGAAACAGTTTCAGAAAAAACCCCTGTGCCCAGATATATTTGGTCCTTGTGGGGTTCCTATCCTTTCCCTGTTATACTAACTCCCCTTCTGCTGAAGGTTTGGTTATGAGTCTTAGTATCTGTTTTGAAACGTTGCTTGGTAGGGTCTTTCCATTTAAAAGCAGAATTTTCTTTCTTCCTATAAGATTTGGTGCTGAAGCAATGTTCTTTTATTATGAGCCAGTTATTACTGCATAATTTATCCTTGCCTATTACATCAGCTTTCCAAATAGTAGAAAGAAATGATATGAAAAGCAGGGGGCATATGGCACAAGTTTTTTTTTTATCTTAAAATCACTTTATTTATTATATTTTTCTTCAGTAAGGTATCAGAGCAAACAAAATTCAGCTTACTACAAAGCCTGTTCTGTTTCCAGGTGTTACAAACCTAAAAAGCCAGTGATTTTAAGTTTCAATAAATCGTTGGTTCAGACTCCTGCAAATAAAACAACAGCTGATGTTCCATCTTTTGTCAAATGTAAAAGAGATTTGCATCTTGTTCAGCCAAATACATAACAGCATTGATTCAGTGCCCAACAGTGAGCTGAGCTCTGAACAGGCTCCTTCCCTGCAGTGATGGTATCTTACTTCAGTGCCTCTCGGGCTACATGTAAAGCCTGTTCTTATTAAAGCAAGGTGTTCACCACTTTTAAGATGCACTTATCTTACTGATCATATGACTAATGGTAAACTTATATCATTCTTACCCAAATTATTTACAAACAAGCAGTTGTTATTCCTAACGAAACATTCACCTTGGAAAATTAGATACTAAACCATGTACCCCGAGGCTTCATAATTATGCCTTTGTCATTTCTTTGAAACACTAAATGTACTTTGACCCTTGTCTTAAGAATAAACCAAAATCATTAGAAATGTAAGTCCATCAGATAAGTTAGATAAGAAAGTCAGCAGATTCCATTCAGGACAAGAAAGTTGAAAGTGACTATGTAGGTTTGTTTGTGATTGCTGAACAGTCGCTACAGCACTATTTCCCTCAGTGACTATTTTAACAAGACTTTATCCTTTGCTTATATAGATGTCAGCTCAAACAGTCTATGTGAATACTCATAATATGTACTCTATTGCTCTTTTCCTATTTGATTTAATGTTTCTGTTCTTCTTTTGTATATTGTGATAGAAGTCATAGTACATTCATCTTAATTTGTTAGCATTAAAAGTTGGCTATTCTGTAAATTTAGTCCAGTAGTATAATCAATCAGGTAATTAAAATATGTTTTCATTGTAGATGGTCAATTTAATCGATAATGATTATATATATATATATATATATATAATTTACGAAATACAAATACATATAAATGTGTTTGTAAATTATATGTAAATATTATATGGCAAATGCTTATTAGCATTTTTAAATCTTGGTAAGTGACTATCAACCAGGCCTAGGCCTGGAAACTTTCAGCTTTTGTACAATCTAATCATCTGAAAGCATGGAAATTGAAGTCCTCAGCTTCAAGCCTCCATCTGATAACCTAAGCCTGGAATGTTTTCAGCCTCTGAGACTTACTACTGAATAAACTCATCTTTTCTAGTTCTTTCTGAACTGGCTGTTTCAACTCAGCTGTTCTGGCTCAAAACTCCTCTCCAAATTCACTGATTCATACTAGCTTTTCTTTGCTTCTCATTGAATTGCATTGATTGAAAAAACTGCCTCTGAACTCCATGAACTGAACTGCATGAACTCAATGGCACTCAACTGAACTGCACTGAACTGTACTGTACTCCCAAACTCTACTGTACTGTTTCCATACACTTCCTGCTCTTTTTCTGCACTACCTTTTTTTAATTATCATTTATTACAATTTATTTAATTTATATCCCAGCTGTGATCCCTCCCTAGTCTCCTGCCAATCTCACCCTCCCTCTTCTCCCTCTATGACCCTCCCCTATTCCACTGATAGGGGAGGACTTCTCCCCTTCTATCTGATCCTAGCCTAGGAAAGATGCTCAATCCTCATTCAGAAGGGCAAACACAATAGACATCAGAAACAGGAAAAGACAGGGAACAGGACAGGAGCCTACCACAGAGGGCCTCTCAGAGACTCTACTAATGAAGGTATGGAAGCAGATGCTGAGACTCATAGCCAAACTCTGCGCTACTCTTAAGCAGCTTCTCTTTCCTGTCGGTTCTTATGAGGGTTGGGAGTATCCTATCTCTGAGTCATTCTGTCAAATCTTTTTCTGATTTGTTCTGTTGTGTGTCCCTCAATTAGACATTGTTGTTTGGGATTAAAAGTGTGTACTAAATTGGAGCCAGAGGGATTAAAGGTGTATACTAAGGGCATGTCTGTATTACAGATGAATCAAACAGACTTGGGTTTGGGGATATGATCTCTTGCTATAGCAGCCATGTTGCTGGATTAAAATTCCTCCACATGGCATATATCCATACAATACAATTTTGTGCATTCATAAGTTTTCCTGAAGTGACAGTACAAGATATTTTGAAACTATGAAACTGAGAGCAGAGTTCCAGGGATTGCAGAAATGGTAGTGATTAGTGGTTGGGCAAATATGTGAGTGTAGGTTAGTTGAAAAAGTCTTATAAAATCATTGCATATGTCCCTTCAGATTTCGGTCAAGTGTTTTCATTTTTTATGACATAAAGGCCCAGAGACTTTATTTTCCTAAGACAAATGGAAGAGTGGAATTCAAGTTTCAGGAATTGAGGCTTAATTCTTTCCTCCCTTTCCTCCCCTCATCTAAGCTATAGGGTATTGTTTGCCTAATTTGCTTTCTTGCTTAAAATATCATCTCCTTTTCCTTTCCATTCATTTCTTTTGTTAGTCTCTGTACCAAAATATCCTACCCTCATTTCTTTGTTCTCTATTCCAAATTATTTCATGTAATAAGACACTAGTTCTGATAGCCTCAAATCCAAGCTGGCATGGAGTAAGATTTAAAAATTCTAGTAATCATTTGCCTTTAATGTTTTAATGGCAGACATTTTTATCAGTAAAATTTCTAAAAATTTAGTGTGAGGAGTGATCTTCTACATCCGTTCGCACAAGAAACCTATATTTAAAATTAAAAGGTAATCAGGAAGATTTCCTATCTTTCTGCTAAGAAGGTTTATTACACCATCTTAACAGGGATGTGGCTTTTTATTTTTTGACTATCGGAGAGGGTGGAGAGTCTAGCTGGAAAAAGCAAAGCAATTTCAAATTCATTTGCGCTATGAGTCTATAGACACAGAGAACAGAGAAGAATTAGGAAAATCTGGGATGTCAGGTAGGCAGATATGGGCAGAGATGTTAAAGCTTCTAAGAGAGTCCACTGCACAATTTTTTTTTTTTTGCCTCCACAAGACTATTATATCCATCTTGTTTCTCAGGTTTTGGCGAAATTAAATATTTAATTCTGTCAACATGTACAAGTGGGTTTTCAAGTCAAAGTAAAAGAAATCTAGTTTAGTAGGAAAAATGGCTGTGTGGCAGGGGCTTAATTGAACACAGGAGCTGACATGCAAATTGAATTAATGTTTATAAACAATTGCGAGAAAGAAATGATGAGTAACATAGCAAATGCTTTAGCTGTCTTCTCTGCTTTGTAAGACAGCAAGGATTAACTGGGTCACATAAAATCTGGTGACTCAGTGGCTAGAATGTAAATCTTTTGTCTGACCTGTGGTACTAAATTTCCCGGCAGCTCTTTCAAGACACTGTCTGTCATTAGCAAATCATTCCCCAATTTGGCTGCCTTATTTATGATATAGGTGAAGATGAACTTGTTATACAGCTTTAATCACCATTCAAGGCAACCCTGGAGATATATCAAGAACATTCTCCACCCTTCTGGCATCTCCTTCCCACCACAGTGCCAAGCCCCCATTATCTCCTGGTCTGGAGTCTGACACTAATCCAAATGGCTGTTTGTTTCATTGTGGCTTCTATTTTCAATCACAATAAAAAACAGAAGAGGCAGGATATTAGAGACAAAATGGATAGTGCTAAAGAATTACAGTTTAAATTCTCATTTATCAATGTAATTGAAAGTTGATAGCAGGGTGCATAGTGCCAGTGTTTCCATCAGGGCATGAGTCATCTACTGAAGCTGCATAGTTCATCCTTCTGAGGTCCTAATGAGGACTGCTTCATTTAGGCTTTAATCAGATCTGACAAATCATCCCTAAAGATGCCAGAGGACCTCCCCTATCCATGGACTTGGAGAGGTGCATAGAAGGAGGAGGGAGAGAGGGTGGGATTGGGAGGGGAAGAAGGAGGGGTCTACAGCTGGGATACAAAGTGAATAAACTGTAATTAATATTTAAAAAAATGCCAGTGGTCTTGTTCTCTTGTGCCATTTCTTTGATATATCTTAGATTCACCTTATATGGGTATTCTTTCATACTTTAATTATTATAGCCAAACAAAATAACACTGTATTGGTTTCTTTCAACATCTAAACGACAAGTATTACAGATTTTTTTTTTTTTAATTACTCAAAAATCATGCTTGCCAGGTAGCTGCAGAGATGACTCGGTTGGTGAAACTCTTGCTGTGAATGCAGGACGACCTAAACCTGATGTCCCATCAGCCATGTAAAACTGAGTGGTGCATGCACTTGAAATTCTATCATAGTCATACACATGACGCTGGCAGAGACAAGGCAAGCCCTGAGTTCCGCGAGTCTGTCTGAAAAGATAACGTGCGAAATAGTTGTGGAAGACACTTGATATCTACCTCTGGCCATGACCCGCACATGTACACACATGTGTGTTCATCTGTGTACATACCTATACACATGAAACTACACTCATGCATGGATAGTGTGCACATAAAAGTGTAATCTATTCTCAACAGCTGTTTTTTTTAAATGCATTCCTCTTTTCACTGAGAAATATTAAAGAAAGCAATGAATCTTAACCTTTATAAACACATCTATCTCATCTTGCAAAGCACATGGAATTCTTAAAGTCCTCCGTGTTTCAGATCTTGTTCTGGTCCAGCCATCTCGACTCTCAGAACCTTCCCTTTGGTGGACAGTGCCTCATGGATAATGGTGGTGTACTCGGCCTTTGATAGAGTTCTTTCAATATTGAGCATAATTTTCACCACAATGAGGGAAATAAGATTCAGTTTAGGTCATGTGTGATTCTTTGGGATGCTGTATATACAAAAAATCCTCCAGATTTTTTAAAAGCATTTATTTGTTACATATCAAATGTTTCTTTCATCATAGATTATATGAAATGCAGACATGTTTGTCTTGTGGTGATTTTTGAGTCCTAACTATGGGTATCAAACACACTCCTCATAATTACAAGTAGTTCTACCCACCTTCTCCCTCCCTCTCCCCCTCCCTCTCTCCCTCCCTCCTTCTCTCTCTTTGTCTGTCTCTCCCTTTTCCCCTCTCCCTATCTCCTTTCTTTCTCCATCCATTCCCCCTCTTTCTGCAGTTTATAAAAGTATTTAGCTGGGAAGTCATTTCCTGAAATCAAAAGAAATTGATGAGCAATGAGTTTAAATATTTTATGTAGTTACAGTAATTAGTTGACTGGAAAGTCTGACTGTAGGCCATTTGAGTTCATAGTCACTGCATTTATGGTGTATTTAAGTAATGAATTACTCATGTAACCATCACTGGAGTTAGTTTCATTGACATCGGGGCAACAGGTCTTCTAGAGGGACTTGCTCTTTAGGCAGCAGAGACTGCTTGTCCGAAGTACTTGGGGATACAGCCTCCTCTTCTGTATAAGCATCATATTACTTGTTAAGGGAGACCAATCAGTGAACTTTTGGTCCTTTTTGCTGTGACAAAACTTGCCTTCGTTTTCATCAAAATGGTAAGTAGAATAAAGATAATATGAACCCTAGACTATCAACACTGGAAACAGGAGAAAATTGAGTGCTATTCTATTGAGTTGAATCTTATGGAGAATATGGGGGTAGGAGTGTGAGAACAGGTAATCTCAAAATTTTTGGTAGAAACCTTAGTGACTGACTAACTTTTCTTTGTGATAGATATCTCTCAACTTCAGGGCTTTGGAAAGATGCTGAAACAGGTGAGCTTTAGGAGGTTCTGAAACTAGAGAAGGTATCCCATATACAAAGTGAATAAATTGTAATAAACAAAAAATAAAAAAATAAAAAATTCTGCCCTGCAGTGTATCAAAGCAGATGCTGAGACTCTTAACCAAACTTTGGGCAGAGTGTAGGGAATACTATGAAAGAAGGGGGAGATATTGGGACTTGGAGAGGACAGTAGCTCCACAAGGAGAGCAACAAAACCAAAATATCTGGGCACAGGGGTCTTTTCTGAGACTGACACTCCAACCAAGGACCATGCGTGGAGATAACCTAGAACCCCTGCTCAGATGTAGCCCATGGCAGCTCAGTATCCAAGTGGGTACCCTAGTAAGGGGAGCAGGGACTGTCTCTGACATGAATTCAGTGGCTGGCTCTTTGATCACCTTCCCCTGATGGGGGAGCTGCCTTACCAGGCCACAGAGGAAAACAATGCAGCCAGTCTTGATGACACCTAATAGGCTAGGGTCAGATAGAAAGGGAGGAGGACCTCCCCTATCAGTGGACTTGGGGAAGGGCATGGGAAGAAATGAGGGAGGGAAGATGGGATTGGGAGGGAATAAAGGAGGGGCTACAGTTGGGATACAAAGTGAATAAACTGTAATTAATATAAAAAATAAAAAAATTAATTAAAAAAAGAAACAGACTGGTGCCACAGTGTGTCCCTGACTTTTCAGTTTTTGTTCAGTGTTCAATAACCTTCCATCAATTTGAAAAAAAAAAAAAAGAAGAAATTAGAGAAGGTGATTAGAAAATGCAAGCTTTCAGGAGGTAATGAGAAAGCTCTGTAGATGAACGTTCCTATTTTCTCTGATAAAAACTCAGGAAACTACAAATTAATTTTAGATTCAGAAGCATTTCAGAAATTACAGAAATATCCATAGGAATCAATACATTCTTGAGCATTTCCAGAAAATTAAAAGCAGATGGAACATGTTTAGGAGAAAATGACAGTAGAAATAAAATCAACACAAACTGTCACTGAAAAAATACTATAAAGGAAAATTTGGAGAAGTTGCAAATTTATACTTGGATTTACAGATCATAAATAAGCAGTGATGCTATCAGTAGGATGTTTTTGTATAAACTATTCCATAGATTTTTCTTCTCACTACTCCTTGAGAACTCTTCGGTGCCTGTAGCTTTACAGTTTGCTCCAGGATCAAGTGCTGAGATTAATTTGCCAATTATTGGGGTCTTTAATATCTGAGGTAAATCACTAGTATAAAGGGAAGGGTATATGAACCAATAAAAGCAACTTTGGTTAACAATTTTCAAAATAAAATAAATGAAACCTTATACAGATTTATTTTTTAAAATCAGTTTCAGAAAATGGAGATACTTGTCCATAGATAAATGAACAGTAAATAGGAAAAAGGGAGTAATAAGGCAACAAGAATAGCTTACATGAAATGAGTAAATAACAATTAGAAGGCAAGAAATCATGAGAAAAAGTTTTGACACAAAACACAATTCCCACCTGAAAATTAAAATTGAAGCTGGTACTGAGAGCTGGAAGAATAAAAGTAGGATATTTTCAACGATATTGTAGAAGAAAAAAAATCCCTCAGTTTCAAGTTAAAAAAAAAAAAAAAACCAGACCACACTGAGATGAAAGAAAAATAAAAGTGAACATCTAGAGAATTCCTGGTTAAAAATTTGGAAACTAAAGACTAAGAGAAAAACTCTAATGAGTTTTTTAGTCATATGCATATTTATATCTGTCGATTAGTGGTATGTCTAGCCTTCATCAAATCTTCCTATGGCAACATAGGAGGAATTGCTTAATACAGCAACTCATAACTGGCCAAAGTGCCAAGAATAAGTGGTCGCAGAGCACTCAGCCCCATCCGGCAAAGTTATAACACTCCTTCAAGAGCTCAGAGAGAATTTGTCACGGAAAAGGGACAGAATGTTAGAGTAGAGGGGGGGAGACGTACAGCCAGAAATGGCAGTTTCTGGATATGACATGGCTGTTGCACTCATGCATCCCCTGCTGCCGTGCTTAGCTGCGTGATACCTGCACAGGGTTTAGTCCATCAATATTCATCAAGATGAGCGAAGTTCTTACAAGGCCTCAACCCTCCCAGGGTGACTATTTACAATTTACACTTGTTGGGGGGGGCGTGCTACTTTCTTTAGTGTCATAGCTACACATAAACTGTTTTTGTTTCACCGAATGACTTTCCATCGAGACTCAGGAAAATAGTTTTGATGACACATGCATAAAATACCACAAAGAAGAGCGAGGTCAGAGCTGTGGTTAGAAGATACTGGGAACTCACTTAAAACGGGTAAGCCTTTCTTTTTTTCTAATTTCCGTTTTAAAGATTTATTTACGTTATTCATGAGTGCTTTATCTGCATGCACACGTGCATGTCAGAAGAAGGCATTAGATCACAGTATAGATAGGTGTAAGCCAGCGTGTGGCTGCCAGTAATTGAACTCAGAACTTCTGAAAGAGCAGAGAGTGCTCTTAACCACTGAGCTATCACTTCAAGCTATCTCTCCAGCCACTAGGTAAGCATTTTTTTTAACGTGGAATTTTGTACCTATCCAAACTGCAATCAAATATAAGAGTATGATATCCATTTGTACAGACATAAGACTTTACAGTGTCTATCACTTACATTTGTCCTGTGTGTGTGTGGGGGGGGAGTTGGTTAGAGTCATCATTCTGAAACATGAAAAAGAAATGAAAGTAAGAAATGGATGCATTACAGAAAGAAATTATTGTCAACATGAAGCATCACTAAGAAAAAGTAAAGGAAATTAGAAATAAAATGAAAAGGGCTCACATTGAACATCTTGAGGATTTACTTAAAGACGGCACAGTTTAAAACTATAGGATTACATTTTTTTTTGTAAGCACAATAAACTCACAGATTTTCCTATTAAGTATGAACATATTAAGCTGTGTGGTACATAAACATTACATAGAAATAAAGGTGACCTTTTAGTGCACTACTCCAAAATGTAATTATAAAACAATACTAAAAATAGTAGATTGAAGCCAAAATAGATTCGGCACCTGTTAATAAAAAAAAGAACTGTTATCAATATGTGCAAAATAGACTTTAATTTTCATGTAATACATATAAAAGATTTTTATATTGAGAAGTTAATGGGTAAGAAATTTTAATTTTAATTGGCTTTTATTCTTTCATCACCATTAACACTAATGGCTATTAAGCAAAGCCTAGATGGTGAAATAAAGTATATTAACCCCTTTAGTGGGAGACATTAATTCACTGCTCTTAGAAATGTGAAGATTAAGGAAGAAATAAGCAAGGTAATAGTATTTGAATGGCATATTGCTACATTAACCATAAATATGCATGTATAACTTGATGGAAATGGATATAAGGTATATACTATTTATAAGCATCCATGAAACATTCATAAATATTGAGCATGTTATTCTGTTTCAAAATAATATGTGGTAATTCTAAAGGGAGAGGGAAAACAAAATTTTTTCTTCTTTGTCTTTTTTTTAATTAATTATACTTTATTCACTTTGTATCCCCCCATAAGCCCCTTCCTCCTCCCCTCCCAATCACACCCTTCCTCCCCCTTCTTCATGCATGCCCCTCCCCAAGTCCACTGATAGGGGAGGTCCTCCTCTCCTTCCTTCTGATCTTAGTCTATCAGATCACATCAGGAGTGGCTGCATTGTCATCTTCTGTGGCCTGGTAAGGCTGCTCCCCCCTCAGGGGGAGGTGATCAAAGAGCAGGCCAATCAGATTATGTCAGAGGCAGTCCCTCTTCCCATTACTATGGAACCCACTTGGACACTGAACTATCATGTGCTACATCTGTGCAGGAGTTCTAGGTTATCTCCATGAATAGTCCTTGGTTGGAGTATGAGTCTCTGGGAAGTTGTTCTCCTTGTGGGGTTCCTGTCCTCTCCAGCTCTTACTATTTCCCACTTCTTACATTAAATTTTTTAAGTACAGCAACAAAATAGAAAACCATATTTAAAATAAATTCATTAATTTCGTTTTCAAATAAACTTCTGAAATTTCTTGGGCTATTTTAATGTGTTTATTTAAATGGAGTACATGAGATAAAGCAAGACAGTGTTTCCAGCTTTTTGGAAACTAGTAAAGTTAGACTCATATATAAAGACTTAGCTTTCACAATTTACTTATATTCATAATCTCATGCACAATGTACTCAATTTGAAAAATATGAGTTAAATAATGCCATGGGGGAGAAGAGGTATTAACAAAGATGAAGGGGTCAACACACTAAAGAAATACAAACTTGAATAAAGAGCATCAGGTATAAACTGTGACACAGAGGTTCAAAACTACAAGAGTGTCTAACACCAGCAGAAGAATGAGTTTAATGAAATAAATATTTCCTTAAAAATATAGATGTTACATCTTACATTCAGGGAAAGGCATAGCATCTAGGTAAAAAAGACACCAAGGCCTACGTTTTTATAGTAATTTCATCTAATCCTTAATGCATCCTTTCAAGAATCCTGAAGCATTCAAAGGTCAGAAAGCCTATTATTTGGAATGCCGTGGTAATGAATTTCCCAACAAGATCAGTGGCTTAACACAGGAAAGTCTGTCTTTCTACCATGACCTGCCAAGGATACAGGGAAGACTTTCCCTAGACCTTCTCCTCAAGGATGCGATTGTTCTATACCTTGAGCATCTCTCCTGTCTGCCCCCTCAGTCACCACTGCAGAAGAGAAAACATCAGGGACTGAGGGGAGAGGATAAGTTGTAGTCATTTAAGTTAGTAAAATTACAAAGTTTTTGAGTACTTTGAAAGATAGAATAAAATGCCCTCCATTATCTGAAAAAGGTTATCTTCCTCAACACCGGAGGGAACAATGTGATCAAAGCCAAAACTATTAAAAACAGGAATATCAAAATCACAACAAGAAATGGCCAAAGGAGATGTTCCGTAAGTACCTTACAGATAGCTTACAGATAGACATACTCAATGCAGTACACCCTGAAAACAGTGATTGCTAGATATTGGAAAACTGTATATATTGTGCAATAACAAATAACGTTTTACTCTTAGATATAGCATGAAGACTTATTTGGATATACAAATGAGCCAACTACATGTTAGAGTACTTCAGAGAGATAAATAGGACAGTGCAAACTCAAATATAGAGTATGCTTTTTAAATACTCTTAGCAATTAAAACTATGGTGGGAGTCGTTACATACACAGAAACAGTTACTTAAATACATGAAATCTTATTAAATATCTTAAAAAAATAAAGATATATTCCCTACTATTGAATATGAAGACATTTTAAATATTTGTTTACCTTGTAGAATAAGATAATGAATATAATCTCTTGGGAGAAGAGGGTCGCTGAATACGAAGGATTAATGTAAGAATTCATATAATATTATATTATATCAATGTGTTATATATAATATATTTAAATATGTATTGTATAAATGCATTTTATATTATATGCATATAATATATAATATATATGTAATATATCATATGTTTTATATGATGTATTATATTCAATATTTATTATATATATTCAGGGTTAATATAGTAACTTACTAATATAAGTGTTTATATACATATGCAAAAAATGAGTTAACACCTTGGTTCAGAGCTTAGCAAGGAGGTAGACATTATGGATTATTCTAGGTGAACAAGGAAAGGAAATGAATAACTGTTGACCTTGGGGTTCAGAAGTTCAAATAAACAACATAGAGTTTGGCCTTGATATTCTGTTGCTAAGGAGAGTGTCATTCTCAAAACTATATCATAGACATAAAGCGGATACAAAGAGCATAAACCCATTTGGAGTATTGACTTGGGTTTATAACATTAAAATTTTAATTTACTTGGCATTCTAAACAAGAGCCACTTGCTCTCCACCTTCTGTGTACTGATACTTCTATACAATTCAGACTGCAATACAGGGAAAAAATGAGAAGGGGTGAGTCAGGGCACTGCAGAAATGGTGAAACACCATCTTAGAAACACATTTTCACAGAACTGCAAAATAACTTAAAAACAAGTAAGAGATAATACATGGATGCCAAATTATATAATTACTTATAGAATGATGACAAATGGTTTATTAAAAGCCGCATTTTCTGGGATTATTTTCAAGAAACAAATAACATTTTAAACTTTTGTTTTTCAGGAAAAAAGTCACAAACAAATCTCTGGATAAACTTGAAGCCTTATGACTACAATAAGACACGAGTCTAATTTATTCTTAAACTCTAAGAAAAGTAAGCAGTAGCTATTTAATCAATGTTTCTAGTAACTAATTTACTTCTCTACAGTATTTCTTAATTGATAAAAATTATGCTTTAAAAACAATGTTGACATTTGCTCAACCTTGTTCATAGCAGCTCTAGCCATAATAGCCAGTAGCTGGAAACAATCTAGATGTCCCTCATTGGAGGAATGGATACAGAAATTGCACATTTATACAATGGAATACAACTCAGCTATCAAAAAAAAAAAAAAAAAAAAAAAAAAAAATGAAACTCAAAGAAAAAAAAAAAAAAAAAAAAAAAAAGAAAAGAATGAAATTTGCAGGCAAATGATGGGAGCTAGAAAAGATCATCTTGAGTGAGGTAACCTAGAAGAAGAAAGACACACATGGTATATACTCACTCACATGTGGTTATTAGACATATAATATAGGATAAGCATACTAAAATCTATACTCCCAAAGAAGCTAAGCAACAAGGAAAACCCTAGGGAAGATGCTCAATCCACATTCAGGAGAGCAAGTATGACAGACATCAGAAGCAGAAAACAGGGAACAGGACAGGAGCCTTCCACAGATGGCCTCTGAAAGCCTCTACTGATAGCGGTATTGAAGCGGAATCTGAGTCTCATAGCCAAACTTTGGGCAGAGTGCAGGGAATCTTATAGAAAGAAGGGGGAGACAGAAAGACCTGGAGGGGACAGGAGCTCCAAAAGGAGACCAACAGAGCCATAAACACTGAGCCGTATGGGTCCTGAAGAGAATGATACCCCAACCAAGGACAATGCATGGAGTAGACCGAAAACCCCGGTTCAGATGTAGCCCATAGACTCATTCTCCAAGAGGGTTCCCTAGTAAGGGAAGTAGGGACTTTCTCTGGAATGAACTCAGTGTCATGCTCTCTGATCACCTCCTCCTGGGGTTGCTGCCTTGCCAGGCCACAGAAGACAATGCCACCAGTCCTTATGAGACCTAATAGGCTAGGGTCAAATAGAAAGGGAGGAGGACCTCCTCTAACAGTGGACTAGCGGAGAGAAACAGGGGGAGAAGAGGGAGGGAGGGTGGGACTGGGAGGAGAAGAGGGAGGGGCCGCAGCCAGGATACAAAGTGAATAAAGTATAATAAATGATAATAATAAAACAAATATTAAAAAGCAACGTTAGGTTAACATTCATTACTTAGAATTTCCAGCCAAAATTTTTGTAGCTTCCCCAAATTCAGTTATGTTGGGTGTCAGAATGAGGAAATATAAGAATGTCATCAGGATTTTTTGCTGTGTTCCAAGTGAGTCCAGAAACACATCTGTCTGCCTTTTTATGCTATTGGCTAAGCCCTTCAGGATTCTGATGTCACTTCCCACTGCAACTTCTTGGATGTTCAAAGCTTCTGGCTCTCAGGTTCAGTTTCCGGGGCTCTTCGACCTTCTACCAGACACTGAAAGTAACTCCCATGTGATCACTATGCTGATGCTAATTTTAATGGGGTCCACAATGCATCAAAATCACCATGATTTCCTGGAGAATGCAAGCAAAGTTGGCAAGTTGCTCCTTTCTCTCGTTTATGTTTCTGGAGACTCTCATTTTGTAGCTCATGATGGTCTTAAACAACACATTTCTCCATCACTGTCCCAAATACTGGAATGAAAATATGTACCAACAGTGGGATCCCCATCTATGTTTTGAGTTGAACATTGCTACTGAAACACTGTAGGTCCGGTTTTCCTGCTGCTAAGGCCCTCCTGTAGTTCTAACAAACTTGTTGCCCAAAAAGAACACAAATATGCATTCTTATAATTATGTAAATTAGGAATACAGTACAGGCCCTATTAAAATTCAATCAAGGTGATGTGGGGCCAATATTCTTTACTCAAGGACATAGGAGAGAATTCCGTTCTCTGGTGTGTTATTTCTATCTGCCTTCAAAGCAAGCAACTGTATCTTACATCATCTTTTACAGTTAAATGTCCTTCTGACTGCTGCTAGGAAAAGTTTCTTGCTTGTAAGAACCAGTTTGACTATAGTCTCCTCAATATAGGACAATTCTCACTCTTCTTTACATCTTCACATATTCTTTTAACACATTAATTCGTTCTAAAGATGAGAACATGGATGGCCTTGAGTGCGTATTTTTCCAACTGTTAAATTTTCAATAGCACATGGAGATTATAAGTACAAACAACTGCTTTCAATGTGATTTCAAGTTCCCTCGTGACCATTTTGTTTCTTTGTAGAATTCAGACATTAATCTATAAGACATTCAGTGTACAGCTGAGGGTAGAAACTGTGAAACGGATCTCTCAATTCTCCTTATATACACTTCTGGTCATATTTCACTTTTTATTTCTTGCTTGATCTTAGATCCATTTCTTCCCCTGACGGTTTCATAACTTATCTGTTTTTGCTGTTTTGTCTATAGTGTGTTTTTCGGTTTTCACACATAATTCATTCATTGGAAGGTACTAGAGAGTTGCAGAAAAAAATAGATGATTTTTTAAAAAATGTATTTATTTGTGTGTATGTAACTGTCTGTCAGTCTGTGTATTGGCTGTGGTAGTGGCAGTGTGCAAACATGTGGCTTACATATATGAGGGAAGTACCACTGGGCTGTATCTTAACCTCAGGTTATCTCTTGAATTCACAGCTGCTAGCCTGAACTGTGTGTCCTTTAAAGTTGCTGGTCCTATCTGAATATCTTTTATTTTTATAGAACTAGTTCCTGTCAGACCAGCACTGGTAGTTCTAGTTCTTTTGAATATCCCAGCCTCTGATTTATGGTAACACAACTCTACTCTTATGTTCATATAGTTCCTAGAAGTTTCTATTGTTTTGAAACATCTTTCTTCTCATCTGGCATGGGGTCTCCTCTCTTTAATTTCACTGAGTAACTACTTTGATATTTAAAGTTTCCTAGGCTTAAATCACCTAGAGAATTTCATGGTTCTTCATTTTCCTTTGAAATGTCAACAGAGCATACCCTTGTTGATATACATCCAGCTCAATCTTTTTTTTTTTTTTTTTCCTATCCAGTAGCAGAAACCAGGCAGCCTGAATCCTTGGGCCAAGTATGAATTTGATTCGGGGACGGCTTATGCTATGAACAGACTCCAAACTGACTGAAAAGACATTGATGCATAATAAATGTGACTGAGTGTCATGGTTATGGTGACTGAATATTTGTGTAGAGACTCTGGAATCCTTATATTCTACGATGAATAAACCAGTTTTAACTTTATTTTCATATAGATGGGTGGTGCAACAAGCCCAAACAAAACACAATGTAACCCACTGGCATTCAAGCTCTCTTCTCAAGAGAAGCTGGGTGTTGGTGGAAGATTCATTTAGAGACTGCTCATCTTAAGTCTATCTTCTACAGATCTCCAGCAGGAAGGAGAGGCTAGTATATCTCTGCCTCTTGCTCTGCCTCCTTTGCAGTTTGAACTACACTCTTATTTCTTTATTTTAGGTTAAATTACAGAAGAGAAAATGGGCAGAAAGAGTGGAAACTTTGTTTCAAATCATACATTTTAGCGCATTATTATCATACATTATTCTAGTCCAGTCATACTTTTTACTCTTTCCTTGCTCTATTCCTATTACTCCCTTTGGAATGGGGATATTTAGTCTGTGTCATTGTATTTTGGAGGCAAGTAACTTGTTTTTTTTGTTTGTTGGTTATTGTCTTTTGTTGTCATTTATAGGCGCTCAGGATTTAGAGATGGTCTCAGTCTCAGAATGAACTCTACATTCTACACTTAAGCTTTTGTACATGGTTAGAACAGATAAATATTAAGAGGACATTCGAATTTAAACTGGATGCCTTTTTATTTATGATATTAGTTATAAGCCTAGGAAGATGAGTAGTGATAAGTTATGTCTTCGCAGTTATGTTTGGGTCTCCCGTTGTCAAAGGGGAAGTTGTGGCAGTTAACATTATCAACCTTGATGTGATTTTAGAAGACGAACATCTGGGCACATCAGTGACAGAGCTTCTAGATGGGAAGGTGAGCTTGGAAGATTTACCCTAAATGTAGATGGTATCATTCCATGGGCTGGTGCTCTGAGCTGAACAGAAAGGAGGAAATGAGCTGAGCACAGGCAGCCATCTCTGTGCTTCCTGACTAAGAGTGCCAAATGAACCATTACCTCAAGCTCCTGGCACCATGCCTTCCCTGTCATGATGTGAGACCATGTGTTGGCTAGTTTTCTGTCAACTTTACACAGCCTAGGGTCAGATGAGAAGATAGAACCTCAGTGTAGAAAATGCTACTACCAGACTGGTCTACAGGCAAATCTGTAGGGGCATGTCTAGATTAATAATTTATGAAATTATTTATGATCATAATTATAATTTACCCTCAAACTGTAAGGTAAAATAAACCTTAAAGTGCTTTTGTTTGTTTCCTTGTTGTTATTGTTGTAACAATTGGAAAAATAACATACAACAATGAATTTTACCTTATACTTGTGTTACATACTACCTGCTCAAACAGTGGATTGGGGGCAAAGGAGAGATGATTTTATCCTGGCCTTTACTAAGGGAAGGAGAACAAAATTGCTCACATTTAGTAGATAGAAGTAAAAGGAAGATAAACGAACAAAGGCCAGGAGAAATCATAGAAGTATACAGTGATTCAGAAAGGTACAGCTGTCACTGACCATGCCTCTCTTCCACATAATCTCTGAACTGTCTGTCTTAGCCTACTTTTTACTGCTTCAATAAATATCATGACCCAAAGCAACTCAAGGAGGGAAGGGTCTACTTGAACTTACAGTTTACAAGCTATCATGTGGGCAAGAACTCAAGAAGATCCTGGAGGCAAGAATTGAGGTAGAAGCTATGGTTGAACGATGCTTACATGGCTTGCTTAGTCTGCTTTCTTTTTTGGGGGGAGGCATTGAAAGATTTTATTAAGATTTTTTTGTTCTTTTCTTAATTTTTAAATTGTTCTTATATTTTTAAATTTATTTTTTTAACTTATTAATTACACTTCATTCACTTTGTATCCTTCCGTAAGCCCCCCTCCTCCTTTCCTAATTCCACTTTCCCTCCCCCTTCTTCATGCATGCCCCTCCCCAAGTCCACTGATAGGGGAGGTCCCCCTCTCTTTCCTTCTGATCTGAGTCTATCAGATATCATCAGGAGTGGCTGCATTGTCATCTTCCATGGCCTGGTAAGGCTGCTCCCCCCTCAGGGGGAGGTGATCAAAGAGCAGGCCAATCAGATTATGTCAGAAGCAGTCCCTCTCCCCATTACTATGAAACCCACTTGGACACTGAACTTCCATGGGCTACATCTGTGCAGGGGTTCTAGGTTATCTCTATGCATGGTACTTGGTTGGAGTATCAGTCTCTGGAAAGACCCCTGTGTTCAAATTTTCTGGTTCTATTGCTCTCCTTGTGGAGTTCCTATTCTCTCCAGATCTTACTATTTCCCTCTTCTTTCGTAAGATTCCAGGTTCTCTGCCCAACAGTTGGCCTTAAGTCTCAGCATCTGCTTTGATAGTCTGCAGGGCAGAGGCTTTCAGAGGCCCTCTGTAGC
This sequence comes from Psammomys obesus, assembly GCF_907164565.1. NCBI lineage: Eukaryota > Metazoa > Chordata > Mammalia > Rodentia > Muridae > Psammomys > Psammomys obesus. The sequence continues at coordinate 2,175,787 of NW_026585689.1, read as the reverse complement.
AGGTTCCTAGGTTGTTTCTTGTTTTCTTCTTCTTCTGATGTCCTTGCCTTTTTGGATGGGGATTGATTATTTTAGTCAGGGCCTTCCCTCTTGATTAGTTTCTTTAGAGGTACAGATTTTAGTAGGTTTATCCTATATTATATGTCTATATGAGTGAGTATATACCATGTGTGTCTTTCTGCTTCTGGGACAGCTCACTCAGGATGATCCTTTCCAGGTCCCACCATTTACCTGCAAATTTCATGATTTCCTTATTTTTCATAGCTGAATAATATTCCATTGTGTAGATGTACCACAATTTCTGTATCCATTCTTCAGGTGAGGGGCATCTGGGCTGTTTCCAGCTTCTGGCTATTACAAATAAAGCTGCTACAAACATGGTTGAGCAAATGTCCTTATTGTATACTTGAGCCTCTTTTGGATATATGCCTAGGAGTGGTATGGCTGGATCTTGAGGAAGCACTATTCCTAGTTGTCTGAAATAGTGCCAGATTACTTTCCAGAATGGTTGTACAAGTTTACATAACCACCAACAATGAAGGAGGGTTCCCTTTTCTCCACAACCTCTCCAGCATGTGTTGTCACTTGATTTTTTTTTTTATCTTGGCCATTCTGATGGGTGTAAGTTGAAATCTTAGGGTGTTTTGATTTGCATTTCCCTGATGGCTAAATGAGGTTGAGCAGTTCTTTAAATTCTTAAGTTTCTTTGCCATTCGATATTCCTCTACTGGGAATTCTCTGTTTAGCTCTGTTCCCCATTTTTAAATTGGATTACTTAATTTGTTGCTTTTCAGCTTCTTGAGTTCTTTATATATACTGGATATTAGCCCTCTGTCAGATAAAGGGTTGGTGAAGATTATTTCCCAATCTGCAGGCAGTCATTTTGTTTTGATGACGGTGTCCTTTGCTTTACAGAAGCTTTTCGGTTTCATGAGGTCCCATTTATTGATTGTTGCTCTTAGGTCAGAGACCCATAGTGGTCTGGTCCCTCTCACATAAACCATTTCTCAAGAAACGCCCAACACACTCGCCTATAGATCAATCTGATAGTGGCATTTTCTAAATTGTAGTTCCCTCTTCTCAGATGACTCTAGTCTGCCTCACTTGACAGAAAACTAACCAGTACATTATCTCACATGTGTATGTTCATATCAGACACTCTGTTAGATTCATTGTCAGATCTGTCAACTAATTGGAGCTAGATGGTCATTATTTACTGACAGAGGAGATTGTGGTTATTTACTTTGACCCTCAGTTTTGTATAGAGCACTTTGATTTTAGAGTACAGTGCCCCTAGGATGACTTACACTTCAACTTTGCAATGTTATGAGACTATTTTGCAGCTGTCCCACAGCCCTATCTACTTAGAACAACTCTGTAAAATGTGTTTAAAATGGCTCTCCGTATTATAAGGTTTGAAGCCATCTCACAAATCTGGATCACCATCCATTTGGTGCCTTGTCTCTAAGATCTTTAGATCAAAGGTTATACTTCACAACTCCTGTCTTTAGGGACATTTTCTTTCTAAAAGAATGGAATAATTAGTTCCCAAGAAACGACAGAGCCACACATTGCTGATGCAATTAAGTATATTGCTGCCAAACTCAGATGAACCCATATTTCTGTCTTTCCCACTGAAGCTGAAGCCAACATATCTTTTTGTTTACTACTTTGTAATAGTCACTCAGACAACTGAAAAAACAAAAAAACAGACAAACAAACAAAAAACAAACCTAGCAACAAAACAAGCAAAAAATCCATTTTGAATCCTGATAAAACCATAAAATAGTCTACTATCCTGGCAGGGCCCTTGTTTTTAAACATGGTCCTTTAGCCCACCTTACAACAGGGCTTTAAGCACATAAATTCCACAGGGATTATTTTACTTTCTAACATTACCAGGAGAGTTTTCCATCATGTACCCTGGAATTGATGGCAGTGTGAAATAATGTGTATCATCAACAGTGAAAAAAAGAATCTCACCAGCATTTTCTTTTTCAACTAAGCCCAAGTGAAAATTAGATTTGAATGGTTTTTTTGACCATCTCTGTGGTGAAGATAACTACTAGTTTTCGCTCCACATGAACAGTTTGCTCGTTGCAATGATTCTGGTATCAGATTTCACCCTTGTTGTGACTGAAGAGGAAGGAGAGAATGTATAAATCATAGACTTGACCTAGTAGAATGGTTCTGTCTCCTGCACACTGTCCCATAATGGGAGATTGACCCAGGTGAGTAGGTTTGTCAGATAAAATAAGATTATGACTTCAGTTTGAATGCCAGATGTGCAATGAATAGAAGTATAGCTTATGGTGTTTTTTAAACTCTGTAGACATCTTGTTAGATATCTGACAGGATGTATTGATGGTGATGAGTCATACTAGTATGACATTTGCTATTTATTTAAAAAATCAACCTTAACTGGATAACCAGGTCCTGCCTTATACTCCTCTCTATTTTTTCTTTTTTAAACAGTAAAAGAGAATATTTCTGTGGGAGGAGAGATACAGAGGATTAAATCTAAGCCCATATAACAGTCACTTTCCCTGATGAATAAGAGGAAAAGTAAGCAATGTAGAGGGAAATAGATGACTAATGTGGTAAAAGAAGGAACAACTTTAGTATCCCTTCTCAAGACATGTTTAGCAGCTTTAATGGGAGGCTATGAGCTTCCTCTAATGCCCTTCTGAGTTACCTGGGGCAATACAAAAAACAAAACTTCCTTGCATAAGCAAGTGTGAATTGCGCACTGCCAAATTTTAAGCTCTGCATTTTTGTGTACCTGTGTCCTTCAGGATGTCCATTCCATGAGAGGACACAGGTTCTCTCCACTGAAACATCTTCACATCACATAACCCCATTTTACACAAAGCAAACATTAAAGTTCTTGTCGAAGACATTAGTGATTAAGGTTCGCTGCATTAGCCTTGTTAAAAAGACAAATGTGTCAAAAGCATCACTTGTGATTTGGTTGGCAAGTTTTCTTTCCCTCTTTTTCTAATGTGGCAGCATTCAGACTTGTTTTCCTTGTTTGGAGGTAGTTCTTAGGCTAACTAAAGATGTGGCAGCTTTAGTGTTATCTCTTTAAGAAGATACAGGGATTTCTGCCATCTTGCTTCAGTCTCTAGACCATGTGTCAGGGGCCAGTGACAAGGCAACCTGAGTGGCTCTCTTGTCTGATGTTACATACAGTCAGTTCCTGTGAAATCAGCCCATTACCTTCATGAATAGTCTTTTATAGAAAGAGAAGAAGCAAGAACACACTTTTTGAATTTTTTAAAAAAACTTACTGAATATATTATGGATGTTCAAGAAAAACAGTAGAGTCAGTAAGTGTGTGTCTATTATATAAATATCTATATCTATAAAGTCAATGCTTATACAGATATAAGTAATAAAAAACATTCTCCTTCATGCAAATATTAGGAAACTGTACAATTCACAAAGAAAGTGAAATTGTTAGCACAATGCATCCAAATAAGAAAGTATCTTAAACAAAGTCCCAGAGTAGGAACACAGTTATGGAAGCTGAATGTTCTTATGGTTTACCCTGTTCTAGGCTTGAGCAGCTTTGTACCAGGTGACATGTCGAGTCCCTCTGAGTACTTGAGTTACACTACTGGGACTAGCACAAGGCTTTTCTGCCTCTGGAGAAATGTAAATTAGTTTCAGCTTTGGAACATCATTCATAAAGACAAGAAAGCACAGATCTAACCTATTTATAGGTTATCATCTCTTTTTGTAGAAAACATGATGAATAAAACATTGCTATATTATTCTAATTATCAACAATATTGATACTTAAAATCTAAAACCAGAGCTAACCATGTGATGCAGCTAGCCCACTAGGTTACAAACGCAAAGAAAATAAAGTTATTATATTAAAGAGACACCTGCATGGTCATGTGTACTTGGCTTCTCACAATAATCAAGACTGGAAATTAGCCAAGGTATCCACTGAAAGATAAGTACATTAGGACAAAATAGTATTTATACAAGATGAAATATTATTTAGCCATAAAAATAAAGTCTTGTCTTTGGAGGCAGCATGAATGAAATGATAAAATGTTATCAGTAAAATAAACCAACTACAAAATGATAAATAGAAGTTGAATGTAGAATAATGGGTTATCAGAGAGTAGAAAGGTAAGGAGAAAAGGGTACAATTTTGATGGCAGGTATGAAATACTATGATGTCATAGGAATACATTATAGCTTTCTGTAGCACAGCAAAGGGACTATAAATCACAATCAGTCCCCTATTCATTTGCTTAGCCTTTTCTGAAGGCAGAATTTGGGCAAATAGTCCATATTCTTGCAAGTCAGTGTCTTCACATCAGTTCTGAGTGTGAAACTCGTGACACAGAAAAACATCAATTCTGACTCATTCTTAAAGGAAACAATGTTCCTTGTGTTTTAGGGGCAGCAAATATTTGCACAGGTGCTTGTCGTGGAAGGTCTTTGTCCTCATCAGCTCTTCTTTGTAGCCTCCCTTGAAGCATTATTCCAAGATGTACAGTTCTGAGCAAGCTGGTCTAGCTCTTCCATTACTTAGAAATCTAGCCTTTTAAATTCTTCTTTTTGCTTAAGCAGTCAGTCATGGTTGATGTCTTTTTTTCCCTCAGTCTCTACTGATAGATTTTTCTCACTCTAGATCAAAAATGGTCAGAGGTTAACCAGATTGGCTATGGAAACAGCTAACGATGCTGTTTCTTGTATAAATCCCCTTGTTAATGTTGTCGTTTTTGCATATGAATGAGCATGTTTAACAAATTGGGAGGGTGCAGACTTGCGTATGTGTATATATAGAAGCCAGAACTCAGCATCAGATGTTATTCCTTAAGTGTAGTCCACCTTGTGTCTTAAGATAAAGTATCACATTTGGTCTGGAGCTGGTTAGTCTAGGCTGGACAATTGGTGAGCACCAAAGGTCTGCCTGTCACTGCATCTCTAGTACTGGGGTCACAAACACACACCATAATACCCCCTGGCTTTGTTTGTTTGCTTGTGTGTTTGTTTTACAAGGACTCTGAACTTTGACCTCAGGTCTTTATCCTTGTTAGGTATTTTACAGACTCAATTATTTATCTCTCCAGCCTAGAAAATGCACTTTGAATCTCTTCCTCTATTTAATACTTGTATTCTCCATCCAAGGTAGCCGGGCCTTGTGCTTCTTTTCAATGACATTTTGGGTTTGAAAATAAACAAAACTATGTTTTGTTTCTATCCTATATGTTCAATTTCTAAGAACCTAAAGGTTTACATTAGGTTATGCTAATCCTTTTGAGGGAGACAAGAGACAGCATCATGAGACAGGCGAGGAAAATATTTCTTTTCTTTGTATTAAAAAGTTTTCTAGCAAGTAGTTGGAGGGGTGAGATGGACCAATTCAGGGATCCTTCAGGGCCATGGCTATCACATTTGTAACTGCTGCTGGTGCATGGAAAAAGGGAGGCTTCAGAGATGAGTGCCAGAAGTCCACAACTTGCCAAACGTTCCCACATAGACAGTGTGGTTCATGGAAGCATCAGCCAGGGAGAAGGCTGGACCTGAGGAACCATGAAGAATAGAGCTATGTCGAGGGAACAAAGAAGAAAATGACTGTGGGGGGACACTCAGTGTCTCTGAGCTACATCACTAGCACAGAGGCTGAGGGTCTCTAGCTCTAGAAATTTTCTGTGTGTGTGTCCACATGTCCATGTGTGTGTAAGCCAAAAGACAGGCTCAGGTGATCTTTCTCTGATTCTGCTTACCTTCTTTTTTGTGTGGGGTATGACTCTTACTGGCTTTCAGTTGACCAAGTAGGCTACGCTGGATGTTAATGAGTCACAGGGATTTCTTCTACCTACCTCCCCAGCAATGGGATTACAAGCATGTGCTGCCACATCTGGCTTTGCTTATTGAAGCACTGGGGGATCAGTTTCAGGCTCTCAATTTATTGACTGAACTGTAACACCAGCCCATTTCCTTCTTTCCTTCCTTCTTCCTTCTGTTCTTTCTTCTTTGTCTTACCTTGCGCTTCTCTTCCTTTCCTTCTTCTCTCTGTTTCCTCTGATTTACTCCCCTCTCCTCCCTTTCCTCACCTCCTTTTTTCTTTCCTCCTCCCTTTTTATTACACAAAGCTTCACACATCCCATCAGCACTCTATGTAGCTGAGCATAGACTTGGACTGCCGATCCTTGTTTCAATTTGGACCACATGGCAGAATCACTTCTAAACTTTTAAATTTCTAACTGATTGTGTTTGGGTCTAACAAGATGAATTAGAACAATGGACCCAGCTGATGCCAACATAGGTTCTAGAAATCAAAGCTTGAGGATCAGTGAACGATGGGTAGAAGTATAGCATTAGTCCACCTCTAGCTGTGTACTAAGAAAACTTATGACTATTAAGTTCAAGTAAGGTAGACATTTATTTTTCTTAAAATAGTTCTGGAAGCAGGCAACACCGAGCTGGTACAGCGTTGGGCTCCACACGTTGTCTCCTTCATTGTCTCCTTCTTAACCCGTGGCTTTCTTTCCAATGTTACCCTGATTTATGTTTCATGCATCAATCCAGTATTTATTGGTACCTATATTGTATGAAACCTGTTCTTGCTTTTGGTTGTAATTTAACAGGTTATCAATTCATTAAGAATAACATACATACATACATATATATGCATATATACCATACATGCATACATACTGAGTATTTTGACCATATTAATTCCCTGCCTCCCACCCTCAACTTCATGTCCTCTTTATTTTAAAATAAAGCAGTTTGTGATGCTCATTCACTACTGGTTTGGGCTATTAACTGAAGTGTAATCAACTACCAGAGACCACACCCTGAGACAAAATTGACTCTTCTTCCCCCAGAAGCCAGCAGGTGTCAATAACACCACAGTTATGGGTGGGATTATGAGCCCTCCCCTCTCCATGCTAGCATGTTGGCAGGGCTGACTTTGTGCAGGCTAGGACAGCTGCTGTAAGTTCATGAGTTCAGTGGTCTTGTTATGTCCAGAAGACCCCACTTTCCTCCAATCCTCCCTGACCTCTACAGTCTTTTTGTCCTCTTAGATGACGCTTAAGGTTAGGTGGAGGGGTGTGAGTGATATAGGCATTCAATTTGTGGCTGAGCACTCAGTTGCCAATTTTCTTCCACTTTGACTCTGGTTGTATTCTAAATGACGTGTACACAGACTATACTGAGATGATAATATTTTAGGAAAAGGAGAATAGAAGAGGTAAGGAAGTAAATGATGCAAATATGTAAGGCAAGAGTTTTTCAGACAAAGGAAAAAAGTACAGAAGCTTATAAGGTAATAAGAGGTTTGATAAAGAAAGCAAAGAGGACAATATGGTTAAAGTCCATTGAATAAATGGTTAAGCAGAAGGAGGTGAGCCAGGTGGCCTATGTAAAGGTATAAGCTGTGCAAGCTGACATGAAGACTTCTACCTTACAAAGACTCTCAATTTTGGTATGTGAAAGATGATGAGCTAATTAATGTTTTAGTCTCATGAAGAGATCTTTGGTTGCAGTGTAGGAAAGCAAACCTGCTGACGAAGCAGGGGAAGGAGGGGAGCCAGTTAGCAAGTTTGTCATTATTATCTTAACACATTAGTAACTTAGGCCAGGATGGTAGCTCTAAAGATGATACGTGTACTGACTCCAGATTGAATTTGAAGAGGGTGCCAACATCATTGTTAACGAGAATGAGGCACTATGAACAAAGGAGTCAGTATGGATTCAAGGGGTTTCCTCTGACAAATTGTAAGAATGGATTTGTCACTTACTGAAATGGAGAATGCAAGAGGAAAGAGTTTGATGTGAAAAGTATCAATTTTTAAAAAACTGGAAGTGGGAGAGAGGAACCGAGAGGAGTAGAGAGAGAGAAAACTGCTCTCAGAATGTAATATAGGCAAAAAAAGAATAAATAAAAAAGAAGTGTCTTTGTAGCTAAACAACAACAAAAACCTATTAGACATGGTCTGTTGCCTTTTAGGTTCAATATGGATAGATTCATTGATAAACAGTATAATTTCTTCAAGCACTTATCCTTCAAAGCAGGAATAATGCAAGCTTTCTCAGAAGTTACAAAAGTAGGAGGGAGAATTAATTCATTCTTGTCTTGTCTGATAGGGTCTGTTTGTAAAATTAACCTTTATTTGCCTGTTTTAAATGTCATCTTGGAGGCTTACTGCATCCAACTAAAAATTGCAACTTAGTCCTGGAAGCTTCTGGCCTCCATACAATCTAATCTGGGTCTTGAATATTTTCAGCATCTGAGACTTACTGCTGAAAAAGCTTACCCTTTCTGAACAGTTCTTTCTGAATTCTTGCTGGACGGTTCAACTCAGCTGTTTTGGCCCAAACTCTTCTCCAAGTTGACTGATTCAAACTGGCTTCTTTCTTGACCTCTGACTGAATTGCTCTGCTTGGTCTCTAACTTTGGCAATATGTTCTAATCTTCTGGCCTCTTCTCATTCTCTGCCTGGTTCTGTGCCTAGTTTGTTCTCTCTTCAACCTGTCTCTTCAGAGGTAAAAGTGCCTCTGAATTCCATAAACAGAACTGCCACAAACTCAACTCCCCTGCATTGACTCTCAACTCACTAAATTAAACTGCCTGAACAGAACTGACTAAAAGTCAGAAATCTGCATGATTCTGTCTCCTAAGTGCTGGGATTAAAGGCATGTACCACCATGCCTGGACTTAGCTTTTCTTTACCTAAAACTTGCTCTACACCTGGCTGGTCTTGAACTCAGATCTGCTTGCCTCTATCTCCTGGGATTAAAGGCATTTCTGCATTTCGACCAGATCACATAGACCTAGAAAGTCTTTGGATGTGATCTGTTCCCAGAGCAGTCATATTCTGAATTAAAATTCCTCTACATCTGTTCATTGGAATGGTGAGTGTTAGGATTCTCAATAAAGCTATTCAGTTCACAAATCAAGCCTTGATTCCTCTAGGTTCCTTCTTGCTTTGCATCTCTGGCCCCTTCCTGCCTCAGCCTATAGGAACAAAGCTGTCTTAGGATCAGAGAATTTGGATAGTATTTAAGTTAGGTTAGTATAATTACAAATTACAATGTTGTCAGTTTAAAAATAATAAATGTGTTCTCTAAGGTAACCACAAAGTCAGAAGGCAGAATGGGTTTCCACAGGTAAGAAAAGGTGTCTGGGGAATGAGTGTCTAGTGAGTACAAAGATTCAGTTCTATAGGTTGATAAAAGCTATGAGCATGGATCAGACTGATATTTAACCTACAATGCAAATTTACCTTATGCAAATGAAATATACACTCAAAGATAATTAAATGGTAATATTGTACTATGAATGTTTTACTACGATTTTGAAAATAATTAAAAGTAGCTGTCATGAATCCAAGGTGAGATCATTCACTCTGTTTTTGTCTTTATTTTTGTGAGGCTAGTATGTGAAGATAGGAGCTTTTCAAGGTTCTAAGACCTTATGAAAAGGGGTCAAGAAATTCAAAGTGTATAATGGAATGTATTTAATGACCAACTGTAGATTGAGGCTAATTACTAAAACTCCAAGACTAGTTAACAGGAGAAAAAGGAACAACAAGAGGAGTCAACTTTCTTAATTGCTCACTTTCCTTTGAATAGCCTTCCTGGGAGTTTGATTTTAGTAGTCACACTGAATCATGCGGCTATAAATACCTTTAAGGAATTCTGAAAATTTTAATCATTTATTCTAAGAGATTATGTGTCAATCAAGATAAGAAAATGCATGCACGTATATGACAAGTCCTCTCCCTTGTCACTATATGAAATCATATCTTGCCTAAATGAGACTCTCTGGGGGTGGACTGCAGAAGTTGATGCACTCTGAGGAGGGGATGAGAGTGGGCAGGAATGTTCTTTAGCGCTAGGCACAGGGCCATTTAGGCAAGAATGTGTGTTAGACAACAGTATGTTTTTAGCTCATTCATCTATTTCTCTGTCCCTTCCCTCCCAGGCACATTTATCTTCCAAGTTGTGAGACTCTTCAGGTACTTTCATATCTTGACTTCTAGAAGTTCATTATCCCAAGTTCATTATGGCTTACAGGACCACAAAGTTTAGACTCATTCGTTTAAACAGAGTAAACGTTTTAAAGGAAATAAAACCTGAAGGTGAAAGCTACAGCATTTTGTTGGGTGAATTCCTGGATAAGGGTGTCGGTGTCTTAAGGATATGATCTGTTGTTGAGCAATGCCATCTTGCCACACCCTTCTGAAGTCTCCTAGGGCTATCTCTGGAGAGAGTTACATGCTTCAGTCTTTTCAACTGTCAATCTGGCAATATCTATCAAATTCCATTTGAGACCAAATGAAAAGGAGCAGTTTGCAATTGGATAAAATAAAGGTTAATAGTGTAAAAGAGGCAGAAATCATGATTGGATAGCTGTGGGACTCAGACTTTTCCACAGTCCAATCTGTGCATGCCTCGTAGTTGACTTAACCTTATGCATCCAGTAGAATTGGTTCAGGACAAGTTTTTGCTTTTGACAGAGGCACAGCTCCTTCTCGGCTCTTTGAATAGCCAAATAGAATTGACTGATGATTTGCCGCATGTCACCAAGAGAAATCCTAGTTAGCGCCTCTGATAGACTACAGAATAGCAATGCTACTTAACATGAATTTTATTGCATCTCAGCACCTGCACCAGCCAACAGTCATTACTATCTTGAGGAGGCTGTGCTCGGATTATTATGATTCCTGTTTCTTTGCATTTGTATTCTGCTGACTACTGTGCCAGGTAAAATTGATAAATGCAGGAACTGATTGTGAGTGGCACAAACCTGTGGCTGCAAATCTTCTGAGAGCCTGGAAGCTTAACTGAGCTGGTGGGGGTAGGGATTGCTTATGCATTTTAAGTCATTGTCTATTATACTAGCTTGTCTCTCGCTTACTTTGTCTCATTCATCCATTTTTGCCCCTCCTGGACACTTTCCCCTTTTAACTTTTGTAAAAACATGTACTTTAGTAAGAATTATGAAAAAAGCAACATAGTGACAGTTTTAGGATTTCATGGCTTCAAAGACCCATCATGACCACAGCAACTCTTATAAAGGAAAATATAAGGGCTGGCTTATTTTTCAGAGGTTTAGTCTGTTATTTCCATGGTAGGAAGCATTGTAATACACAGGCAGATATGGTGCTGGAGATATAGCTGAGGGTTCTACATCTGGATCAGCAGTCTGCAGGACAAGAGAAGAGAGATTGGGCCTGGCATCTGAAACCCCAAAACTCAGCCCCAGTGACACACTTCCTCCAATAAGGCCACACCTACTCTAACAAGGTCACACCTCCTACTGTCACTCCATAAGCATTCAAGTATGATCCTATGGGAGCCTTTCAGATTCACACTACCAAGACAAAAACCCATCAGGCACAAAATCCAAGTGAGCCTCAGTCCCTAAGCAGTAGGCTAATACCAGCATTGTTTTCTCCAACATACTTCTTTTCCTCCCACAGTGCTAAGGATCAAATCCAGAATCTTGTGCATTCTACGCAGCATTCTATCACTGAGTATATTCTTAGCTCTACAAATCCATTGACAAAATGACATTCTTTCACTCAATCAAATCAGTCATTAAGATGCTGACACTCTCCTTTACCAAATGGTTTCTATCTGTTGAGCTTAGACCTGTGAATATATCCTCATAGCAGACTGTTTTGTTGCTTTCATCAGGTCCCTATGGCCTGATGATTGCTTCAATGTCCAGAAAGTAAAGGTTCAGACTTGTTTTATGGCAGGGGTGGGGGTTTGGGGGCAGCAGGAGATGCTTTAGGTCTCTAAGTTGGTGGTTTTAGACCAGTGTTCCAACAGTTGCTAACTGCTGTAATGCCTTCCAAAGAGTCAAAGAAGGGTGGCCACTGTGGGGCAGACAACAAAAGTGATTGCTTTTGGGTATTTTTTGTTTTTGTTTTGATTTTTATTTGTTATGTGTAAACCAAGTTCTTGGTTGGAATCCTGGTAAAGAAGGGGATGGATGGATAATCTTTGCTGTGTCAAAATGCTTGCTTTTATGTAAGGGAATAGCAACTTGATGAGAGAAAAAGAACATGCTCTGTCTTGGGTCAGGGCGCTCTCAGGCCTAAGTGATGATTCAACACATTTTGTGCAGCCTACTGTGACCTGTATCACCTTCGCTTGTTAAAATACTGAATGGATTACTAGTGCCTATCGTTATGTGTCGGTGTGTTTTTCCTGTTACAGCTCCCAAAAGAGTTTGCATTTTACCTTTTACCTATTTCTTCCCTTCACAATCCAGGAATTGTAACAAATGTTTCATCTCTTTAGCAGGATTCCTGTATTTTCACTGTTGGCTAACAATGGTCTTCACGGACAGAAACCATATCCTCTGCATATTGCTGTGTGCATTTCTTTGGACCCACCATTTGTGAGCTGTTTGTGATTGGTTCTGCACTGATTAAACTAGCACCTAGAGAGCCAATTTAAGACTCAGGATGAGTGAACCTGAACATTAGAGACGTGCTGGTGAGCACACACCTCGTAAATCCCATTGTTAAATTTGTAGTGCCAGCAATGGAGTGCACAGCTCTGTACTTTACCCTCGTTAAAGCAAAGGTAAATTGTAAGGGCTCTCATACATCTCAAATGGGCCTAGAGACAAGGCATTGGGGAAGGCAAATTCCATAGTCATCCCCTTGGCACTGTGAGATACAAATACACCTTCCAGAAAGGCCACTGTTCTCTAATTTTAGACTCTGTTAATGAGAAGTGTGTTGTCATTTGTAAAAGCAAATCTGCATTTACCTTCATAAATCTCTCTCCACTGCATTATACAAGTAAAACAAAGTGGAGTATGGCACTCGAAAAAAAAATTAGCAAGGAGTTCATTAAGAAGATACAAAAAATAATAAAAACTGCTAGAGATTGGGGTTGTGGTAGACTGTAATCTGAACATCTATTTTCTTCAAAATTTCATGTTCGTAGCTGGGTGTGACAGCTTACCCCTATAATTCCAGCTTACTGGAGGTGGGGACATGAGGACTGAGAGTCTGAGAGTCTGTGGAGGAAGTTACATAGCAAAACCCTAATTCAATTGTTAAAGAAATTCCATTTTTAATGACAAACCTGTTAGCTCGGCATGATCTTCTGTTAGATCAGTATTTCTCAATTTTACTGGAACCTCTTGGGAGATGTTGTAAAACCAATATAGCTGCCTGGGTCCTACTCAGGGATGCTCTGATTTATTTGATCTGGAGTGTGGTCTGGGTACCATGATTTTTTTTTTTTCATATATCCCTAGGACAATTTAAATATGTAGTGCAGGTTCAGGGTGTTTTGGACAGAACCACTGAAAGACATTTAGTTTAGGAGAAGATGCACCAGCGACATATGTTTTCAAGACTCAGCTGTATACACCTAATATACTTTAAAATACATAGGACCCACAATTGTTTCAAACCTTTAAAATTTGGGCTTATTTGAATAAAGAGACTGAATGTTTGATTAGAGGAATTTAGAAATATTCTTGGATCACTTAATTAAATGTTTTAGTGCCTAAAATTTAGAGATGTGTAGACTAGATGCATTTTATGTTGTTATACGTTTAAGAAAACAGACCTCTGGCTCTCACAGAGTTAATGGTTTTAGTGAGGAATTTTTTTCCTGTCCACCCTTAGCAAAAGACACTGTATTTGAATATTGTAAAGTAGTATTTGTTCCCTTTGGGGAAAATGATGAGAGTCTCCAGACAAAAGATAATAGCAAGTAAATGCTGATGAAAATTTGCCTGATTTGATTACAGTTCATTAAGAACAGCAGCACTTCTGAGAATCAAATATGCTTTATATCAGATACAAGGGGGCATCATTTTGATGCTTCAAATAGCCTGCAAGATGAGTGAAATTTATAGGAACTTAGATTAGAAAATGGTTTTGATATAATTATTTATCATTGCTTGGCTACCTGTCATCATGAAGGACAAATTCTATTCATTAGCAACTTAAAGCTCCATTGGTGAGATCATTTAAATGTTTTCATTAAAAGGCAACTGGGAAATGTTTCTCCCCTTTCAAAAATATTTCACCCTTTTCAACACATCCCAGCCAAATATGAGTAGAAAAATGTGAATCTTTACAATATTTATTTGCCAAAGTTTCAAGGCAATGCATCTTTAGGTGGCCTTCATCTGTCAGGAGTCCCCCTCTATCCTAGCAGTTTTAAGAAAAATTCAGTAAGAGAAAACTCTGTGCCACTCTACGCTGAGGAGTACTCTGATGGTTGATAACAACACACTCTATGGTGCTAACAAACATGTTTTTTAGGACTATTAATAATTCAGATTTTGAGGGTGCAGTGCTCTAACACAGGAGAGTTCTGGTTTATGGATGATATGAAACAAACTCTCTTTGTTTTATGAGTCTCAGTAAAGTGGGTAATAAGCATTTTCACTGGCCTAATGTTATGGTCCCCAGTGTATATTCCTAAGGATAGAGCAGACTTCATTATTATTTGCTTTTCTTTCAGTAAGCTATATATTCTACTTTCCCAATTTATGAGTCATAAAGGAACATAGGACTTAAGGATTATTCCAATTTTTGTCTGTCTAGGCTTGTAGTGTTTAAATCTACCATAGTATAGGCGGCCAACAATGGATTCTCTGCAGGGAAAGGAAGGGAAGAAGAAAGTGGGATTTGCCAAAGAAGAAGGGTACGACTAGTAATTAGGGAATTTCCCCCATCTGCTACCCTTACATTTTCTTCCAATGTGAACTAACCTTCTCTACTCTTTTTTTCTGCACCAAATCTGAAGCCTAACAGGCATTATTTCTCTCATTTCTCCCATTAATTCTAAATGTCGTTTAACACCTTTTTCCATTCTTATAGTCTGACATAAGGATTTTGACTTGAATCCCTCCCTTAGGTCAAGGAATGTTAAAAATTAGGCTTGGAAAATTGTGAGCTACTGTTGAAAGAATGCCACATGACGAATACTAAACATGTGTGATGGCTAATCTTTGTTGTCAACTTGGCTGGCTCAAGCCCTTATGGGAACATATTGCTGGATGTGTCTCTTAAGGAATTTCCAGAAAGGCTTCATGAAAAATGAGATGGAAGACCAGTCCCAAATGTGAGCAATACTATTTAACAGCTAAATCTGTCCAACACTGAATACAAAGGAGAAAATGGTGAGCACTGGTGTTAGTCTAGATACTGTGTAAACAGTCACCTCACACTCTTACTTCTATGCCAATCCATGGTGGGCTATACTCTCCGACCAAAAGCCAACATGGTGGCCTTCTCTGCATGGTTTTTAAAATTCAGGTATGTTTGTCACAGCAATGAGGCAAGTGACTGGTACATCACCCATAAAATCATAGTGATAATTTTTTATCTTTCTTTTATAGTTCACAGCTGAGAGAATCAAATATCCTGAAAACCCTCCCTCAAAATCAGAAGAATCTTCAAACCTAGGTGTTTGGTGTGATAGGCTAGAATCTCATGGTTTCTTTGTATCTGTAGAATGGCTTCTTCTACCTACAGAGAATATGGCAAGTGTGGTGTGGACTTCAGTATAAATGTGTTTTTATCTAATAAATCCCCTTAGTCTTTCTCTTTTAACAATGAAATAAATTATCATTATTTTTACTAATAGAAAACTGTGATGAATTTTCTTGGGATGTCTATATTACTCTGTTTCTCTCCCCCATTTTACTTAGTTTTAGATAAACTATGACCTTTGGCAAATGTCTCATGAGCCCCTTACCTAAGTTTCTTCATTATGAAAGAGAAATAATATCTCTTTCCTCTTACTACTCAGGGCTGTCAAAAAGATAAATGAGATGATAATAATTAAAGGAGGGATGTATATGCATAAAGTATTATGTTATTATGTTATTCTCATAAGAATAGTTAAAAAGTGTTTCTGTGCTGAGGATTTGGGCAATGCTAGATGGAAGATTTATGATTTGCTTTTCTTTGTAGAATTGGAATAATTCCTTTTGGTTACACAGATAACCCTCTTATCTTAAAACCTGAAGGCATCTTAACATGTTTGCATGAATATTTAAAATGCCTTAGGGCATGGGTATTATGACTGTTATATGAGACAAAGTGATTGATATAGAGAAAAGCATGGGTGGCTTTTCATGTGGTTTGATATCACAGAGCAAATGTGCAGTTGAGTTTAGCTTTCAAGTGGATAAAATGTAGGGTTCTCCACCTAGGGGCTTACTGACCCTTACAAAAATAATATGAATAATAGTGGATCTTACCAGGAAATTAAAGATTTAAAATATTTAATTCCAGTGTAAGCATGTGTTATTCTTTAAAGCATTGTAATATCTAGTCATAGTTGGTTTTTGCATTTGGATGATTATTGTAGGGAGTTCTTTGAGACCTTGTAGAACAATATCAGAATTATATATTTATTTTTAGCATTAAAATGATCGTAACATGTCCTCAAATATATTTGATCTGCTTGCTTAACCATATCAGTCAGATATTAAGACAGAGTAATAAAATTAATCACAGAAATACTAGCACTATTGTTACATAATCTGCCAGACATAAAGAACTTATGAAGAAGCCACTTTCTAACCAGACAAGACTCCTAGTGGAGGGAGGGGAACACCAACCCACCCACAAAAACTTAGCCCAAAATTTACCCTACCTACAAGATATGCAGGGATAAAGATAGAGCAAAGATTGAGGAAATGTCCAACCATCTATAAACCTGAAGAATATAACTTGGCTAGAAAGCAAAGGGGCCTCCAATCTTCATCCTATACAAATCTCTGAGGACATACTCTTTGCTGCAGAATTAGATCAAGGTCTAAATAAAGAAAGGTAGAGCTGTGTTTGTGTGTGTGTGTGTGTGTCTTAAAGATGATATAATAATAGAACATATCTGAAAGCCAGTGGGTGTTATTAGGTAAAAATAGGCAAGGCCAAAGGTATTAGATGAATCACCGGAAGCCTTCCCAGAGACTGACAGAGCCATCTAAGAAGCCTATGAAGCATAACTAACTTTGGTCTGCAGAGTGGATTCTGGTGTATTTTCTTGTACTGGGATGCTTGCTCTGCTAGAATTCTGTCTGTAATCTTGCCGCTCCAATCCCTCAACTCCATTTCTATTCTTCCCTTCCAATATTCCTTGTTCTTCCTCCAAGCTAATGCAGTGGGTGCCTTTTACATGTTTTCATACAGTAGTCAAAAGATGTTCTTATTATAAAGCTTTTAGTACTGCAATTGATAATGATTTACTTATCTGTGGCTTAGGTTGTAAATGCCGGGAGGACCCCTGCATTCATTTGCATTATTATAGTGAAATGTATGTGACAAACAATTGAGTGTTCCCAAGTTTCACCATTTTAGTGTTCTGAGGTGTTTAATACCTTCACTTTGTGAGACCATCCATCTCCAGAAGTTTATTGCCTTCTCAAATGAGACTCTTACTGACTAAGGACTAATTTCTTTATTTCCCCACTCCCTCCTCCTGGAGACCACATTCTGAAATCTCAGGAATGAACTGCATTCATTGTGCCTGTCATATCAGAGGTAAGCAACACCAATCAGCGTTGATTCACTGAAGGCAAGAACGTGTTCTGTAATTTGTACCTTCTTTTTTTCAGTAGAAAATGTGGGCTGATATATTAAACTTTGGAATGATAATTTCATCTCTATATTAACCAAATGAAACTTAATGAATGTATCACGATTTATTCTAATCACATTCTATCCTTATTTGATAAAGAGAATAGCATGATTTTTAACAACAACAACAAAAAAAAAATAAGAGGAGACAACAACCCCAACTCAAAAGATGGGTATGTGCGAATCAGCATCAGGCTCATTACAAAACATAAACACAGGAATTCAATTATCAGTAACCTTTAAGAGGAAGAATGAGAGCACAGATAGTCACTATTCTCAGAGAAACACCAAATAAACGACAATGTCAGCCGTGGTAATTATGGAATTAGGGCAAAAGATTACACAAGTGAGCTCTCTTTGTTGTCTCTGTGACATTGCTTGGTTGCATGACTCGGTTGCAGATGCTGCTCAGAAGTGTCAGTGGAAAACAAGCAGCCTGAGCCTGATCAAATTATTTGGTTTTAATGAATGTTTAAGCTGTGAGATAGGAAACAGTTTCTTTACTACTTTGTGTTGTATTTTCAAGTATTAATTTGACAAATCTGAAAAACTTGGAGGGTTTTTTTTTTTTTGAATAGTTTTTAATTTGATAGTTCCTGGCATCATATTAAAAAAAAAATACTTAGTTTCCAGAACACCCGATTTACTGAGCAAGTTAGGTATATAAGCAACAAGAGGTAGATCCTTCCAGAAAACAAATGACTATCAGCTGTGCTAGGAGCGGAGTTCCCTGTTCTTGTGTCTGAGGTTAAGAGACACAGTTTGGAGGCAAAGCTGCTATAACAAGTCATCTTTGCCTAGAATATAGGTTGATCTCTTGAGTCTTATAAAGAAAAAAGCGCTGCTATGCCAAGTGTCAGTTACCAGTGATGAAAGCCAGTTGTGAAACTGGCACGTGTTGCCAACAATGAGACAGAAAATCTGGAAGAACGTTAGTGAGTACAGCAGAGGGAGAGCATTTACAAGGTTACACAAACATATAGTTTCAACTTTTGATTCCCACCTTTCATAATGTGAAATCCGCAGACCTTTTATAATGCAAAATGACGGCTTAAAATTTAGAAAGCCATGCAATCATATAATTTGGGAAATGAGTTAGATGGTTTAAAAGCATTAAATAATAACCTAGATGTAGCAGGGTAGAATTAAGAGAGGCTGGGCTTCGAAGGACATTGTGGGCTGTAATTTCGCTACTTAGTAGCTGTGAAATTTAGGCTATGTTCTTTAATTGAGGAGTGGGGGAGTGGTGTCCCCCACTCTACAAAAGGAGACAGAGAAAGATAATCGGAGAAACTCAAAGTCTACGGAGCAGAGCAGACATTATGCTGTTACTGTTTTACCAACTTCCGAAGTGTCTGGCTAGGGCACCAGATGAAAGTTGGATCTGCTGCCCTGCCTTTGAGCCTTCCCGATGGCGTGAACTTTGTTATCAGCTTTGGTGGGCAAGCTTAGGTTCATTAGATGAGATCACATATGGACACACACAATAGAACTGGGTCCTATTTTTCTCAGATCTGAAACGCAATTTGTAGTGCAAAGATTAGACACTTTCCTTCCCAAGGTAATGAGGATTGATTCCTTTAACCCAACCAAACCTGTATTTCCAGAAAGAAATTTGAAAACTGTTTTAAATATTATAGTCTTTCTAAAGACCCAAAGGTGAGGAGGTATTTGGTTAGTTAAGCCACAGCAAGTGATATGTATCACATTTTGCTCTTTTGTGCAAGTAAATATGACTCCCAAGTCATAGATCCAAAGGTCTCACAACAAAATATAAAAAATAAAAAAACAAAAACACAAAACAACAAAGTTTGTCTCAACTTTTACCTCAGTTAACTTCACGAAGTTTGAGCATAGGGCTCACGCTGCATCTGAAAAACTTTGAGTAATTTATATACGAGGCACCTCTTTAAAAAAAAATACAGTTTTACATTTCTTCAACATGTTACTCAAAGCCCTTATTTTTGTAGCTGTCTGTTTGAATTAAATGCTAGGGATGAAAAACAAGTCTGGAGATGAATATGTATACATTTTGATTTTAGAAAGCTCAGACTTCTCTTTTGCCTTCACTATCAAAAGATACTAAAATATATTTAGTGTCCAGTTGGGTGGATTTGCGTAGTTCTTATGGATGACAGCTTCTTTCTACAACTTCTCCAGATGATCTTCTCCCAATGAGCATCGCTTTCCAGCTTCAGGACCTCCAAGGGGTTAAATGCAACTTTCCTGGCTAACCTAGAGATTAATTTGCTGAAATGCCCCGTTACATTAGTTACCTTTCTTGTTACTGTGATCAAATACCTGACAAAAAAACAAAATAAAACAAAACAAAAAACAAATGAAGGAAGGAAAGGTTAATTTTGGCTCACAGTTTGAGGGTATAGTACATCATGGTGGGGAAATCAGAGGCATTAGCTTGAGGCAGCTGCTCACACCACAGCCATACCCAGGAAGCAGAGTGATGGATTTTGCTGCTCAGCTTGCTCTCTTTCTGTCTGTCTGCCTGTGTGCCTGTCTGTGTCTTCCTCCTCTTTTCCCCTTCCTCCTTCCTGTCTTGCTCCCTCTCCTTTTCTCTCTCTCCCTCCTGTCTCTGTCTCTGTCTGTCTGAGGCTCCTTCTGTCCCTCCTCACTCTCTTTAACCCTTTCTCTTTCACTCTCTTTCTGTCTCTCCCTCTTTGTCTGTGTCTTCTTTCCTCACTTCTCCCTTTCTTTCTCTCTCTGTCTCTCCCTCTCTTCTTGCCCCTCTGTCTTTTTCTCTGTCTCTGTCTCTCTCTGTGTGTGTCTATGTCTGTCTCTAAGACCCCAGCCAATAAATGGTTCCTCACACACTTAGATTAAGTCTTCTGACCTCAGTTAATCCAATCTAGACAGCACATCACAGACATGGTCTCTCTTCTAGGTGGCTCTAAAACCTATGATTTTGACAGCAAAATCAATCATCACAGCCACAACCTTTTGTTTCGCTGTGCACAAGAAACAAAGAATGGGCATGTGCTGTTCCTATAGTTCCTGATGCCACAAACGTGCTCCCCAAATTTTGTGTTAAGTATAAAGGTGGTGAAGTCCTTTACATCACATACTTTTAATGTTACCCCGCTTTCTTTCCCTTAAACTGTTTTTAGAAAAAGAGAAAGATGGGAGTCATTTGTGCATTCCAGTTCTCTAAGGATAGGCTTTTATTATATCTGATGAAACAGCTGAGCAAGTCTACAGTTATGAGTCTTTGGCTCTATTTTCTCTTTCTACCCAGAGATGGGGAAGGTTTTATCCCTCTGTAACAAGCATGGGCTTTTGTTACTTAATTTTACTTCAAAAACTCAATTTTATTTTTAATTTTTTGCTACTTTCGCCAACAACTTGACTAGGTGTGTGAAAGCAGTTGGCCATTCAGAAACTATTCATTAGCTAGGATCTAGAGGAGGTTCTCAGTCTGCTGTTTATACTGTCTAGGGAGTCCTCCATTGCATTGATCCTGAACAGACACCTAATTTAACGTGTTTCCCCCTTTGGGAAAACTTACTTTGTACCACGTACAAACTGCTATAAAGTTTGGTATTGCGTCCCTTCGCTTTCTTTTTAAACCATTGATTCACAGTCAAGCAAAGTTTGGTAGATCTCTGAGTTTTATTTTTGCTCACCATTAAAAAGATTTATTTCTATTACCTTTAATTATATGTGTGTGTGTACGTGTGTGTGTGTGTGTGTGTGTGTGTGTGTGTGTATGTGTGTATGAAGTTAATCATAGAGGGCAGAGGCACTGGATACTCCTGGATTTGCAATTAAAGATAGTTTTGAGCTGCCTAAGGAGGTTGCTGGAAATGGAAGGATTCTATTGTCCTTATGTGATATCTTGTTGTCCAGCCCAGGCCTTGAAGGACGATCGTGATTTCTTTAGACCAAACAGAAAGTGGTTTGGCAGTAAAGTGAAAATTTATTCCAGTGGTATTCTTGGGAAAGCAATAGGTTGAGTCACACAAATCCTACAGGAGCTCTTTTTACACGAACAACTGAGAAGCAAAGTGAAATACGGAAGGGAAACCAAGCTTACCATATATCCCCTTGTGCCAGTAGTTCATGGTTCCTGCTGACCTACTGCTGTTATCCTGTTCAGGAAGAAATAATTTTTTTTCTTAAAAATTGAGATTAGGTCACAATGCTGCATCATTCTATGGCACACATCCATTAGTTTTCATCTGACAGGTAATGTGGTTTCATCTGTATGCAATGTGGTTGCAACAGACACATTGGGAACAGCTATTGCACAGTGCTAAGGACGGCGGGGGGATCTTTCTAGGCTGTCGAATACTAGGACAGAAACATTCAAAATGAGCCAGTGACTCTTTTTTTCATACATCATCATCATTGTTATTATTAATTCACTTTGTTTCCCATCTGTAGCTCTCTTCCTCATCTCCTCCCGGTCCAACGCTCCTTCCCTCTTCCTCCCCACTATGTCCCTCTCCCATAGTACACTGATAGGGGAGGTCCTCCTTTCCTACTATCTGTCCCTAGCCTATCATGTCTCATCAGGACTGTCTGGATACTTTTTCTCTGTGGCCTAGTTAGGCCACCTCACCAGGGGAAGGTGATCAAAGAGCAGGCAACTAAGTTCATGCCAGTGATTGCCTCTGCTCCCCTTACTAGGAAACCCACATGGAGACTGAACTGCGCATGGGCTATCTCTGAGCAGGGTGTGTAAGTGCTCTACATGCATGGTCCTTGGTTGATTCACCAGTCTCTGCAGGCCCTCCAAGGCCCAGATTTTTGGGCTCTGTTGGTCTCCTTGTGGAGCTCTTGTCCCTTCCAGATCTTTCTATCTCCCCATTCTTCCATAAGACTCCCTGCACTCTGTCCAAATTTTGCTTATGAGTCTCAGCATTTTTGATACCCTGCTGGGCAGTCTTTCAGAGGCCCTCTGTGGAAGGTTCCTGACTTGTTCCTTGTCTTTTCCTACTTCCAATGTCTGTCTTGTTTGTGCTTCTGAATGGGGAATAAGCATCTGCCCTAGGGGCCTCCTTGTTTAGCTTTGTTAAGACTATAGATTTGAATATGTTTATCCCATATTATGTGGCTAATATTCACTTATAAGTGAGCATATACCATGTGTGTCTTCCTGCTTTGGGATAACTCACTTAGCATGTTCTTTTCTAGCTCCATCCATTTGCCTGCAAATTTCATGATTTCCTTGTTTTTAGTAGTGAAGTAGTATTCCATTGTGTAAATGTACCACAATTTCTGTATTAATTCTTCATTTGAAGAACATCTAGGTTGTTTCTGGATTTTGGCTATTACAAATAAAGCTGCTATAAACATAGTTGAGCAAATGTCCTTGTTGTATGTTTGCCAGGGGTCATATAGCTGGATCTTGAGGTAGCACTATTTCTAATATTCTGAGAAAGCGCCAGATTGATTTCCAAAGTGGTTGTACAAGTTTACATTCCCACCAACAATAGAGTAGGGTTCCCCTTTCTTCACATCCTCTCCAGCATGTGTTGGCACTTCAGTTTTTGATCTTAGCCATTCTGATGAGTGTAAGGTGAGATTTCAGCATCATTTTGATTTGCATTTCCCTGATGACTAAGGATGCTTAGCATTTCTTTAAGTATTTCTCTGCCATTCCATATGCCTCTGTTGAGAAGTGTCTGTTTAGCTCCATACCCCATTTTTTAAATTGGATTATTTGGTTTTTTGCTGTTTAACTTTTTGAGTTCTTTCTATATTCTGGATATTAGCCTTCTGTCAGATGGAGGGTTGGTAAAGATCCTTTCCCAGTCTGTAGGCTGTCGTTTTGTTCTGGTGACAGTGTCCTTTGTTTTGCAGAAGCTGTGGCAGCCTTTTTGGAGTTAATGGCAAATTTGGAGTTAATGGCATCTGAGCACTGGAATTCGGCCTCTTGGCTTTGACTGTTTTCCAAAGTCCAGTTTCTCATAAACTGATCTTGGTGGTCCTACAATGGACTGCTCTGACCCTGAGAAACTCTGTGCAACCATAGTAACCAGACAGCAGGCTCTGTGTAACCTTGAGTGAGCTCTCCTATGTTTTGACCAAGTAAAGCTCCTACGTGAGAAACTGCTTGTACTTTTTTTGCTTACTTAAGTGTTAACCTGACGTCCATTAAATCGACACCTGGATCAGCATGTAGACTTGGTGTCTTTCTCTGTGTCGCCCTGTCTTTCTCTCTCCTAGCCCTTTTCAGGTGGTATTCAGGTGTCACTGCTGGTCAGTGACAGAAGCTTTTCAGTTTCATGAGGTCCCATTTATTGATTGTTGCTCTTAGATCCTGTGCTGTTGGTGTTCTGTTCAGGAAGTTGTCTCCTGTGCCAATGAATTCCAGACTCTTCTCCATTTTTTTTCTTCTAACAGCTTTAGTGTGTCTGGTTTTATGTTGAGGTCTTTGATCCACTTGGAATTTACTTAAGTGCATGGTGATAAATATCCTCAGCATTAGACCACATTGCCATATTCTTTTTTTTAAACGAGGATTCTTATGTTACATGAAGGGAAAACTGGAAACAATTGTACAATTTCTAAGTGTTGCTACTGAAATGAACTTAGTTCTATATTCCTTAAAACACACATTAATTACCCAAATCACAGACTTAGAAATAGAAGTAATTTCATGACTTTTTATAGACATATCAGTGCTTTAGATTAAGACATGATCTTTGAACAAAATAAGATTCATAGTGTGTGTGTGTGTGTGTATGTGTGTGTGTCTGGAGAGGGGACGTTCATGTGTATATACTTTTATGTGGAGGCCATATTTCAACCTTTCCTTATTACTCAGGAGCCATCCACATTTGTTTGGAAAAAATGTCTCTCACTCAGATCTGGGGCTCTCGAAGTAAATTAGTTTGGCAGGTCAGCAAGCCTCCGGAATCTGCCTGTTTTTGCTTCTCTAACATTAAATAAGTGTGTGCTATAATGACAGTTCTTTAATGTAGGTTCTGGGGAATCAAACTCAGGTCCTCATGCTCCAATGACAAGCACTTAACTAACTGAGCTATCTCTTTATCTCTTTGCTATGACATGTTCATATTCCATATCATTGTTCCTTCTTTTATTACCTCACCAACTGCCCTTCCTTAATCCTGTCTCTTTTTTTTAATGCACTTCTCTGTTTTATTTTTAAATTTAAAACAAGGTTTTAATATGATATAATCTTTTTACTTTTTATATTAATTACAGTTTATTCACTTTGTATCCCAGCTGTAGCCCCCTTCCTTATTCCTCCCCAGTCTCACCCTCCATCCCTAATCTCCTCCCTAGTCTCTTCCTTATGGTTCTTCTTTCAACCATTAATAAAAGCCTTCTGATTTCATGTTGCATTGTTAGTATGTGTGTGTGCGCATGCATGTTTAAATAAAGATTACAAAGAAGTTTTAAAAAATAAAGCAGATGTCAGTACAAAGAGGTTTCAATAATAAGTACATTTTCTTGTAATTTGTGTTATTTTCATTTCTACATATTAATATGTTCCCATTAAACAAGAAAGATGACTAATATTATCATCTGCCTAATTAAAAAAAAACAACTAATAAGTAACATCACACACTTTATGTTTGTCAAACTTTATACAAACCAAATATCTGCTTGATAAACTAATGAATGTGGCATCCACGGCTGCTTTCTCAATTGAGTGATATTTGCATGTAGCACAAATTAGCATATTAACATGTAAAACAATTTTGCAAATGACAGCAAAAGACTAGCTGCCCAGTTTAATCTGCTAAGTGTTTGTAAAATAAATGTTACCATTAATGTTATAAGTAAAAAGTACAATCACCTGCATTAACCTACCTTATGTTTATGCAAAGTGGAGATAATTGACATTCGTTCAAGGGATCATAAGGATTACAAAAGATTATGCTAACACCATGTAATCTATAATTATCACCTCCCATTAACGATAACTTGAGTTCATGTACATGTATTTATTTCTCTGCTAATTAAGTATAATTGGGGTAATAATCCATGGGATAAATTGGATTTTTCTTTCCTTTAATTCCCTAGGTTCCTCAATATATGTGTTCATTTCATAGTACAGGCTCTTTGTCTGGCTTATCTTGCTGATTACAGGGAGAACAAATGTTCCGTTAAACACTAGTCTCAGTTTCTGGGGTGAGGCAAGCAGAAAGCAGAGCTGGGAACCTTAGCACTCAGGGAGGTCCATTTGTTCAGTTAAAGGAGGCAGAGAGCTAGGGACTCTTGGGGAGCATGCACATGGATGTATCCACAAGCTCCTGCTAACTAAGCTGATGACAGGCTATCTCATCAGCACCTACCTTTTATGTGAAAAACCTGGTTGGGACATGTACTTACTTTTCCCTTTGAGTCTAAAGTCACCAGTATCAGAAAAGGTTTCTATTTCCATATTTTGCCCGCAAATTATTTCCTCTGCAACTAGAATCTTAGATTTTTAGGAGCCCATCCATCTCTCCATGATTCTGTCAAGACAAAATAAACGAAGGCTTGTGACATGAAGGTGATGAATTAATGATGTGTCGAGTTTTCATTTCTCTGAAGACAATTTCTCAAACAATACACATAGGTGGTCTTGAATGTGAAGGAAAAGCTTTATGTAGCCATCGTGTGCTCTGACAATTAAAAAAGAATGACCATGAAGATTTTGAATTGGTTTAGAGAAAAAATTGGCAAAATAAAGGTCAGTTTGTGGTCTTTGCAAATAAACAGATGAAAAACATAGTATTTTCATGTCTAGGAAATAGAATGTCAGCAGGATATTAATCTAGAGGGAGTAATGGCGGGAGAGGTAATTATGATGCCAAGGAGTAGAAGATCTTTGCAGATTGTTATCATTTATTCTCTGTCGTGGGCCAAGTGAGCTATTGCTAATCTTTCAAAATTTTGTCTGTTTTTAGAGCTTCTAGTGATGAGGAATCAGGGTTGGGGAAGTTAATTTCCTCAGAGAGAGTCTTACATCATGCATTTGAGGAAGATAAAAGTTGGCCATGTTCAATTTGCTTAACATCTGTAAACACTCATTGCACTTCAAGACATGGCATCTTTTGATCAAACATGCCCAAGTCTCAGTCAGAATGTGCTTATTTAAGTCTATGTGTAGCTAGGAAGTTGTTTTTAAGAATTTGAAGATTTACTACCTTTTGTTTTATGTATTTCAGTGTTCTGCCTTCATATTTGTATGTGCACCACATGATTGCATGGTGTCCATGGTGGCCAGAAGAGGTTATTGGATCCCCAGAAACTGAAGTTGGGAAGAGTTGTGAGCTACTATGTAGGTGCTGGAAAGCGGGAATATTCTTAACCACTGAGTCAGCTCTCCCACTGCTCTAAAAGCTTCTTGCCTGAAGAATATTCAGTCTTATATTTCTAAAAGCATCTTGATGAGCATTCTGGAATGCTCATGTAAAATCTTGGTAGGAGATATAGTTCCTTCTATTTATTTTTCTTACATAGAGGAAGAAGCCATATTAAGAATGTAACTGGAACTGGAAACTGGATATTTTCTTAAATACTTTGAATCTTCGGAGAGTGATACCAATGTTGGTTGGGAG
Source organism: Psammomys obesus (assembly GCF_907164565.1). NCBI lineage: Eukaryota > Metazoa > Chordata > Mammalia > Rodentia > Muridae > Psammomys > Psammomys obesus. The sequence goes on along the minus strand of NW_026585689.1, from coordinate 2,148,633 downwards.
CAATGAGCTCCCAGTTCTGTTTCCCAATCCTGCAAGAGGTCTTCGATTCTCATCATTACCCAAGATGAGCTTCCAGTCTTATTTTTTATTCAACAATGCTCACAGACTTTCAATATATTCTCTTTGTGCTTAGGTTAGTCAGGGTCGGTTCTACTGCTTGTAAGCAAGAACTCTGACTACTGCTAAGAAATGAGGTGTGGCCCACCTCTCTGTCCAAAGGAAAAGGATGTAAAATAAGCAATAAAACTAAAAGCAGTAAAATAATAGGTAAAGTTTTTTTTTTAAAGAAATCATTTTAAGGAAAATCAACATGTAAATTATTGTTTAAAGTTCTCCAGTTGATTATTAATCACATCAAGAAAATAACTGAATTCAGAAGTTATAGATATTAGCCTGAATCATCAATCTTTCCAAGATACAAAAAACACCAAAACAGAGGTTTTTAAGTTTCAAATGATCTGAAAGATTCTTCTAAAGTTAAATTTGATATTTCATATTTTAACTTCATTTCCTCCTATTTTTCTCGAATCTTCTTATTTATAAAGCCAATTTAACAATGTTGCTGCTCTCTTGGGAACACAAATATTTGTTTCACAAATAACTTATTTATTTTTAATAAATAAAAATCTGGATTTTTTTGTTTTTTTTCTTTATTAATTACACTTTATTCAGTTTGTATTCCCCCCCCCCGTTCCTTCCCCCTCCCATCCCAATCCCTCCCTTCCTCCACACTCTGCATGCATGCCCCTCCCCAAGTCCACTGATAGGGGAGGACCTCTTTTCCTTCCTTCTGATCCTGGTCAATTAAGTCTCATTAGGAGTGGCTGCATTGTCTTCTTCTGTAGCCTTGTAATGCTGCTTCCCCCTCAGGGGGAGGTAATTAAAGAGCAGGCCAATCAGTTCATGTCAGAGACAGTCCCTGTTCCTATTACAATGGAACCCACTTGGATACTGAACTGCCATGGGCTACATCTGTGCAGGGGTCTTAGGTTATCTCCATGCATAGTCCTTGGTTGTAGTATCAGTCTCAGGAAAGACCCCTGTGTTCAGATTTTTTGGTTCTGTTGCTCTCCTTGTGGATTTCCTGTCCTCTTCAGATCTTACTGTTTCCCACTTCTTTCATAAGATTTCCTGCACTCTGCCCAAAGGTTGCCCATAAGTCTCAGCATCTACATTGATAGTCTGCAGGGCAGAGCTTTTCAGAGGTCCTCTGTGTCAGGTTCCTGACTTGTTCCCTCTTTTTTCCTTCTTCTGATGTCCAGCCTCTTTGTCTTTCTGGATAGGAATTGAGCATTTGAGCAAGTCCTCCCTCTTGATTAGTTTCTTTAGGTGTAGAGATTTTAATAGGTTTATCCTATATTATATGTCTATATGAGTGAGGATATACCGTTTGCATCTTTCTGATTCTGGGATAGCTCACTCAGGATGATCTTTTCCAGATCCCACCATTTACCTGCAAATTTCATGATTTCCTTGCTTTTTATTGCTGAGTAATATTCCATTGTGTAGATATACCACAATTTGTGCATCTATTCCTCCACTGAAGGGCATCTGGGCATTTCCAGCTTCTGGCTATTACAAATAAGGCTGCTACAAACATGGTTGAGCAAATGTCCTTATTGTGTACTTGACAATCTTTTGGATATATGCCTAGGAGTGGTATAGCTTCATCTCAGGAATGTAGGGGTGTTTCAATATACGGAAATCCATCAATGGATTTCCACATAAACAAACTGAAGGAGAAAAACCACATGATCATCTCTTTAGATGCTGAAAAGGCATTTGACATCCAACATCCATTCATGTTTAAAGTATTGGAGAGATCAGGGATACAAGGCACATACCTGAACATAGTAAAGGTGATATACAGCAAGCCTATAGCCAACATCAAACTCAATGGAGAGAAACTTAAATCATTCCCACTGAAATCAGGGACAAAGCAAGGCTGTCCACTCTCTCCATATCTTTTCAACATTGTTCTTGAAGTCCTAGCTAGAGCAATAAGACAACTGAAGGAGATCAAGGGGATACAAATTGGAAAGGAAGACGTCAAAGTATCACTGTTTGCAGATGATATAAAAATCTGGATTTTTTTAAACCAAAGCCATGCCTTTGCCTATGACTTTTATACATCCTTTTACCCCAACAAGGGTATTGTGGAAAGAACTTTGGTTTAAGGTTAATTAATTGTAACAAAGAACCAAAATAATGTTCTGCAAAATCTTGTGTGACAACTCCTTTCATGACCTCTTTTTACAGATGATGTTTGTTTCTTAGTTTTTTATGCTTTACGTAGTGATTTCAATACATCATGTCTTTTGGGAGCTGTACACAACTGGCACTAAGAAAGAGGTGTTGAGGCACCTCCCTGGAAGAAGAGAAAGTGAGCTTTCTTTTTCCAGAGGAAAATCTTTAGGCGGGTATAAAATGAATAAAGTGTAATAATAATAATAGAAAAATATAAAAAAAATAAATCCATAAGCACGAAAAAAAAACCTATCCTCTTGGGTAAGAGTGGAGGACCAGGTAAATTCTTTTATTGCTGGTTTGAATATAATCATCATAATATTTCAGTATATTTCTTTAGCTTTATAGGCAGCACATACCAGCTTAAGAAAAATCCCTTCACAGGAGGTCCAAAAGGAGACCAACAGAGCCAAAAAATGGAGGGCCCCAACAGCCCTGCAGAGGCTGATACCCCAACCAAGGACCATGCATGGACAGGACCTAAAACCTCTGCTCAAATGTAGCCCATAGATTCAGTCTCCAAGTGGGAACCCTAGTAAGGGGAACAGGGACTGTCTGATATGAAATTTGTGGCTGGCTCTCTGATCACCTCCCGCGAGGGATAAAGCCTTAGCAGGCCACAGAGGAAGACAATGCAGCCAGTCCTGATGAGACTTGACAGGCTAAGGTGAGATAGAAGGGGAGAATGTCCTCCCCTATCAGTGGACTAGGGAAGGGGCTTAAGAGGAGCAGAGGAAGGGAGAGAGGGTTTGGGAGATGAGGGAGGGAGCCACAGCTACGATACAAAGTGAATAAATTGTAATAAATAATCAATAAAAAACTTAAAAAAAGAAAATCCTTTAATTCAGCTGCAGAAAACTTTCTGGAAGCTGTTTTCATTCTAACTCTACAGACCTTCAAAGACAAAAGAGGTCTTGATCAGGTCACGTTTTAGGAAACAGCTATCCTTTGGATACCTTTTAGAATGGTAGTTAGCAGCTAGTTCAACAGGAAAACATAATAGAATGAAGATAAGTGTGTATCCTTTTAGAGTAAGAATGTCTGGGTTAAGAGTTGCTGTTTAATCACTAAGTGTGCTTAGTTGGGCTGTGTTAAGTTGATTTCTATGTTAAATGATGTGATCAGTAAACTGAAGAATTGGGGTTCATCTCACTAATCATTCATTCATGAAATGATAATTGAGCACATATATAAATGTTCAATACTAGTCATGAACTTAAAAAAGGTGAAAACTCAGTCCCATGGAGCTCACTGGATAACAACCATTAATTTCATTTAATGTGTATAGAGTGTTAGGCACTGTCCTAAAACAACACATACATATGTGGTACTTATATGTTAAAAAATACATGCATGTTTGTCATATGCATGATATATATGATCAATACTAAAAATTACTTTGTGAAATGATGCGATCAATACTCCCATTGCATTTGACACTGGATTTAAAAGAACAATGTTATATGGCTCAAGAAAATTTTCATAAAGAAATTGACAGATGATATACAAAGTTAATTAATAGATAAGTAATAGATGATACATAGAGATATGTAATTATATTGGCTTGATGTTGACATTTATGTATATAGTGTTTTAAATGTATTGTGATATTTAAAGCATATAAAATGTGTGCCATGAAAAATAAGTCTTTATTCTAAAGTTTGGTTTATACCTTATTAGATATAATAACAAATAAATACTATAATATTTGTAAAATATACTCTTTACAGTTAAAAGTGTGACTTGTAATTTATTTTACGGACTTCCTTTTCTAAGGCATTTGTGACATTAAGGCTCAGAATGTAATAATCCAAGGTTCTAGTTGCAATCAGTATTCATTTAGGAGATGTCAGGTGATTTCTAATATCAAAGAAAATCTCTAGCAGGAAAGAAATAACTTGTCAAAGAGCAATATATAGAATGCCTCAGAAACTTGATAATTGGATTTTTTCCCCTTCACCTTCTCAAACGGCTAATTCCATATAATATTTCCTTTTCTTTGTAGAATAAAAAAGAGGTCTCTGTTTTCATCTGATTGGATTGATTGCCTACCACCTATGAGCTTTAAATACATGTCATTATTTAGTGAACAACACTCTTCATGGCATGGGTTCATTTTTATGTATGAAGAGTTAGTCATAATTTGGAACACGAAATTGAGTCATTCTTTGTATCCTTTTTATAAGTTTTATATACCAATTACTTGCAACACTAGCTTCAATATTTATTTTCATTCTTTAATTTTGATTCAGACCAACTAAAACCCTAAATATCATTTTAGACAAACTAGTATTTTGCTTCTGTAATTACCAAGAAAATGCTTTGGTAATATGATTAGCTAGTAAATTTACCTCTAGTCTTCCTGTGTTATCTCTACCTTTTATGTAAGTGCTTGGCAGAGAACCACAAGACAAACTAAAATATGTTCTTTCAAAGTGAGGAAATACTTAGCAGGTACTATAGGACCCTAAACAGAATATAATGCATAATTGTGAACAATATTCTAAAGCTTGCTTAGCCAGAGAAAGGATAAAGTCTATGGTGAAATGCACTATATGCATAAAAAGCTATACATAAAGCAATCAACTCCAGGGAAAGTTAAATTTTTTTGTTACTATATTTTTAGTCTAAGGTTGGAACAAAATTATTGACATGTAATATTTTTAATTAATTAATTATTTTATTAAATGCAGTTTATTAACTTTGTATCCCTGCTGTAGCCACCTGCCTCACCCCCTCCCAATTCCACTCTCCCTTCCTCATCTCCACCCATGCCCTTCCCCAAGTCCACTGATAGGGGAGGTCCCCCACCTCTTCTATCTACCAGGTATCATCAGGACTGGCTGCTTAGTCTTCCTCTGTGCCCTGGTAAGGCTGTTCCTCCATCAGGAGGTGATCAAAGAGTCAACCACTGAGTTCAGAAGGAGAGATAGACATACAATATTTTAACAACATGAAATAAGTGATGACTTAATCGCATTAGGAAGTTTGCATGGAAATTAGACAAAAGTAAAATAGAGAAAATAGTGTCTACTTTATTTCCTATTTTCTCTTCATCAGATGCATTGCTATGTAGAAAAATGATCAGCATTAGGCTCCTTTAAAATAATATTTTGAAGATTATTTAAAGAATGGATTTAGTTCCTCATCATGAAACCTCATGCTAGATCCTCCTGTGCCTTAAGATATGAACATTTTTCGAGACATAAACAAGGCACCCACGCCTTCTTGTAGGTGGATATATACATATCATAGAATGTATGTGCAACATGCACACACCTAAAAGGCACTAGGAGTTGATTTTTTTTCCACAATTTTCTGCACAGAAAACCTTTGGAGAACATTGATCTTAAGAAGGGCAAAACCATTCTTCAGCTTGCTTGCTGATGGGAAATTTATCAGAAGGAAGGTGTGGTGTGCACTTGAGGTTGCAAGCACGTTTTGTTTGAGCCACATCTGTTTTATGGAACCACATCTGTTTCATCAAATGTTTTATGCACTGTGTGTAATGCTAGCCCAGTTATTTTCTTTACTTAGTTGCTTGCTTTTAAAGCTCATGAGATTTAGCATTTTAACAGTACATTTTTTTTTTTTTTGCAAAACCTTGTCAATAACCTGGATGCTCTTCTGCACAGGAAAAATTGGTGTGCTTAAGTCAGAAAATAATTTTTAAGTTTTCTTCAGTACCGCTACCTATTGCAGTGTATAGCCCATGTATTTTATCCAATCATCCCCTGTATAAGTTGGATCTGTTGACTCCTTCCAAATTCAGAGATGATCCTAAAACATAATAATGTTGTCAGGTAGAGATCAGTACATGAAGTAGCACATGAGAAGCCTTTTGAAGATAAGAAAAATTTGCACTGTAATGTGCCAGAAAGATCTGGAGTCTTATTGGTGTAGCAATAGGCACCACAGGAGTACAAGATGCATTGGCATCTTGAATATTGAATGTGATGAATATTGATTCATGAGCTACTTACATCATGTCCTATAACTGTCATACAACTGGTTAAATTTCTTTTTTTTTTATTTTTATTTTTAGTTACATTTTGTTAACTCTGTGTCCCAGCTGTATCCCGCTCCCTCATTCCCTCCCCAACCCCACACTCCCTCCCTGGTCTCCTCCCTGCCCCTTTCCAAGTCCCCTGATAGGGGAGGACCTCCTCCCCTTTCATCTGACCCTGTTTTATCAGGTATCTTCAGGGCTGGCTGCAAAGTCCTCCTCTGTGGCCTAACAGACTGCTCCTCCCCTGGGGTGGGGGTCAAACAGCCTGCCCTTGAGATCCTATTAGAAATAGTCCGTGTTTCCCTTACTTTGGAAAACTACTTGGTTACTGAGCTACCACAGGCCACATCCGAGCAGAAGTTCTAGGTTATATCCATAGATGGTCCTTGGTTGAGTGTCAGTCTCAGAAAAGACCCTGTGCCCAGATATATTTGGTCCTTGTAGAGCTCCTATCCTTTCCATATCATACTAACTTCCCTTCTTTCATATGATTCCCTGCACTCTGCCGAGGGTTTGGTTATGAGTCTTAGTGTCTGCTTTGAAACACTGCTAGGTAGAGTCTTTCAGATGCCTTTTGTGGTAGACTCCTGTCATAAGTTCAATGCCCATCCCATTTGTCTTTCTAAATGAGGATTAATCACCTTCGCCTGTGTCCACTTTCTTGATTATCTTCTTTAGGTGTGTAGATTTCATTATGTTTATCATGTCTTGTAGGTCTATATAAGCGAGTATATACCAAGTTTGTCTTTCTCCTTCTGGGATACTTCACTCAGAATGATCTTTTCTAGATCCCACCACTTGCCTGCAAATTTCATGATTTCTTCCTTTTTGATTGCTGAGTAGTATTCCATTGTGTAAAAATACCACAATTTCTGTATCCATTCCTCCGTTGATGGACATCTGGGTTGTTTCCAAGTTCTGGCTATTACAAATAAAGCTGCTATGAACATGGTTGAACAAATGTCCTTGTTGTGTACTTGAGCAAATTTTGGGTATATACCTAGGAGTGGTATAGCTGGGTCATGAGGTAGCACTACTCCTAGTTGTCTGAGAAAGCGCCAGATTGACTTCCAGAGTGGTTGTACCAGTTTACATTCCCACCAGCAATGGAGGAGGGTTCCCTTTTCTCCACAACCTCTCCAGCATGTGCTATCACTTGAGTTTTTCATCTTGGCCATTATGATGGGTGTAAGGTGAAATCTCAGGGTCGTTTTGATTTGCATTTCCCTAATGGCTAATGAGGTTGAGCATTTCTTTAAGTGTTTCTCTGCCATTCGATATTCCTCTGTCGAGAATTCTCTGTTTAGCTCTGTTCCCCATTTTTTAAGTAGATTACTTGGTTTGCTGCTTTTCTGCTTCTTTAGTTCTTTATATATACTTGATATTAGCCCTCTGTCAGATAAAGGGTTGGTGAAGATTCTTTCCCAATCTGTAGGCTGTCTATTTGTTTTGATGACAGTGTCTTTTGCTTTACAGAAGCTTTTCAGTTTCATGAGGTCCCATTTATTGATTGTTGCTCTTAGAGCCTGTGCTGTTGGTGTTCTGTTCAGGAAGTTGTCTCCTGTGCCAATGAATTCTAGGCTGTTTCCCACTTTTTTTTTCCAGCTGATTTAGAGTATTTGGTTTTATGTTGAGGTCCTTGATCCACTTGGACTTTAGTTTTGTGCAGGGTGATAAATATGGATCTATTTTCATTTTTCTGCATGTAGACATCCAGTTGGTCCAGCACCATTTGTTGAAGATGCTGTCTTTTTTCCATTGAATGGATTTGGCTTCTTTGTCAAATATTGAGAATTCATAGGTGTGTGGGTTTATTTCTGGGTCTTCTATGCGATTCCATTGATCCTCCTTTCTGTTTCTATGCCAATACCATGCAGTTTTTATTACTGTTGCCCTGTAGTACAGCTTGAGATCGGGAATGGAGATACCTCCAGATGATCTGTTGTTGTACAGGATCGTTTTGGAGATTCTGGGTTTTTTGTTTCTCCATATGAAGCTGAGAATCTTTTTTTCAAGGTCTGTAAAGAATTGAGTTGGTATTTTGATGGGAATTGCATTGAATCTGTAGATTGCTTTTGGCAGGATGGCCATTTTCACAATGTTAATCCTACCAATCCATGAGCACGGGAGATCTTTCCATCTTCTGAGATCTTCTTCAATTTCTTTCTTCAAAGACTTGAAGTTTTTCTCAAATAGGTCTTTCACTTGCTTGGTTAGAGTCACACCAAGGTATTTTATGTTGTTAGTGGCTATTGTGAAGGGTGTTGTTTCCCTAATTTCTTTCTCAGCCTTTTTGTCTTTGGTATACAAGAGGGCTTCTGATTTTTTTGAGTTGATTTTGTATCCTGCCACTTTGCTGAAGGTGTTTATCAGCTGAAGAAGTTCTCTGGTTGAATCTTTGGGTTCGCTCATGTATACTATCATATCATCTGCAAATAGTGACACTTTGACCTCTTCCTTTCCGATTTGTATCCCCTTGATCTCCTTTAGTTGTCTTATTGCTCTGGCTAGGACTTCAAGTACAATGTTAAAGAGATATGGAGAGAGTGGGCAGCCTTGTCTTGTCCCTGATTTCAGTGGGATTGCTTTAAGTTTCTCTCCATTGAGTTTGATGTTGGCTATAGGCTTGCTGTATATTGCCTTTACTATCTTTAGGTATGTGCCTTGTATCCCTGATCTCTCCAAGACTTTAAACATAAATGGGTGCTGGACTTTGTCAAATGCTTTTTCAGCATCTAAGGAGATGATCATGTGGTTTTTCTCCTTCATTTTGTTTATGTGGTGGATTACATTGATGGATTTCCGTATGTTGAACCACCCTTGCATTCCTGGGATGAAGCCTACTTGGTCATGGTGGATGATATCTTTGATGTGTTCTTGGATTCGGTTTGCAAGTATTTTATTGAGTATTTTTGCATCAATGTTCATAAGAGAGATAGGTCTGAAGTTCTCTTTTTTTGTTGGATCTTTGTGTGGTTTAGGTATCAAAGTGACTGTGGCTTCATAGAATGAGTTTGGTAGTGTTCCTTCTGTTTCTATTTTATGGAATAGTTTGAGGAGAATTGGTGTTAGTACTTCTTTGAAGGTCTTGTAGAATTCTGCGCTGAAGCCATCTGGTCCAGGGCTTTTTTTGGAGGGGAGACTGTTAATGACTGCTTCTATTTCTTTGGGAGATATAGGACTATTCAGTCTTTCTACCTGATCTTGACTTAATTTTGGTAGATGGAATCTGTCAAGAAAGTTATCCATTTCATTTAGATTTTCAAATTTTGTGCCATATAGGCTTTTGTAGTATGACCTAATAATCGTTTGGATTTCCTCAGTGTCTGTAGTTATGTCCCCATTTTCCTTTCTGATTTTGCTGATTTGTATGGTTTCTCTCTGCTTTTTAGTTAGTTTGGCTAAGGGTTTGTCTATCTTGTTGATTTTCTCAAAGAACCAGCTTTTTGTTTCATTGATTCTTTGGATAATTTTATTTGTTTCTAATTGATTGATTTCTGCCCTTAGTTTGATTATTTCCAGCCGTCTGCTCCTCTTGGGTGTATCTGCTTCTTTTTTTTCTAGGTTTTTCAGTTGGGCCATTAAGTTGTTTGTATGTGATGTTACAGATTTCTTCTTGTAGGCACTTAGTGCTATAAATTTTCCTCTGAGCACTGCTTTCAATGTGTCCCATAAATTTGGGTATGTTGTGCCTTCATTTTCATTGAATTCTAGAAAGTCTTTAATTTCTTTCTTTATTTCTTCCTTGACCCAGCTGTCATTGAGTAGTAAGTTGTTCAGTTTCCATGTGCGTGTCGGCTTTTTGTTGTTTCTGTTGTTGTTGATGTCCAGCTTTAGTCCATGGTGGTCAGATAGTATACAAGGGATTATTTCGATCCTTTTGTATCTGTTGAGGCTTGCTTTGTGACCAACTATATGGTCTATTTTGGAGAAGGTTCCATGCGGTGCTGAAAAGAAGGTGTACTCTTTTGAGTTTGGGTGAAAAGATCTGTAGACATCTATTAGGTCCATTTGATTTAGGGATTCTGTGAGTGCTTTCATTTCCCTATTTGGTGTCTGTCTGGTTGATCTGTCCCTTGATGAGAGTGGGGTGTTGAAGTCTCCCACTATTAAGGTATTAGGATCAATGTATGATTTAAGCTTTAATATTGTTTCATTTACGAATGTAGGTGCTCTTGTATTTGGGGCATAGATATTCAAAATTGTGATGTCCTCTTGTTGGATTTTTCCTTTGATGAGAATATAGTGGCCCTCCTTATCTTTTTTGATTAACTTGGGTTGAAAGTCTATTTTATTAGATATTAGGATGGCTACTCCAGCTTGTTTTCTGGAACCATTTGCTTGAAAAACATTTTTCCAGCCCTTTACTCTGAGGTAGTGTTTATCTTTGTTGCATAGGTGTGTTTCTTGGATGCAACAGAATGTTGGGTCCTGTTTCCGTAACCATTCTGTTAGCCTGTGTCTTTTTATTGGTGAGTTGAGTCCATTAATATTGATAGATAATATTGACCAATGCATGTTAGTTCCTTTTGTAATGGAGTCGATGATCTTACCTTGTTTCATTGCTTGTTTTCTTTACATTTTTGTTGGGACATTATCTGTATGCCCTGTTTTCTTGGGTGAATTCGTTTTCGTTGGATTGGAGTTTTCCTTCTAGTATCTTCTGTAGGGTTGGTTTGCTGTATAGATATTGCGTAAATTTAGTTTTGTCATGGAATATTTTGTTTTCTCCATCTATGTTGATTGAAAGCTTTGCAGGGTATAGTAGTCTGGGTTGACATTTGTGATCTCTTAGAGTCTCCATGATGCTTGCCCAGGCCCTTCTGGCTTTCATAGTTTCTGATGAGAAGTCTGGTGTGATTCTGATAGGTCTACCTTCATATGTTACTTGGCCTTTTTCCCTTGCTGCTTTTAATATCTTTTCTTTGTTCTGTAGATTTAGTGTTTTGACTATGATGTGACGTGATGTGTTTCTTTTCTGGTCTAGTCTATTTGGTGTTCTGTAGGCCTCTTGTATATTTATGGACATCTCTTTCTTTAAGTTGGGAAAATTTTCTTCTATGATTTTTTTGAAAATATTTTCTGGACCTTGGAGCCTGGAGTCTTCTTTTTCATTAATTCCTATTATTCTTAGATTTTGTCTTTTCATAGCATCCTTGATTTCTTGGATATTTTGTGATTGGAATTTTTCTGATTTTACTTTTTCTTTGAGAGAAGTATCAATTTCTGCAAGTGTGTCTTCAGCTCCAGAGATTCTCTCTTCCATCTCTTGTATTCTGTTGGTGATGCTTACTTTTGTGGTTCCTGATCTTTTCTCCAAGTTCTCCAGCTCAAGAGTTTTCTCATTTTGTGTTTTCTTTATTGATTCTAATTCTGTTTTCATGCCTTGCACCATTTCTTTTATGTGTTTGAATTTGGATTCCTGTCTCTCTACGATGGACTCTATTTCTTTGTTCATTTCCTTTTTGTATGCCACTAATTTTTTCTCTACTTGTGCCTCTATTTGTTTGGCTATGTTTGCCTGTGTTTCTTTAAGGGTTTTGTCTATTTCTTCTTTCTTTACCTCCAATTGACTGGCCAACTCTTTGAAAGAATTGTTCATTTCCTCCTTATGAGCCTCAAATAATTGAGCAAGCATGGCTTTAAGGTCATTTTCCTGTGCTTCTGATGAATTGGAATATCCATCGATTTTGGGGTTTGCTGGTGAAGTCATGATGTCCTGATTTATGTTGGAAATGTTCTTTCGCCTACCCCTGGCCATTGGCTTATCTGAGACCTTCCCTGTTTGTTTTTTGATTCAGCCGATCAGACTGGTACTGTCTCTCTCTCGAGTCTGGAGAATTCTTCAGGAAGTTGAGAGAGGTCCCGTGTCCTTAGTGTATGCTGAGGACTAGCTGTACCTGTGGGAGGAAAGTACGCAGGCGCAAACAGAGGCAAATGCAAGCGTGCGTGCGTGTGTGTGTATATGTGTGTGTGTGTGTGTGTGTAAGTGGGTGTGGGCGTGTGTCTAGAGGGACAGAGTGATGGCTAATGTTGAACCCTTGAGTGTGTGGGAGGGGCTCTGCAATGTATATGTCGCAGGCGCTAGTGATGATCGCAGTGCAATTTCTGGCATTAACTGCCTTAACTCCTCAATTAGACCCGCAGAGCAGGAACTTCAATGTTCCAAGTGCCCCTCTGTTTCCCAAAGTGGGTATATGGGTGGGAGGGGGTTCGATGCCTGGCTTCTGTTTTAGAAGAAGCCAGGATCAGTGGAGCTGCAGATTCTCAAGGGTGCACTCACTTACAGGCAGGACACTTGGCAGAGATAGGCGTATCTGGGCTGTCTGCTCTCTGGTTTGGCCCTGCTTCTTTGATGTGCTCCGCCAGTTCCGTGCTGCTGTCACTGCCAGGTTATGAGGTCTTGCTGCAGCTGGAGATTTCAGGGTGGTCACGTCAGTGGGAATCGGGGTAACCAGCCTTTCTGTTCTCTGGTTTGGCCCTGGTTAGTCTTAAACTGGAGGGCTGATGTGCCCCGCCAGCTCAGTGCTGCTCCGCCGCCAGGTTAGAAAGTCCCGCTGTAACTGGAGACTGGGTTGCTAGTCCAGATGCTTTCTGGGAAGTCCTGGGGTCTCTTTACTGTGCTCTCCAAGCTTCGGAGGCCCAGCGCCTGGTGTGTCTAGCTTGTATGGCGTTTCTGTCTGGTTTTGGTGAGTATATAGCGTATTCTCTGTCACTGTGGGATTGGGCGGGCCGTACCGTCAGTGATAGCGATTCTGTGGAGCTAGTATGGCGTCTAGCAGACTCGGGCCCTGGGAGGATGGTGCAGCTGCCGCGCGTGAATCTGGGGCTCCGAGACACAGTACTGCTGGCCTTTGCCGATAAAGGGCTTGGGGCTCAGCCTCAGTGGCTGCAGGCCCCAGGCAGTTATGTCTGCGCTGAGAAAGGCGAGTCTGCTGTGCCGAGGAGGAGGGAGGTCTGGGGGAGGGGAGTGCCGAGAGATCAAAGGATCGTTTCTCACCTTCCCCAAACAAGTCCCTGGGTGACCCGAGACCAAGGTTTTCACCTCCGGCGATGTTCCCTGTTGTTTAGAAAGTCTCTCCGTTGTTTCCCTGGCTTCAGAAGTTCTTCCACTCATCAACTCAGAACTTTTTCTCTTCCACAGCTTGGAAACTGTGTGTGCTAGTCGCCATCTTGGCTCCGCCCCCTCCAACTGGTTAAATTTCATGGAAAAGAACTGAAGTTATAGCTATAAATACTTAGCTGCTTTCACACCAAAGAGACAAGCAACCTTCTTTTACAAAAACTACCCGTGAAATCAGTTACCTTTGATTTTTAGAAAATACTACTAAACCATGTTTATCATGGTTTAGCTGAGGTGTTTATCAGCTGTAGGAGTTCTCTGATAGAATTTTGGGGGTTAAATGCTAAGTGTGCTTAGTCTTCAGGGAAATGCAAATCAAAATGACTCTGAGATTCCATATTACACCTGTCAGAATGGCTCAGATCAAAAACTCAAGTGACAGCATATGCTGGTGAGGATGTGGAACAGGGGAACACTCCTCCCTTGCTGATGGGAGTGCAAACTTGTACAAACATTTTGGAAACCAATCTGGTGGTTTCTCAGGAAACTGGAAATAGCTCTACCACAAAACCCAGCTATGCCACTCCTGGACATATAACCAAAAGATGCTCCACCTTACTACAAGGATATTTGCTCAACTATGTTCATAGCAGCTTTATTTGTATTAGCCAGGAACTGGAAACAACCTAGATGTCCTTTAACAGAAGAATGGATAAAAAAAAACAAACAAAAAACAAACAAACAAACCAAAAAAAACCTGACACATTTACACAATGGAATACTACTCAGCTATTAAAAATAAGGAAATCATGGAATTTTCAGGAAAATGGGTGGAACTATAGAAGATCAGCCAACATGAGGTAACCCAGACCCAGAAAGATACACGTGGTATGTACTTACTGATAAGCAGATATTAGCCATATAGTAAAGGATAATCGTACTACAATCCACGGATCCAAAGAAGCTAAGTAACAAGGAGGGCCTGAGGAGGGATGCTTGAATCTTACTCAGAAGAGGAAATGAAATAAACATCAGGCGCGAATGAAGAGAGAGAATTAGGTGAGAGAGGGGGAGGAAAAGGAAATAAAGATGGGGATCATGTGGGGTGGTGGGAGGTGAGAGGACTGGGAGAGAGAAAGGGAAGCCATCGGGGTGCATCTCTGGGACAAGCTGGAGGCCTTCGACAGGGTTGGCTCCTTAGAGGGCTAACTCTAGCTGAGACTCCTAGCAACGAAGAATATGGAGACGGACGTGGCCACCTCCTATAGCCAGGCAGGATTTCCAGTGGAGGAAAGGGGACATCAACCCACCCACATAAATCTTCAACCCAAAATTTACCCTGCCTACAAAATGCGAGGGTGTAAAGATGGAGCAGGTACTGAGGGAAAGGCCAAACAATGACTGGCCCAACTTGAGATCCACCCCGTGGAAGAGAGCCGACCCCTGACACTATTGATGATACTCTGCTCTGCTTGCAGGCAGGAGTCTAACATAACTGAGCGACTCCACCCAACAGCAGATTTAAACAGATGCTGAGACCCACAGCCAAACATCCAGTGGACCCTGGGGCATGGACTGGACCTAGGCTCCCAACACCTAGGTAGCTGATGTGCAATGTGCAGCTTGGACTTCATGTGAAATTTCAGTTAGCAGAGTATTAAACTCATTTTACTACCACATACTCTCAGACTCTTCACCGTTTTAGCCTCCCTATGAGGTATAAATAAAAAAAAATAGAGGAGAGGGGAAGTCAAAAGGTTTGCATGAGAAAGTAATTGTAGTGGAACCTTAAAGCAGAAATTCCTCAAGGATTCAGGAATCATCCAGATTGAGGCGGCATTGAACCTGCAGGGGGAGCTACAGAGCTTAAACTTCTGCCATCAGGACCCACACAAACAAAGCAGACCTAAATCCACACAGCAGATTTAGTGTTTTATGTTGAGGTCTTTGATCCACTTGGACTATACTTTAGTGCAGGGTGATAAATATGGGTGTATTTGAATTTTTCTACACGTAGACATCCAGTTAGACCAGCACCATTTGTTGAAGATGCTATCTTTTATCCCCATTGTACACTTTTGGATTATTTGTCAAAAATCAAGTATCTGTAGGTGTATGGGTTTATTTCTGGGTCTTCAATTCAATTCCATTGATCCACCATTCTTTTTTATGCCAGTACCATGCTGTTTTTATTACTGTTGCTCTATAATACAGCTTGAGGTCAGGGATGGAAATACCGCAGAAGATTTTTTATAATACAGGATTGTTTTAGCTATGCTGTGTTTTTTGTTTTTCCATATGAAATTGAGAATTGTTCTTTCAAGGTCTGTAAAAACTTGTGTTGGTATTTTGATGGGAATTGCATTAAATCTGTAGATTGCTTTTGTTTGGATGGCCATTTTGACAATGTTAATCCTACCAATTCATGAGCATAGGAGATCTTTTCATCTTCTTATATCTTCTTCAATTTCTTTCTTCAGAGACTTGAAGCTTTTTTTCATAAGGCCATTCACTTACTTGGTTAGAGTCACACCAAGATACTTTAGAAGGGTAAACATGATAGACATTGAAAGTAGGAGAAGACAGGGAAGAGAACAAGAGCCTTCCCTAGGGAGCCTCTGAAAGAGTCTACCCATCAGGAGATGCTGAGACTCATAGCCAATCTTTGGGCAGAGTGCAGAGAAGCTTCTGGAATAAATGGGGAGACATAAAGACCTAGAGGGGGCAGGAGCTCCTCAAGGAGACCAACAGAGTCAAAAATCCTGGGCCTAGGGGAGAGGGCCTGCAGAGACCAAAGACTATGCATGGAGAGGACCTAGGCCCTCAGATGTAGCCCATAGGCTGCTCCTTGGGTTCCTTAGTAAGGGGAATCAGAGGCTGTCTCTTACATGAATTCAGTGGCAGGCTATTTGATCACCTCTTTCTGGGAGGTGCAGCCTTGCCAGGCCACAGAAGAAGATGATGCAGCCAGTCCTGATGAGACCTGACAAACTAGGGTCAGATAAGAAGGGGAGGAGGACCTCCCTTATCAGTGGACTAGGGGATGTGCATAGGGGGGAAAAGAGGGAGGAAATGAGGGGGAGGGCTACAGCCAGCATACAAAGTGAATAAATTATAATAAATAATAATAAATAAAATAATTTAAAAAATCCACACAGCAACACCTTGTTCAGTGCTCAACTCATGATTTCAGTATCGTTCAACCCAACAAGAACAGCTTGACAATCAAGTCTAATAGGAGTAGCCAAGCAGAAGAAATGAAGTTGAAAATAATTTAGCAACTCAAATAATATAGAGCATAATATAGGAACATTTTCTTGTTTTTCTGCACAAAAAAAATTGGAATTTTAAATTTTACAGTATCTCTACCAATTAGAGTAGTTTTGCACAGTGAAATGGCTTTGCCAGTGGGTGGGCTGTACTTAGGGTGATCTCTGACACTCCTGAGCTGAGAGATTTGAATATTTTTACATTTAAGTTGGTTTGCAACAAAAGATGAACCAGGGACTATAGTATGTTCCCTGCACCATGTAAATTTAATGAATTTAAGTAAGGGAATTTTTCCTTAAATATTAAAAACTCTATCTAAAATTTTATAATGTTTAAAACTTGCTCCCTTTTTATTATTCATTTGCTCACTAATTTAACAGACTTGTTTGAGCACATACATGAGGTACTGGGTATATACCTATGAGTACCTTTTACTTACCTAGGAGTAAGGCAGAGTATCTGACCTCAAGAAATTATAGGATTTAAGCAAAAAGTGCTACTCAGTGCTTTGGCAGAATCTCATTAGAAATCCCCTAACGTCATGCTCTCTAGATTAAGCAGAAATATATAGTTGACTTGATTATTAATTACAGTTGTTTTTCGGCTCCTTAAGCTATCGCCTACAAAAGCAACATCTTGAACTTAGCACCCTTTACGATTCTTTTTAATTTTTTAATTAATTTGCTTTTTATCGCACTTTATATCCTGATTGTAGCCCCATCCCTCCTTCCTTCTCAGTCCCATCCTCCCTTCTTTCTCCCTTCCCTCTCATCTGTTCCTCAGAAAGGGGGAGCTCCCTTTCCCATCTACCCCAGCTCATCAAGCTGCATCAGGACTGAGCATGTCCACTTCTCCTGTGGCCAGGTAAGGCAGTCACCAGGGGCAAGTGATCAAAAAGCTGACAAGTGAGAGCATGTCCAATGCAGTTCCCACTTCCTTTACTAGAGAACCTACATGAAGCCTAAGCTGTCCATTTGCTACATCTTTGTAGGGGGCCTAGATCCACTCCAGAGTGAACCTAGTGCTTCAGTCTCGACAGGACTTTCTGCCCCTGTTGGCCTTCTTTTGGAGCTCCTGTCACCTCCAGGTCCTTTTCTCTTTCCTCCTACTTTTTCACAAAACTTTCTATGCTTAGCACAATGTTTGGCTGTGAGTCTCAGCATCTGTTTTGAGGTGCTTCTGGGTAGGGTCTCTCAGAGGATAACTCTGTCAGGTTCCTGTTTGCAAGCTTATCAGAGTGTCCTTCATAGTGTCAGCCGTGGCACTCTTCAAAAAGGTGGGTCTTTTGTTGAGCCAGGTAATGGTTGGGCATTCCCTCAATTGCTGTTCTATCTTTCTTTATCCCTGACCTTCTTGTAGGCAGGGTAAACTTAGGGTTGAAGATTTTGTGGGTAGGCTGGAGTTCCCCTCCCTCTTCTAGGAGACTAGTCTAGTTAGAAGGTGTTCCCTTCAGTCTCTACGGCCTCTGCTACCAGGAGTCTTTGCTTTAGTGACCCTCACTAACTTATGTCACAGAGATAGCCCACTCTCAGTTTCTCTTTTCTCTACTGGCCTTCGCTTCTCTCACCCTCACTCTTCCCAGGTCTGATCTCCACTGTCTTAACTCTCTGCCCACCCTCTCTGACCTTGTTCCCTCTCTTCAGCAACTATCTCTGTCTATTATCTCTCCCCTTCCAAGTGAGATTTATGCATCCTTGCTTGGATCCTCCTTGTTATTTATCTCCTTTGGGTCATTTATCTTCTTGTAGTATGCTTATCCTGTATTATATGACTAAAATCCACTTATAAGTGAGTACATACCATGTGTTTCTTTCTGGGTCTGGGTTACCTCACTCAGGATGATATTTTCCAGTTCCATCAATTTGCCTGAAAGTTTCATAATTTCTTTGTTTTTATGTGCCACAGTTTCCTTATCCATTCTTCAGGTGGAGGACAGTTGGGTTTCAAGTTTCCAGTTTCTGGCAATTACGAATAAAGCTGCTATGAACAGAGTTGAGCAAGTGTCCTTGTTGTATGGTTGAGTGTCTTTTGGGTATATACCCAAGAGTGGTATATATCTGGGTCTTGAAGTAGGTCTATTCCCAGTTTTCTGAGAAAATATGAGATTGATTTCCAAAGTGGTTGTACAAGTTTACATTTCCACCAGCGATGGAGGAGTGTTTGCCTTTCTCTACAACCTTGCCAGCATGCAGTGTCACTTGGAGTGCTTTTAGCCATTCTGACTGGTGTGACATGAAATCTCAGAGTCATTTTGATTTGCATTTCCCTGATGACTGAAGAAGTTGGGCATTTGAAATTCATTGTTGAAAATTCTCTATTTAATTCTGTGCCCCATTTTTAATTGGATCATTGTGTTTATTAGTGTTCGATTTCTTGTGTTTATTGTATATTTGGATGTTAGCCCTTTGTTATATGGAGGATTGATAAAGATCTTTTCCAAGTCTGTAGAATGTGGTTTCATTCTATTGACAGTATCCTTTGCCTTACAGAACCTTTTCAATTTCAAGAGGTCCCACTCATTAATCGTTGATCTTAGAGCCTGAGCTGTTAAGTGTTCTGTTCAGGAAATTTTCTCCTGTGTCAAGGAGTTCAAGGCTTTTTCCCACT
The DNA here is from genome assembly GCF_907164565.1 of Psammomys obesus. Classification (NCBI taxonomy): domain Eukaryota; kingdom Metazoa; phylum Chordata; class Mammalia; order Rodentia; family Muridae; genus Psammomys; species Psammomys obesus. The sequence continues at coordinate 2,129,437 of NW_026585689.1, read as the reverse complement.
TTCTTTTCTAATAGATTTAGCATATCTAGTGTTACATCGAGGTCTTTTATCCAATTGGATTTGAGTTTGTGCAGGGAGATAAATGTGGATCTATTTGCATCTATTTTCTGCATGTGGACATCCAGTTAGACCAGCAACATTTGTTGAAAATGCTGTCTTTTTTCCATTGTATGGTTGTTACAGTTATTTTTATATAACTGTGTTGGTTTCTCTTTGTTTCATTAATCTGGTTATCATATAAAGAATTGCGACCTTTTATATTCATTTATATAAGCTTCACAACACAAGAACTGAGCAGTTATTACTCTGTTCTTAATCTTCTAGGCTAATCTGGTTTCCTTCCAGAATGCATCACAGGATTCTTGTACTTTGTAGCTTTCCTGCTAAGTTCTCACTCTCCTGGTATTTCCTGGACCTCTCCTGTGTCTCAATACCCTCCATAAATCCCCTACTTGGTCTTCCAACTCCTTCTTCCGTGGCTGGCAGGATGTCCAGCCTTGTTTCCTCTCCTGCTCAGTGAATGGCTGTAAGGTACTTTATTGACATATCAAGGGGGCCTTTGGGGAGCAGAGTTTATGCAACATTAAGACAGAAGATTCTCTGAACAAGGCTTGTAACCAGATATGGAAGATTCAAAAAAACAAAACAAAACAAAACAAAACACCATTTGAATTACACAATAACCTTATGCCTACATATGGTTTGGGCTCCTTGGTAAAAAAATCAAAGTGCCCAGAGGTATGTGGGTTTATTTCTGTGTCTTCTATTCAATTCCATTGATCAACCAGTCTATTTCTGATCCAGTAATATGCAGTGTTTATTAATATTGCTCTGTAGTATTGCTTGAAGTCAGGGATGGAGATATCTCCAGAAGTTCTTTTATTGTATAGGATTGTTTTAGCTATTTTGTGTTTTTTGTTTTTCCATATGATGTTGAGAATGGTTCTTTAAATATCTTTAAAGAACTGTTGGTATTTTGGTAGGAATTGCTTTGAGTCTGTAGATTGCTTTTGGTAAAATGTCCATTTTTATTATGTTAATCCTACTGATTCAAGAGCATGGAACATTTTTCCATCATCTGATTTTCTCTTCAGTTTCTTTCTTCAGAGACTTGAAGTTCTCATCATACGGGTCTTTCACTTGCTTGGTAAGAGTTACACCAAGATACTTTATATTATTTGTGGCTATTATGAAGGGTGTAGTTTTCCTAATTTCTTTCTCATTTCTTGTTTGTTATGAGAGGGCTATTGATTATTTTATCTGTCTATCTATTTTTTGTTTTATTTTTTATTTATTACAATTTATTCACTTTGTATCTCAGCTGTTTGATTTTTTTAAAATTAGTCTTGTATCCAGCCACTTTGTTTAAGCTGTTTATCAGCTGTAGGAGATCTCTGGTGGAATTTTTGGGGTTGCTTAAGTATACTATCATATCATCTGCAAATAGTGATATTTTGACTTTTTTTCCCCAACTTGTATCCCCTTGATCTCTTTTAGTTGTCTTATTACTTTAGCTACAATTTCAAGTACTATGTTGAAGAGGCAGGGAGAGAGCAGGCAGCCTTGTCTTGCCCCTGATTTTTTTTGGAATTGCTTTGAGTTTCTCTCCATTTAATTTGATGTTGGCTATTTGCTTGTTGTATATAGCCTTTATTATGTTTAGATATGTGCCTTGTATCCCTCATCTCTCCAAAACTTTTGTCATGAAAGGATGTTGGATTTTTTTCAAATGATTTTTCTGCATCTAAGGAGATAATCATGTTATTTTTTGAGTTTGTTTATATGGTGGATTATGTTGATGGATTTTCATATATTGAACCATTCTGCATCCTTATTATGAAGCCTATATATCATGGTGGATGATGTGTTATCAAATACATCATCTTGGATTTGGTTTGTGAGCATTTTATTGAGTATTTTTGCACTGATGTTCATGAGTGAAATTGGTCTGAAATTCTCTTTCTTTGTTGGGTCTTTGTGTGATTTAGGTATCAGAGTGACTGGCTTTGTAGAATGAGTTTGGCAATGTTCCTTCAGTTTCTATTTTATGGAATAGTTTGAGGAGTATTGATATTAGTTCTTCTTTGAAAGTCTGGTAGAATTCTGAGTTAAAACCATCTGGTCCTGTGCTTTTTATGGTTAGGAGACTTTTGATAACTGCTTCTATTTCCTTAGGGGTTATAGATCAATTTAAACTTTTTACCTGATGTTGATTTAACTTTGGTAGGTGAAATCTATCAAGAAAATAATCCATTTCCTTTAGATTTTCCAATTTTGTGGAATACAGGTTTTTGAAGTAAGACCTAATGATTTTTTGGATTTTCTCAGTGTCTGTTATGTAACCCTTTACAGTTTTGATTCTGTTAATTTAGGTACTCTCCCTCTGCCTTTTGGTTTGTTTGGCTAACTATTTGTCTTATCTTGTTGATTTTCTCAAAGAACCAGCCCTTGGTTTCCATGACATTTTTTGTATTGTTCTCTTTGTTTCCAATTTATTGATTTCAGGAGTTTGATTATTTCCTGTTGTCTACTCCTCTTTGAGGTGTTTGTTTCCTTCTGTTCAAGAGTTTTCAGATGTGCTGCTAGGTTAGTAGTACAGGATCTCTCCAATTTTTTTATGAAGGCACTTAGTGCTATGGACTTTCCTCCTAACACTGCCTTCATTGAGTTGAGTCCCATAAGTTTGGGTAAGTTGTGCCTTCATTTTTCATTGAGTACTAGAAAATATTTAATTTCTTTATTTCTTCTATGATGCAGTGGTCTTTGAGCAGGGAGTTGTTCGGTTTCCATGAGTTTTAGACTTTCTGTTGTTTCTATTGTTTTGAGTTCCGGCTTTAATCCATAGTGGTCTGATCAGATGCAGGGGATTATGTCAATATTCTTATATCTGTTGAGGCTTGCTTTGTGACCAAGTATATGGTCAATTTTGGAGAAGGTTTCATGAAGTTCTGAGAAGAAGTTATATTCCCTTTTGTTTGGGTGAAATGTTTTGAAGATATCTGTAAGGTCCATTTTTTTTTTCATGGCATCTGTTAGTTATATTATTTTCCCATTTAGTTTTTGTCTTAATGATCTGTCCTTTGGAATGAGTGGGGTGTTGAAATCTCCCACTATTAATGTGTGTGATTAAAGTAATGTTTAGTAATTGAGTAATGTTTTAGTAATGTTTCTTTTACAAATGTGGGTGTCGTTGCATTTGGGGCATAGATGTTCAGGATTGTGATGTCTTCCTGGTGGACTTTTCCTTTGATGAGTGCGAAGTGTCCTTCTCCATCTCTTTTGATTAATTTTGTTTGAAAGTCTATTTTATAAGATACTCTAAATGGCTACTCCAGCTTGCTTCTTGGGTCTGTTTGCTTGCAGAAATTTTTTCCAGCCCTTTTCTCTGAGGTAATGTCTATCTTTATTGCTGAGGTATGTTTCTTGTATGCAGCAGAATGATGATAGGTCCTGTTTTTGCATCCATTCTGTTAACTTGTATCTTTTTTTTTTGATGTTGAGAGATATTAATGACTAGTGGCTGTTACTTCCTGTTATTTTGATGTTGTTGGTGGTAGAGAATGTGTGTATGATTATTTTGTTTTGGTTTTGTTGATGTGGGGTTATTTATTACCTGTGTTTTCCTTTCCAGATATAGTTAGCCTCTTTAGGTTGGAGTTTTCCTTCTAGTATCTTCTGTAGGGCTGGATTTGTAGATTGGTACTGTTTAAATCTTTTTTGTCATGGAATATCTATTTTTCTTTCTCTATGGTGATTAAAATTTTTGCTGGGTTTAGTAGTTGGGTCTAACATCTTAGGGTCTGCCTGACATCTGTCCAGGCCCTTCTGCCTTTTAGAGTTTCTGATGAGAAGTCCAGTGTAATTCTGATAGCTTTGCTTTTATATGTGACTTGGCCTTTTTTCCTTGCAGCCTTTTAATTTTCTCTTTTTCTTCTGTACAGTTAGTGTTTTGATTGTTATGTGGCAGGATGATTTTCTTTTCTGGTCTAATCTATTTGGTGTTTTTTAATCTTCTTTTATATTTATAGGCATCTCTTTCTTTAGGTTGGGGAGGTTTCCTTCTATGATTTTGTTGAAAATATTTTCTGGGCCTTGTTCCTGGGAATCTTCTTCTGTTCCTATTATTCTTAGGTTTTCTCTTTTCATCGTGTCCCAGATTTCTTGAATATTCGTGTCAGGAGCTTTTTAGAGTCAACATTTTCGTTGATTGATGCATTGATTTCTTCAATGGTATCTTACACGCCTGAGATTCTCTCTTCCATCTCTTGTATTCTGTTGGTGATGCTGTGTCTATAGTTTCTGTCCTCTTCCCCAGGTTTTCCATATCCAGGATTGTGTTTTCTTTATTGCTTCTAGTTCAATTTTTAGGTCTTGCAGTTTTATTCATTTTCTTCTCCTGTTTGACTATAGTTTCCTGTGATTGTATTTTCCTGTTCTAGTTTGAGGGATTTATTTTCCTCTTTTAAGGGCTCTATCATTTTCATAATCTCAGATTTGAAATCTTTTTCTTGCACTTTGAGTGTGATAGTTTCTCCAGGGCTTGCTGTGGTAGCACTGTAGATTTTTGATGATGTCAAATGTCTGTGGGATTTGTTGCTTGTGTTCTTATGCTGACCTCTACCCATTTTGATGTCTCTGGTGTTAGCAGGTCTGATGGTCTGTGATGGTCAGAGAGTTTGGACATAGAGAAGGGGGGTCTCACAATGTTGCTGTGGGGGGTGTCTCATAATGGCCTCCCCAGGTTGACAGGCAGACAATGTGCATTGTAACCCCATTACAGCTCTCTCTGCTGGCCTTGTCCCAGTTGGGTCAGGTAGATCCGGGGTCACCAGAGAGTGGACTCAAAGCTAAATGTTGCTCTATTCAACTCCACAGGCTGGAGGACCATGGGCTGGAGGACCTCTCCGCTGGCTGTGGCCCGAGTGGGTCAGGCAAATCAGGCAGATTGCAAGTTGGTGTTATGGGGTCAGCTGCCACAACAAATGGGCAAATGGATGCCGGCATTATGGATTCAGATTCATCCATGCAGCTGCTTGCTTGCTCCGCAGAGGCTGAGTTCCTCGCGCTCAGATTTGACTTTTCTTCGCCATCTTGGACCTAGGACCATGTAAGTTTGTCTTGTTCAGATAGTCTTTACACGGGGACCAAAGGAACCCTGGATTAGAGTTGGGATGCTGTCTCTAATCCAGACAATACCCTTGGGAAAGCAGGAGTGATCCGAGGTCTGGTTAATGGAACGAAGTGCTCCTGGACCTGCAGTGGCCCCTTTGGGTAGGCAGAAAGCACCTTGTGAGCCCAGTCTTTGCCTGTGTTTGGCCTCTGGGCCCAGAGGTTGAGGTTGAGATGCTGTTTTCAGTAACCAGGCACGGGCTGGGGAGTGATCGAGGTCTGGCTGCTGGAGCAGATCTGTGTCCCACACTCAGGTAGGCTGGAAGCACTGTGCAGGCTCTACCAGACCCGGACCATGCTAGGCAGAAAGCGCTGTGTCCTGAACCATTCCAGGAGATGGTCTCGGCTGGCTGGAACCTCCCCTCCCCTATGGGTGAAGCACAGATGTCAGTGTTTCTGGATTCCTTGCTAGAATCCTGCAGTCTCGGATCTTTGGCCACTCAGATACTGTACACACTGGCAGCTGCCAAGTTGGAAATTTGTCATCCTTTATGATTCTTAGATAAAACAAAATCTAAGCAAGGTTTTGAATGTATGAAAATTAACTTCATTTTCTAGCCTCCAAGCATCTAAACATATTTTCTTCTATTATTCTTAATAGGCGGCATTACCCCGGCCAAAGGAGTGTGCAGGAATATTAAGATGAGAAGGAGGATCAAGTAGAGCCCTAAAACAACGGATCCAAAGCATTTAATTCTTGTTACTGTAGTCAGTCGTTAATAAACAGGAGCCCACAATGTATCTTTTATTCCAAGATCATTAACCTTTTAGTAATAAGGTGGCAATCCCCAACTTATATTAGTAATCATGCTTTATGACTGTACAGAAAATTTGTGTAATAAGGGCGGGGAGACCGCTCAGCAGGCTAAGGATGTGAAGCTTTAGGACTCGAGTTCAGTCCCTGTGGATTGACCCGAAGTGTAGAAGGAGAGAACCTGCACCTATAAGTTGGCCTTTGACCCCTCCACATGGGTGCTACGGTAAGCAACACCCTCTCCCCATGCAAAATAAACAAATAAATGCAATAAAAAATTTAAAGTAACTTTTTGCAATATGCCCATCTTGTCTTCAGTATTGCCTAAACTCTATCAGCTTGCTCAGAAATTTGAATATAATTTAAAAAATCATACATGATAATCATAATTACCAATGAGTTTTAGAAATAAGATCAAAGGAAAGCAGGTTTTTTTTTTTGTATACACCGTTTAAAAAGGCTAATTGAGTGGTAATTAGGCAAGAAATCTCAGCACTGTGGGCTACCGTCTCAGCAAACTCAATTCAGTTGTAAATAATAAAATGGGATAAGCTTAATCAATCTCACTCCAGTCACAAACTTAGAAATAAAGAATTGACTTCTTGAACCTCTTTGGATATATGCCTAGGAGTGGTATGGCTGGATCTTAAGGAAGCGCTATTCCTAGTTGTCTGAGAAAGCACCAGATTGATTTCCAGAGTGGTTGAACAAGTTTACATTCCCACCAGCAGTGGAGGAGGGTTCCCCTTTCTCCACAATCTCTCCAGCATGTGTTATCCTTTGAGTTTTTCATCTTGGCCATTCTGATGGGTGTAAGGTGAAATCTCAGGGTCGTTTTGATTTGCATTTCCCTAATGGCTAATGACATTCCTTAAAGCATTTCTTTAAGTGTTTCTCTGTCATTCGATATTCCTCTACAGAGAATTCTCTGTTTAGCTCTGCTCCCCATTTTTAAATTGGATTACTTGGTTTGCTGCTTTTCAGCTTCTTTAGTTCTTTATATATACTGGATATTAGCCCTCTATCAGATAAAGGTTTGGTGAAGATTCTTTCCCAATCTGTAGGCTGTCGTTTTGTTTTGCTTTCGGTGTCCTTTGCTTTACAGAAGCTTTTCAGTTTCATGAGGTCCCTTTTATTGATTGTTGCTCTTAGAGCCTGTGCTGTTGGTGTTCTGTTCAGGAAGTTTTCTCCTGTACCAATGAGTTCTAGGGTTTTCCCCACTTTTTCTTCTAATCGATTTAATGTGTCTGGTTTTATGTTGAGGTCTTTGATCCACTTGGACTTTAGTTTTGTGCAGGGTGATAAGTATAGATCTATTTGCATTTTTCTACATGTAGACATCCAGTTAGATCAGCACCATTTGTTGAAGATGCTATCTTTTTTCCATTGTATGGTTTTGGCATCTTTGTCAAAGATCAGGTGTCTGTAAGTGTATGGGTTTATTTCTGGGTCTTAAGGACAGTTGCTCAACCATGTTTGTAGCAGCTTTATTTGTAATAGCCAGAAGCTGGAAACAGCCAAGATGCCCCTCAACTGAAGAATGGATGCAGAAACTGTGGTACATCTACTCAACAGTGTATTACTCAGCAATGAAAAATAAGAAAATCATAAAATTTGCAGGTAAATAGTGGGACCTGGAAAGGATCATCTTCAGTGAGCTTTCCCAGAAGCAGAAAGACACACACGGTATATACTCACTCATATAGACATACAACATAGGATAAATCTACTAAAATCTGTACATCTAAAGAAACTAATCAAGAGAGAGGGCCCTGACTAAAACGCTCAATCGCCATCCTGAAAGGCAAAGAGGATGGACATCAGAAGCAGAAGAAAACAGGAAACAACCTAGAAACCTGCCACAGAGGGCCTCTGAAAGGTTCTGGCCTGCAGTCTATCAAAGCAGATGCTGAGACTTATGGCCAACTGTCGGGCAGAGTGCATGGAATCTTATGTAAGAAGAGGGAAATAGTAAGATCTGGAGAGGACAAGAACTCCACAAGGAGAGCAACAGAACCAGAAAATTTGAACACAGGGGTCTTCCCAGAGACTCATACTCCAACCAAGTACCAGGTGTGGAGATAACCTAGAACCCCTGCACAGATGTAGCCCATGGCACTTTAGTATTCAAGTGGGTTACACAGTAATGGGAAGAGGGACTGCCTCTGACATAATCTGATTGGCCTGCTCTTTGATCACCTCCCCCTGAGGGGGAGGAACATCCTTAACAGGCCATAGAAGATGACAAGGCAGCCCCTCCTGATGTGATCTGATAGACTAGGACCAGAAGGAAGGAGAGGAGTACCTCCCCTATCAGTGGACTTGGGGAGGGGCATGTGTGAAAAAGGGGGAGGGAGGGTAGGACCTGGAGGGAAGGAGGGAGGGGCTTATGGGGGGGATACAAAGTGAATAAAGGGTAATTAATCAAATAAAAAATTAAACAAACAAAAAAAGAACTGACTTCTGACTCAGGACTTTTCAGTTTAGCAAATCATACATGTGAGGGTCATGTATGGCTGAATTACTGCCTCAAACACTTAGAAAGTCTTCTGATCACACCCTGCTAGGTGGAGCCCAACTTTTGGAGATCTGATATTGCCCAAAAATGGATATTAAAATTTTTATATTAAGAAGTTAATTTTCTAATGGTATATTTAAGAAATCATTATTTATTTATCATCCATCACAGTAATGAGTGGTCTAGGTGCTTTGAAGAATATATTTATATGACTCTGAAAATGAGGCATCTTGAATGAAATTTAAAATAGATTATATTGGTATTAATATAAAATTCGATATATGAGTGCATATAAGAAGGTATCACTAGGTAATTTATATAAAAGGAAAGGCCATGTTCAAAGTATATCAATCAATTCAAAAGTTGTGGTTTTATTTTACCTTCTGGTTCAAATTTTATTTACACACAAAACATAAAATCAAAATATGTGGTATCTCATTTTTATTATATTTATACATTTTTTTTCAATAATCTTTAGAGGGTTCTGGCCATAATATAGGCAGAGACAAAAATTAGAATGGATAACTAAAAAGAATTGAGAGGTTAATAATACGTGGTGAAGGATGGGGCTCTAAAGTCACATGACCTAGATTCAAGTTCCAATCTTAGTTTTTTTTTTCCAACTGCAAGACTTTAAGTTGCCTATTTTCCTCATCTCACTCCATAGTACCCTACCAGACTGTTGTAAGATGGCATGAGTGAGTTACTATTACAAATACTATTACTTCTTTTTCCACAGATGTCTATCACTACAGCTGCATGATAACCAAGAGAAAGTTTGCTCCTGTAGAAATCAACTAATGCAGAAGCTGTTGCATGGAGGAGACTCTGCCATATTATAGAGTCTTGTGGTAATTTGAGATTCATGAAGAGCATAGATGTTAGAGCAATAAACTGTCTAAGAGGCTCACAGTTTATATTCTGCCAGATGTCTCCAGACTTATTGATATTTATGCTGTGCTTGGAGGCTAAGTGAGTAATTTCATCCTGGAAGAACAGAAGTTACTGTGTTATCTGAACCCAGTTAAACAGATAGCTTTAAAAGGAGACTGTTGCTACGAGAACTTTGTGTTCTCCTCATAAAGAAAGGCATTGTACAGGACAACAAAGTCTGAGTTTGAGAATTCGGTGTTCTTAGGAAGTCTGTGATTTACTGAAGTCCACAGGGTTTGTGAGTGTTGAGAAATAAGATTCAAATAAAGCTTAACATGTGCTAAATATAATCAGATGATATTAAGCTCACTTCAATTTAATATGAGGCTAAGTACCAAAATAAGGATATTCACCAAATTGTAGGTATCAGATAAAGAGCCTAAGAGTTTTTCTCCATCGTCACAAGGCCTAGTATTTCAAAGTTGGGGCTGTGCCTCTAGCAGCTTGCCTTGTCTTGACAGGGGCAGCAGCGCGCTAGTTATATTCAATGTGGTAAGCAGCTTTAAAATGGAAGATAATAGCATGTTGTCAGGCCTTTGTCTCTTGTATAAGCCCTCCAGGACGAGGGAAAATATTTGTCTGAATCTTATTATTAATATTGGGTATACATGTGAGTGAAAATCAGGATAACATATTCCCAGGAAAGTTAGGTAAGTTTGGTGCCTTGTCAAGTTGAGGGGAGGCTTCTTCTCAGTCATGACAGCGTAACTTCAACCTTGAAATGGTTATGCAAAAACCACCTCTGAGTAGATTTTATCACTATCTTTGATTAACTGCTGCCTCTTTCATTCTTTTGCTGTGAGCCTTGACCTTGAAAGTTTTTTTTCTCTGTTTAACAAAATGCAAGTAAAATATTTTGTGCCATTTTAAAGGAAACTATTTCATACGCTGCAAATGGTTCTTATACTTTCTGTTCCCTATGCCCTGGGCATGCCACACCTTCTATGAAGATTGTTCTTATAATGTGGGATTCAAAACTACAGCAAAGTTAAATCTTCCAGGTAATTGTAATAGAAATGGGCCAGATATAAAGTCTTTTGTAGAAACACACTGAGATTTTAAGAAATATAATTATTAAACCATAATGAAACTGATAATAATAAAAAGTTATCCCTCAAAAAAAATATTAAAAATCTTTCACATGGTTCCATTTGGATGTGTTGTCTTGGTAGAACTATTTCCTACTGGATAGTGTTTGTCAATGTGAATTTATTAATAAAATTTTTCCAAAATGTCCCAGCATTTTATTAAAAACACTCATCTAATAGAAGCAGTAATGATTCATATTTTCTATACAGTCAAGGGGTTTATTAACAATAAGTATTCATTTGGGCATAGAATAGTAATATAATTATAAAAACATTTTTATTTCTTTCCAAAGAAAAATAAATCCTTCATTTTAAAGTTAAAATATTTTAAGGACAATAGAATTAATTTTGCAATTATTCCTATTGATGCCTGAATTGGCATGCAGTTCTCTTCTCTTTCCCATGACTCCTCTATCACTCTTTGAGGAGACAAATTGACATTCTGCATGACCTTTGAACATAATGAGAAAGCATTTTCAGTGGGTTCAATGACAGCTGCAAATGGAACAGCTCAGCAAACGTAAATCTAAACACTGTGAATGAAGTTTCTACAATTTTTGGCTCATCTATAATTCTGATGTATACTTCTCGTATAACATGTAGAAAAACAAATTAGGTGAGTTCAGACACTTTCAGGGTGGTATGGAACTTATGAGGCTGACTCTAGAGAAGACTCCTAGTAAAGAAAGATATGAAGGCTGAATAAGCCATCTTAAATAACCAGCCTAGGCTCCAGTGGTGTGATTGGAACATAAACCCAGTCACAAAACCTACAACCTCCACCCTGTTCTGCTTGCAATATGCACTGGGGCAAGGGTGACACAGAGTTTGGAGTGGTCAACCATTGATTGGTCTAACTTCAGGCCACACAACAGGGAGCCTATTATCCGTACTGCCTAGATGGTCAGGGGCCCAGAAGCTGGGTGCCTCATAGACCTACCTCAGAATAAACATAACTGACAAAAAAAGAAAAATGAAAAGTCAACGAAATGATTCCTTATAATATTCTGCCATACTCTTAGTATTGGTGTCTAGCCTGATCTTCTTCAGAGAGACTTCTTCTAGTGGTTGATAGGAGGAGCTACAGACATTAGGCAGAGCTTGGGGAATCCAGAGGAAGATATGGAGGAAGAATTGTAGGAGCCAGAGGGGTCAAGGAAAACACAAGAAAACCCAATGAATCAACTAACCTGGGCGTATAGAGTCTCAGAGCTTGTGCAGGTATGTGCTAGGTCCTCTGAATACATGGTGAGGTTATTTAATTTAGAGTTTTGTTGGACTCCTAACAAGGAAAGTGGGGGCATTTCTGACTCTTTTGCATGCTCTCAGAACCTTTTTCCTTATACAGACTTGATATGAGGGTTTAAGCCTAGTCTTTTTTAAAAAATTCTTTATTCCTCTGTCGAGAATGCTCTGTTTAGCTCTGTTCCCCATTTTTTAATTGGATTGGTTTGCTGCTTTTCAGCTTCATTAGTTCTTTATATATATTGGATATTAGTCCTCTGTCAGATAAAGGGTTAGTGAAGATTCTTTCCCAATCTGTAGGCAGTCGTTTTGTTTTGATGATGGTGTCCTTTGCTTTACAGAAGCTTTTCAGTTTCATGAGGTCCCTTTTATTGATTGTTGCTCTTAGAGCCTGTGCTGTTGGTGTTCTGTTCAGGAAACTGTCTCCTGTGCCAATGAGTTCTAGGCTGTTCCCCACTTTTTCTTCTAACAGATTTAGAGTATCTGGTTTTATGTTGAGGTCTTTGATCCACTTGGACTTTATTTTTGTGCAGGGTGATAAATATGGATCTATTTTCATTTTTCTGCATGTGGACATCCAGTTGGACCAGCACCATTTGTTGATGGCAGAGAAACACTTAAAGAAATGCTCAATGTCATTAGCCATCAGGGAAATGCAAATCAAAACGACCCTGAGATTTCACCTCACTCCCATCAGAATGGCCAAGATGAAAAACTCAAGGGACAACACATGCTGGAGAGGTTGTGGAGAAAGGGAAACCCTCCTCCACTGCTGGTGGGAATGTAAACTGGTACAACCACTCTGGAAATCTATCTGGTGCTTTCTCAGACAATTAGGAATAGTGCTTCCTCAAGAACCAGCTATACCACTGCTAGGTATATACCCAAACTTTGCTCAAGTACACAAAAGGGATACTTGCTCAACTATGTTTATAGCAGCTTTATTTCTAATAGCTAGAACCTGGAAACAACCCAGATGTCCATCAACAGAGGAATGGATACAGAAATTGTGGTATTTTTACACAATGGAATACTACTCAGCAATCAAAAAGGAGGAAATCATGAAATTTGCAGGCTAATGGTGGGATCTAGAAAAGATCATTCTGATTGAAATATCCCAGAAGGAGAAAGACAAACATGGTATATACTCGCTTATATAGACCCATAAGATATGATAAACATAAGGAAATCTATACACCTAAAAAAGATAATCAAGAGAGCGGACATGGGGTAAGATGATAAATCCTCATTTAGAAAGACAGATGGGATGTGCATTGAACGTATGACAGGAGTCTACTGAGCACATCTGAAAGACTCTAACTAGCAGTGTTTTCAAAGCAGATACAAAGACTCATAACCAAACCTTCGGCAGAATACAGGAAATCATATGAAAGAAGGGGAGTTAGTATGCTGGGCAAAAGATAGGAGCTCCACAAGGACCAAATATATCTGGGCACAGGGTCTCTTCTGAGACTGACATTCAACCAAGGACCATGTATGAATATAACCTAGAACCTCTGCTCAAATGTAGCCCGTGGTAGCTCAGTAACCAATTGGTTTCCCATAGTAAGGGGAGCAAGGACTATTTCTAACAGAAACTCAATGGCTAGCTCTTTGACCTCTCCAACCCCCAAGGGAGGAGTAGTCCTGTTAGGCCACAGAGGAGGACTTTACAGCCAGTCCTGAAGATACCTGATAAAACAGGATCAGATGAATGGGGAGGAGGTCCCCCCCTATCAGTGGACTTGGAAAGGGGCAGGGTAGAGATGAGGGAGGGAGGGTGGGATTGGGAGGGAATGAGGGAGCGGGATATAGCTGGGATACAGAGTTGATAAAATGTAACTGATAAGAAAAAAATAAAATTAAAAAAATTCTTTATTAATTACACTTTATTCACTTTGTATCCCCCCCTGTAGTTCCCTCCTTTCTACCCTCCGAAATCCCCCGCCTCCTCCTCTTTCTGCATGCATGCCTGTCCCCAAGTCCACTGATAGGGGAGGTCTTCTTTTCCTTCCTTCTCATCCTAGTCTACTAGGTCTCATCAGAAGTGGCAGCATTGTCTTCCTCTGTGGCCTCGTAAGGCTGCTCCCCCCTCAGGGGGAAGTGATTAAAGAGCAGGCCAATCAGTTAATGTCAGAAATAGTCCCTGTTCCCATTACTGTGGAACCCACTTGGACACTGAACTGCCATGGGCTACAACTGTGCAGGGGTTAGGGTTAGGACAAGGGCCATTCATGGATTTAACCTAGGACCCCTGCACAGTTAAGCCTAGTCTTAATTGTATTTTGTTATACATGGTTTGGATGACATCACTGGGAGGCCTGCTATTTTCTGAAGGGAAATGGAGGAACAGTTTATCTGGATGAGAGGGCAGTTGGAGGAGACTGGGAGAAGGTGAGAGAAGAGACCTATGGTCAGGATGTATCATTTAAAAGAAATATATGTATGTATTCATATACATGAAAAGCAAATTAATATAAGAGATCTAGGACTGGAAAAAGAAGTGGCTAAGAAATTACTGTGAAGACCATTATGATCCCTTCTAGTCCATTGTTTTGGACGTAAGTCAAGAAAGCAAACAAATAAATAATAAACTATTTTATCTATGGATTCAATCTTAAAACTCGACCTCTTAGTCTTTTAAGTCTTGAGGCCAAAAAATAAACTATTCATGGAGAAAAGAAAAATCATGTACTTAACTATTTGGTTTAATACTGGCATTGCTTATGAATCCAAGACTACAAGTTTACAGTTGTTAGGAAAGTTGTGCATGCTGCTTCTTAGAGGGGGCATTAGCAGGTTAAGCTACTTTAAGTGATGAGTGAAAATGGCATCCTGAGTTCAGCATCTCTAACTTCCAGTCTCCTCAGGGGACTTTATAGGCGAACAGGAGCTGGGACGCTCTTCTTGCAAGAGAAGTAGGGGTTGTTGTTGACATTTCTTTCTCTAGATCACTACCATGTTTGTCACCCAACAAATGTTTGCTGAATAAATGTATGCAAAGTGGAATGTAGAGAGAGGCCAATGAAAGCTTACAAATGTAAATTATAATTACAGTATTAAAGTAAATTAAAGTAGATAGCTGTCCACAAGTCTTCAACAGTGAATAGACCACAATAGAAAGAGTCATCTGTATATTTTCCACTGATGTACACAATTAGGACGCTAAAGGGAAGACTGATCTTCCTCTGCCTGAAAGTTGAAATAAGCAGGCACTGTAGCACTCAAGTACGATCCACTATTCTCTTAGATGCCAGAATTTTTATAGTACAGTTGCATCTATTTTGAGGAAGGTATATAACAAGACTTTATAGATGTTATTAAATATAATGACCAATCCTATAGTTTACTTATTACTCCTTTGACATAACTCATAACTTCACACATCTATTCAAACTGCATTTTTTAAAGATTAATTAATACTGATAAATAAAATTACATGTTTTTATTAAATACAATATGTTTGAAGACATGTGCACAGAATGGAATGACTATATTAGACAATAAACATTAGTCCATGTTTTTTAGTGGAAATCTTTGAAATTTATTCTTGTAGTAATTTTCAAAAATATAGTGCCTAGTTATTAACTATAGCTCCAAGTTGTTCAAGTTATTTATGAAGTTATTTATCCTAACTAACTAGAATTTCCCATTTATTGACAAACATTGTCCTAATCCTTTCTCCTTTTTTACCTTCCCCTTCACCCCCATCTCATTATTCCTCCTGGAGTGAATGGAAAGGGGTTTCTGCTTTGCCATTCTTTTGGCTGGGAAGATTTCTCCTTATGTGATACAATTAAAAGATAATTTCAGTATGTTTTCTCTGATGCTAAAATTTCCTTTCTGTTCACTTTAACAGTTTTCTT
Source organism: Psammomys obesus (assembly GCF_907164565.1). Lineage (NCBI taxonomy): Eukaryota > Metazoa > Chordata > Mammalia > Rodentia > Muridae > Psammomys > Psammomys obesus. The sequence goes on along the minus strand of NW_026585689.1, from coordinate 2,113,864 downwards.
TTCTTTTTTTTAAATTTACTTTATTTTATTTTTAGTTACACTTTGTTTACTTTCTATCCCCCCTCTAGTTCCCTCCCTCCTCCCCTCCCAATCCCTCCCTTCCTTCTTCTCCACACATGCCCTTCCCCAAGTCCACTGGTAGGGGAGAGTTTCTTTTTCTTCCTTCTGATACTAGTCTGTTAGGTCTCATCAGTAGTGGCTGCATTGTCTTTCTCTGTGGCCTGGTAAGGCTGCTCCCCCCTCAGGGGGAGGTGATCAAAAAGCAGGCCAATCAGTTCATGTCAGAGGAAGTCCCTCTTCCCATTACTACGGAACCCACTTGGATACTGAACTGCCATGGGCTACATCTGTGAAGGGCTTCTAGGTTTTTTCCATGCCTGGTACTTGGTTGGAGTAGCAGTCTCAGGAAAGACCCCAGTGCTCAGATTTTTTGGTTCTGATGCTCTCCTTGTGGAGCTGAGCTCCTGTCCTCTCCAGATCTTACTATTTCCCACTTCTTTCATAAGATTCCATGCACTCTGCCCAACACTTGGCCATAAGTTTCAGCATCTGCTTTGATAGTCTGCAGAGCAGAGCCTTTCAGAGACCCTCTGTGACAGGCTCCTAACTTGTTCCCTGTTTTCTTCTGATGTCCTTCCTCTTTGCCTTTTGAGATGGGGATTGAGCATTTTAGCCAGAGTCCTCCCTCTAGATTAGTTTCTTTAGGTGTACAGATCTTAGTAGGTTTATCCTATATTACTGTCTATATGAATGAGTATATACTGTGTGTGTGTCTTTCTGCTTCTGGGATAGCTCACTCAGGATGATGTTTTCCAGTTTACCTTCAAATTTCATGATTTCCTAGTTTTCCTTCTTTTTTTTTTCATTTTCTTTCTTTAATTCTGTCAATTCTCCTGTATTAGACCAGTGTTTCTGAGGTTCGTTTTCCTCCATTATTTTATGCTCATGATTTCATAGACATAACAGAAAATTCCTTATTACAGGGAGAGGAATACCCTCAAGTTTTAACTTTAGGCTGTGTTTCTAGACATCTGTCTCTTTTCCCTTATCATTCACTCTTTCAAACTATGTTCCTCTAATATATATCCTGAGTTTCAAATGACATTTGACCATCTCTCAAATATATCAAGCAGGATGCTTTCAGGAAAACCGAATTTCAGGGCAAACAGAGTTATTGCTTCATGTAGAAAATCCAGGGGGAGCAATACTAGTGCTGGCTGGTTCAGTGACATGGTGATTCATCAGAAATTATGACTTTTTTCTATTTGCACTCTTTTATCTTTATCATGATGTTTTTGTTTTCTTTGTGGTCTCAGGTTGACTAACCTAACTCTGTGAATTCTATTTGCAAGCAAAATGGTCTGCAGATAGTCCAAAGGAGTTTTTCTACCATATGTAACTTTCAACTTTCCTAGAAGTCTTAAGTCTTGTCCTTCTGAATTACACTGCCTAGGATTGGATCTCAGGGCATTGCTGAGTCCTTGGCTTGAGGAAAGGAAACAGGCACACCTTGCTCGCTGTTCAGAGAGAAACCCTGGCTCCTGAGATCAACTAATCAAAGAATGTGGAACAGAATTAGATAAATACAAAGTTGATTAACAGGTGGTGAGTGTGAAGTTGTCTCTTCTGTGGAGACAACCTCTCCTTTGTACTTATTGTATTCTTTCTCTGTTCTTTCTCTTGCAAGTGTGTTACAACTCAACCACTCAAAATATCTTCCTAAGTCATGCTACTTGGAAAGATTTATTCAGTGCCGAATAGAATTAGGGGCTTCTTTTTACCATGAAAACTATGTGTTTGTACTTCTACTAAATCATTTGTCAAACTCTACTGCAGAATACATTTAGAAATTAAGTTCAAAGAGCCACCCCCCTTAAGGGAGGAGCAGTTCTGCTAGGCCACAGAGGAGGACTGATAAAACAGATTCCTGATAAAACAGAGCCAGACTAAAGGGGAGGAGGTCCTCCCCATTCTTGGACTTGGAAAGGGGCAGGGAGGAGCTGAGGGAGGGAGGGTGGGATTGGGAGGGAATAAGGGAGCGGGATACAGCTGGGATACAGAGTTAATAAAATGTAACTAATAATAACAAACAATAAAAAAATTATAAAAAAAGAAATTAAGTTGAAGCAAATAAATTCAAAATGTGATTATCTTGAATTGCACTGGGATCAATGTAAAACCTTTGAACCAACAGAGGAGAGGCACTTTTTTTTTTTTCTACATAGGGTCTCACTATGTAGCTCTGCCTGTCCTGGGAGTCACAATGTAGAGCAGGTTGGCTTTGAATTCACAAAGATCCCCTTGCCTCTTTTTCCTGAGTGCTGTGATTAAAGGCAAGCACTTTTTAAATGAATTCAAAAATTAGGTGAGTCTCCAGGAACCCAGTGGAAGGGGTGTGTGTTTGAAGTATTGTAGGAGCTATAGGTGAAAAGGAGGACACAGAATCCGCTAAGCAGGGCTCATAGAAATTGAAGCAACAGTCAGGGAGCCTGTATGGGCCTGAGCTATGTCCTCTGCATATATGTTATGGTTGTGTAGCTTGGTGTTCTTATGGGATTCCTAACAGTGGGAGTGGAGCTCTCAAAAGAGTCTATGACTCTTTTGCCTGCTTTTGTAACCCTTTTCCTCCTACTCGGTTGCCTCATCCAGCCTTGATATGAGGGTATGTGCCTAGTCTTATAGGCTGTTAGGCTGTGTCTGCTTAATATCTCTGGGAGGCCTGCTCTTTTCTGAAGGGAAATTGGGAAGAGTGGGTCTTGGGGAGAGGGTGAATGGGAAGGGTAGACTGGGAGGAGTGGAAGGAGAGGAAACTGTAGTCAGGATGAGCGAATAATAATTTAAAACATTCATAAAGTACAAAAGGAAAAGCATCCTGGACCAAAGCAAAAATTCTAGAGAAATGATTAACTGGAAAGGACTTTGCTCTCTGGATCTCTGGGGTGATTTCTCTCTGTAGCATAACTTACACATGGGGTGATTGGAAGGACTAGAAGATGCACTGAGGAATACATTGTATGACCAGGACTCGAATGTGCAGCTACGGAGGCACCTAGTTACATGCATAATTAGGAAGTACAAGTGCACTCACTGTCTTTCAGGATACAGTCTAAGAAGACTGATACAAGGAGAAAGAATTAAACCAGAAAAAAAGAAATTAATCGAGACCAGAATTTTGTGTCATTAGAAATATTCCAAAAGCATTTTACTGGGAGCCAGTTAGTTCATTTTGTATCGCTGTAAGGGAATACATCTCTCAACCAACAAATGCACTGTGAGCTCTCACTGGATTTATGATGGTAAAGTCTTTTATTGGCAAATTAGAAAACCTCTGCAGACTAAATTGATAGAAAATGACCAACTTTCTCTTTTACTTTAAAAATAATAGGAAATCCGAAATGGATCCTTCTCCCTGTGAGCATTTTTCATCCTGTTATTGTCACCTGGGGGATGTCAGTGCTTTTGGCCCACTGCCTGCTGCCTTGGCCTCACCGCCTAAGTGGATATTTGGTGGAAGCAGTGCACCCTCCTAAAGGCAGACTGCTGATTACATTTCCATTAAAGACCGGAGCCAAATCAGCCTGCTAACTTCCTTGCCAATAACAGTTAGATTTTTAATGTGCCCAGTTCAGTGTGAAGAACCACCTTTCTTTATAGAGAATGAAGAGACAGCATAAGATTGTAATACACAAAATACTTTTTTTTTAAAAAAAAATAGCCTTTTATTGTGAGTTACACTGTTGTCTGCTTCTTTTCTTTCTGATTCTGTTTTTTTCCTGCATGTATCAAAATTAACCAAACAAGTTTAACGAGTACAATTTTAATCATTCATGCTTCAAACATCTATAAAATGACCATTTTGCTCCAGACATGTTGGTAAGTATCAAGACTTCTAAAATGAATTTGGCTTAACCATATCCTCAAAAACTTGACAGTCTAAGCCCATCCATCTTGAACACACTTTAAATATAAATTTTAAAAATCCTGTAAGGGGAAGAAACTTTCTTATTTTATTATGTATAGCAAAAAACAAAAATGGCCACAAAATTTTCTAGGATTCATATTATCCCCAACAGTTGATTTAAAAACTAATTATCTCTATAATAACAATTGCTACTAAAATTCCATTGTTTTTCTCTTTTAAGATCTTCTCATTGTTATAAAATAAATATTTGTGCTCCATTTATACTTATTTGCTCATGTCATAACTGCCACTGTGATGAGCTGTGGATATTGGGTTTAGATGATGTCACGACAGCAGGGTATACCTACTGCCTTGCATATCAAAGCAAGGTCATGTGAGCACACAGTAAGAAGGTAGGCATCTATCTGTAAATTAGCAAGAGAACTTCAACAGAACATACTGCCCTCAGCTATATGGGCTTCATATTGCTGTGAAATTAAATTTGATATGTAAGCCACATAATCTATGCTATGGAAGCATTAGTTGACATAATTTATCTGATGATAGGCAGCATATTTGGGACATTTTAAAACTTGTTTAATGCCCACCATCATACTGAAAGGTGGCTATTGTCTTTATTTTATTGGTTAACAAGTTGAGGTTAAGGCACTGAGGTTTTATTTACTTCAGATCCTATACCTAAAAAGTGACAAGCCAGAATTGAAACCCTTTTGCATGTAATCTCTACTAATCAAGGGAACCTCCCTTGTTATGTGGACTTGATAATCTGTATGTCCAAGATGACAAAATATTACACTCAGATGCTAATATTTTAACTTTCTGCATGTCTCTTTTTTAATCCCCTAACTTAGCAACAATAATGGAAAATAATTTTCCTTGTTCTTGTCCTAAAGCATTTCATTGTTTGGTAGTAATGTATCATCCACATAATGATGTCAAGAGCTCTGGGGGTGTGACCTTCTTCACTTATTGTTTAATTTTACAATGATAAGGAGATACAAATCTAGCAGTTGTCTGGTAAGGTACGTTAGCACATTCATCATTTGATGACTGGCTTCGATGGGGACTAATGCAGGGCGTTTATCTAGTCCATCCTTCAGGAACCCATGCTGATGCTCTTTTGTTGCAATTCTCCTTCTTCTTAATTGATTAATTAATTGTGTGAGTTCTAGAAACCCAGTTTTTTAGTACGAAGAATGCATACATTTCATAGTACTTTATTTTTCCTGGAATATTTTGAACTTGTGAATTTCCTGTGTAGATAGGTTGATGCTCTTTTATTCATAGACCAATATCTACCTATTTATTTATTTTTAACAAACCCAGTCCAACTAGTTCTGTTTAGGGGCTATCCCTTGGAGCAGGAGGAATCCACCAGGAACCAAACTCAAACGTGCTCCTTTTTCTCAGAGCAGTGATCAACTATAAATAGCTCCTTAGTTAGGACTGGGATCTTGGGATCCTTTGCCAAATTCATGCTAGACTTTTTCTTCTATTTTTCATTGACTGAAAATCTTTCTTTCATACAAAAAAATCTGATTATTGTTTCCCTTCCCACAGCTCCTCTGAGATTCTTCCACCTTCTTTTCTATCTGATTCCATACATTTTTTGTCTCTTCTTAGAAAATATTCAGGCATCTAAATAGTAGTAACAAATTAAATTAAAATAAGGTAAGATTAAAACAAAAACAAGCAGACTGGAATACAAAAACAATCAAGCAGAAGAAAAAGAGCTTAAAAAAGGGTAAGAAACACATAAACGCAGAGACCCACACATTCATATACACAGGAATCCCATAAAGATACAAAATTGGAAGTTTTAATATGTACACAAAGTATCTGTAAGGTTAAGAAAAGATTCTCTGACAAAACATTATGAGACAAAGAACCTCCAAAGTTGCCACTGCTCTTAAGAATGATTTTTTCCCCCAGTGAGAATTTCTTGGAGAAAACTATTTTATTTTTTGTTTATTTATTTATTTTAGTGGTTATCAATTGGACATAGCTTCTGGGTTAGGAATCTGGGCTTGAATCTACTTCTCTTTTCAGTGCTGGGATTCCATTTGGCACAGACCCATGCAGACCCTGTACATGCTGCCAGAGTCTCTGTGGGTTCATACGGACATCCATTCTGTTGTGTTTTTTTCAGAAGGTCTTGTTTCCATGGTATCCTCCATTCCTTCCAGATCTCACAGTCTTTACACCTTCTCTTCTCCAGTGTTCTCTAAGCCCCGAGGAGAGAAATTTGATGGAGACGTACCATTTAGGACTGAGTGCTGAAAGGTTTCTCATTTGCTTCCCATTGTCTCACGTGTACTTGCTTTCACCCACTGCTTTATCATCGTCTCTGAGAAACACATTGATCTATGAGTATAAAAGAATGTGATTAATAGTCATAGTTATTTTATTGCTACATTCCTTTAGCAGAAAAATAGTATTTGGTTTTCCTCTAGGCAGAAGAGCTCAATCAGATAGTAGAGTGATGGGGAAATAAGAATCCAGGTAAAACCTTAAACAAAATTAAGCATTCATGAAGAAGCTATTTGGAGCTATGGTCTTGAAATACAAGTAAAAACTATAATAAGAATGTATAACTAAACTCCTTACTGATGGTAAGGATGTATTGCTGAAGACAACATCCAAACAACTCGCTGAACACAAGTGGGCTTTAAGAATAAGTCATTCCCCATAACTTCTACAATTTATCTCTTAAAGATATTTTTCATTTAATGTGATAATGAGGGAGATACATAGATAAGCCCTGAAAAGCTTGAAAGGTTGAGCCATCACCCAGGCTGTCTTATATTTATTTCTCTAGCTCTTAATTGAAAGCCCTTTTACCTATGAAATGTATTCACCCCTGTGCTAGTAATACTCTATAAAATCTTATTTCTTAATGTTTTCTATGAAGTTTATAATTCAAATTTTAACTCTCTGTTTGGTCGAGATGTTTAACCACCCACCCCTTATACACTGAAATCCACCAGTAAGCTGATAACCAGTAGCTGAATCCATTGAAAGGTCATAAGAATTTTCATGAATGGAATTAGCACCCTTCAAAAGATATGCATGGGAAACTCCTCTCCTCATAGACAACACAAAGCAAGCCATCATCCGCAAACAAGAAAGTGGATCTCACTAGGCAAAAAATTCTAGAGCCTGTAGAAATGTGATGAATAAATTTCTGTTGTTTGTCAGCTTTTCAGACTCAAGAACCTTAGATTAAGGTTAATAGACTGATTCTTCAACTAAGGACCATGCATAGATATAACCTAGAACCCCCGCTTGGACATAGCCCAAGGCAGTTTAGCATCCAAGTGGTACCCTAGTAAGGGGAACAGGGACTGTCTGCAATGAACTCAGTGGCTGGCTCTTTGACCGCCCCCCCCCCCCGGGAGGAATAGCCTTGCGAGGCCACAGAAGAGGACATTGCAGCCAGTCATGATGAGACCTTCATATGGAAGGGGAGGAGGTCCTCCCCTAACAGTGGACTTAAAGTGGTTCAGAGAGGAAATGAGGGAGGGAGGGTGGGATTGGAAGGGAATGAGGGAAAGGGCTGCAGCTTGGATACAAAGTAAATAAACTGTAATTAATATAAAAATAAAAATTAAAAAAAAACATAAAAAAGAAGAAACTTTACTGCTTGCTTGGGTTCTCTTCATTCAATACTTCTATGTGAGATCTTGATTTCACCACCACAGCCACCATTTCTGTTCCATTATAAAGGGTTCTTACTTGTAATTGAATAGTTTTTCAGCTTTTTATAGCCCATAACAATTTCAAAGTCCATAGCTATCTTTTACTTTTTTATTATCTTTTCTACTTTTAATCCAAGCTAGCAGTAATTCTCCAAATACAATTCATTTGAAAGCATTGTGGATTTCCTATATTTTTTTATAGGAAAAAATGGGGATTGCACAATTGGGAAAATCTTGTTACAATAAACTGTACTTTGTCTTGTATTAACTGTCTGGTGTCCAGGAGACACCAGACATTCTTCCAAGTCCAGTTAGATAATCTGTATTGTCTACCCCTAATATTAGTGAACGGTTTATATGATTGATACTTTCTACACTCCCAAGGTATTGATTAAGAATTTTACATTATCCTTACTTTGATTTCTGTCTTTCATTTTAATTTCTCTGCAGGCAGTGCAAAGCCAGGAAACTCCACACACTCCACCTATAAATATCTTTAGCTAAATGATCCCACTTCTTAAGTAGATTTTGTACTTAGCAATTGCAAATGACAATGTTGCTGAACCTCACACTATTACATAATAATAATATCCCTTTCTTCAGTTCCCAGTAACACTATTTTTCACTTTAAAAATTATTTATATTTTTATAAATTACAGTTTATTCACTTTGTATACCCTCCTTCATCCCCTCCCAATCCCACCCTCTCTCCTTCATCTCCTCCCACACCCCTCCCCAAGTCCACTGATAGAGGAGGTCGACCTCCCCTTCCCTCTGATCTTAGCCTATCAGGACTCATCTGGACTGGCTGCATTGTCTTCCTCTGTGACCTGGTAAGGCTGCTCCCCCATCAGGGGGAGGTGATCAAAGAGCCAGCCACTGAGTTCATGTCAGAGACAGTCTCTGTTCCCCTTACTAGGGAACCAACTTGGATACTGAGCTGCCATGGGATACAACTGTGCAGGGGTTCTAGGTTATCTCCATGCATTGTCCACTTTCTTTCTGTCTTTAAAAGAGCCATTTGGGCTATTTCCAGCTTCTGGCTATTACAAATAAAGCTGCTACAAACATAGTTGAGCAAATGTCCTTATTGTGTACTTGAGCCTCTTTTGGATATATGCCTAGAAGTGGTATGGCTGGATCTTGAGGAAGCACTATTCCTAGTTGTCTGAGAAAGTGCCAGATTGATTTCCAGAGTGGTTTTACATTCCCACCAGCAATGGAGGAGGGTTCCCCTTTCTCCACAACCTCTCCAGCATGTGTTATTCCTTGAGTTTTTGATCTTGGCCATTCTGATGGATGTAAGGTGAAATCTCAGGGTTGTTTTGATTTGCATTTCCCTAAGGACTAATGATGTTGAGCATTTCTTTAAGTGTTTCTCTGCCATTCGATATTCCTCTACAGAGAGTTCTCTGTTTAGCTCTGTTCCCCATTTTCTTTAATTGGATTACTTGGTTTGCTGCTTTACAGCTTCTTTAGTTCTTTATATATACTGGATATTAGCCCTCTGTCAGATAAAGGGTTGGTGAAGATTTTTTCCCAATCTGTAGGATGCAGAAAATGTGGTACATCTACACAATGGAGTATTACTCTGCAATGAAAAATAAGTAAATCATGAAATTTGCAGGTACATGGTGGGACCTGGAAAGGAACATCCTGAGTGAGCTGTCCCAGAAGCAGAAAGACGCACATGGTATATACTCACTCATATAGACATATAACATGGTTTAAACCTACTCAAATCTGTACATCTAAAGAAACTAATCAAGAGAGAGGACCCTGACTAAAATGCTCAATCCCCATCCCGAAAGGCAAAGAGAATGGACATCAGAAGATGAAGAAAACAGGAAACAAGCTAGAAACCTGTCACAGAGGGCCTCTGAAAGGCTCTGTCCTGAAGACTATCAAAGCAGACGCTGAGACTTATGGCCAACGGTTGGGCAGAGTGTATGGAATCTTATGTAAGAAGTGGGAAATAGTAAGATCTGGAGAGGACAGGAACCCCACAAGGAGAGCAACAGAACCAGAAAATTTGAACACAGGGGTCTTCCCAGAGATTCATACTCCAACCAAGTACCAGGCATGGAAATAACCTAGAACCCCTGCACAGATATACCCCATGGCAGTTTAATGTCCAAGAGGGTTCCATAGTAATGGGAAGAGGGACTGCCTCTGACATGAACTGATTGGCCTGCTCTTTGATCACCTTCTTCTGAGGGGGAAGCAGCCTTACCAGGCCACAGAAGATGACAATACAGCCACTCTTGATGTGATCTGATAGACTAAGATCAGAAGGAAGGAGAGGAGGACCTCCCTTATCAGTGGACTTGGGGAGGGGCATGCATGAAGAAGGGGAAGGGGAGAGTGGGACCAGGAGGGAGGAGGGAGGGGCTTATGGGGGATACAAAGTGAATAAAGTGTAATTAATAAAATAAAATTAAATTTAAAAAAAGGGCCATTTGGTTTGGTTAACTTTTTTTCTCCAGATCCTTTGAATTTCACTAAAACTTTCTTTGAGATCCTTTTAACTGCTGCCTGTTCTGTACCTTAGATTTAAATGTTTGGGATTTATTAAAGCCACACCCTATGCCTTATAGGGATGTAAATATGCTTTAACTTTCCTTCTGCTGAATAAATCACTTCAAAATTTAATTGCTTGAATCAAATAAGTAATCGCCTTAGAGAACACAATTCTGAATCAGTGGTTTGTTGGTTTGTTTGGCAAGGTTATTAGATAAAGGCTATGACTACAGTAACATGGAATCTTAGATGGAGCTAAGTGCCATGGTATCAAAGCAGCCTATAAGATAGCTAACAGGTTTAGCCAGCAGCCTTCATTTCTCTCTACCTGAACTTCTCCATGGTGCTTTGTGTTTTCATGGCATGGGGAATGATTTCTCCCCACACAACCATTCCAAGATCCTAAGACAGAAGCTACAATCCCTGTGTGTTTGTGTGTTCTTGCTGCAAAATTTACATTCACTCCTTTTCAGCCACACAGACATGACACAGAGTCATATCTGATGCATTCTAGGAGTGGGTATATAAGGGCAGCTTTGTAAGAAATGCATGTTCTTAAGTGATGTCCCAGCAGCTACGCCGTCTTAATATCTAATGCCTCTCTGTGTATCTCCAGTTTGGATATTTCATCTATATATCCAGACTTGTGCATAAAGTTTGAGTAGCTTCAATTTAACGGTTTTACAGTTTTACATGGAAAATGATATGTAAACAGTATAAACCACTGTTAGATGGATTGGTTGGGTGTGGTGAGTGCATTTTAGCTTGTTTTTTTTTTTTTTTTCAACTTGCAGAGGGTTTCATTAAGTTACAATGTCCTAATAATTCAGGAACAGCTTCATATCCAAAGGCCTCAGTAACATCTCCTCCTGCTTGTGTGAAATGTTGCTCAACAAATCATATAGAAAACTTGTCATTCTTGATATTTCCTCTTGTACCTCAAATCTGAACATACTTTGGCCTTTCCATATCAGTAAATGACAAGTACTTTATTGTAGTTTTTTAATACTAGATAGTTGAAACTTTATTTAACTTACCATTTTCCCTGTCTGTATCAAAATAATAAAGACATAACTTTATTTAACGTAAAAAGAAAACCCTACTATATCCATTTTTAATCTAAGCCATCTGTAACTAGAACTACCATGACTTATCAAGCAATTTATTCAAACAGCTAGCTCATTAGCTTTTTTCTCTGTCCTTCTCAAACTCCCCTACAAAACCCATTCATATTCTGAACTAATCTGTAAATGCAGACAACAAGACACATCTTTGTTCCTTTCTCCAGTACTGAATAGAATGTCTTGACATGTGGCAAAAGACAAAACTCAAATTTCAGGTTACTGCACGATCAGTTAAGAAAAAAATTCTCCATAGGCTTTTACTGAGATGATATCATAACCATTTCTTTCTTTCTTTCTTTTTTTTTGTAGAGTCTTCAAGATAATTGGAAATTTGTTTCCTCACAGCTGGAAATACATTGGGTTAGATCTCTTGGGAAATAGGTACTATCCTCTGAAACAGTCAAGTTACCTGGCTACATAGTATGTAAGCCAGTGTCCGCTGGATTCTGCTACTATGTAAAAAAAATCCACCAGTTTTCAAAGCAAAGACTCATGACCAAACCTTTGGCAGAGTACAGGGAATCATAAGAAAGAAGGGGAGTTAGTATGATGAGGAAAGGATAGGAGCTCCACAAGGACCAAATATATCTGGGCACAGGGTCTTTTCTGAGACTGACAAGCAACCAAGGACCATGTATGAATGTAACCTAGAACCTCTGCTCAGATGTAGCCTGTGGTAGCTCAGTAACCAATTGGTTTCCCATAGTGAGGGGAACAAGGACTATTTCTAACAGGAACTCAATGACTGGCTCTTTGGCCTCCCCACCCCCCAAGGGAGGAGCAGTCCTGTTAGGCCACAGAGGAGAGCTTTGCAGCCAGTCCTGAAGATACCTGATAAAACAGGATCAGTTGAATGGGGAGGAGGTCCCCCCTATCAGTGGACTTGGCAAGGGGCACGGTGGAGATGAGGGAGGGAGGGAGGGACTGGGAGGGAATGAGGGATCAGGACAGGGCTGGGATACAGAGTTAATAAAATGTAACTGATAAGAAAAAAAAAAATCCACCAGGAATAGTCCAGCCTAATCAAGCCTCCAGATTATTCAGCTACACATAAAACCAGTGCAACATAGCTGTCTAGTGCAAACAAGTCAATTTTTATACAACTGCAGAAGAAATGTGATAATTATCCTAGAAAACGAAGTTTGGAGGATGAATTTTCACTCCTTCATAGTTAAAAAGGAAGACATTTGGTAGCAGAAGTAGGGTGTTGATTTAAGTTAAGACCTAAATTATATGCTGTTCACTCTTGTTTCTGGCTTGAAAAACAGTGTTCAATGACTTTTTAGGTTTCGTCTGAGAATTGAAAAAAAAATTAGAATATGGGGAACAGGAAGAGAAGTGAAATTCTTTTGATGCTTGGTGAATTAATTAGATTTTTTTTGGTAGTTTTAGAAAAAAATTTGTAAAGAAAGTGTGGAATGAAATTAAGATACTCTTTCCTGTGTTGCACTGAATATAAAGTGCTTTTGTCCATTTTGTTTCTAGTATGCAGAATACAAAACTTTAATCTGGGCCTAAAGATGATGAATCCCTTGAACAAAAGGAATGTTTGTCTCACAAAACAGTAATTTCTTGATCTGAGTGTTTCTCAGAGTTCCTTCCAATAAGCCAATCAGAAAATGAAGAGAAATGCACTTTAGAAACAGCATGAAGGTCATATACTCATTATGCAATATAATAACAAAAATGCCACAAAACTTGAGAAGCCAAGTATAGTAAACTTCAGATACTTCATAGTCTGTACAAACAACTCCAATCTATGATCAGTTTCCTTAGGGAGCCAGGGAATTGACTCTGAGTGCTGGTACATTACTCCTACTTTGAAACACTTATCATGAATAATTAAAAACACTGATTTGGGAAGACAGACTATGCTGAATGAGATTCCAGGAAGAGAAACCGCGAAATGATGATCTCTGCGAGGTAGTATGAAGACATGCTAATAGAGAAATCATTCTGATTTTTTCTTCTTGGGGAAAACAATGCCTTTGTTTTCTTTCTTTCTTTCTTTCTTTCTTTCTTTCTTTCTTTCTTTCTTTCTTTCTTTCTTCTCTTCTAACTTAAACTTTCAGAAAAATGAATGAAGCCCTCTTCTTCAACACAGTTTTCTTGAATTAAGAAATGGATGTACAAATAGATATTGGTTTACAAGGAAGTTCAGGGGAGACAAGAGCAAAGTTCCGTCTGAGCCTAAAATAGAATGGAATTTCATAAAGCATAATGGCTATAAGATAATTTGGAGTAAAAAATAGAATGTGTTTAAAAGTACATATCTTTCAACATGCCTACCACAAATCCCTCAAGCAATAAATTGGAAAACAAGTCTATAAGACTAGACCTCAAATTGCACATTATTTCATTTAATATGAACATAAAAAACCAAGTTGGGTTAATAAACGCCCTTGTTTGCTTTTTTTTTGAGAGAGAGAGAGAGAAAGAGAGAAAAAGAGAGAAAGAGAGAGATGCTGAGTCATAGTCTTCCACTAAGCGTGGTCATTAACTGGAAGGAAATTAGCAGTGGAAAAGAAGTGTGCAATGCACCCTCTATTTGAAGACACTTATATTATTTGTGTACATTTATAATGAAAACAAAGTAAAAGAATGCAAAAAAAAAATCTTGAAATTCTGAATGTGGCAGTGCATATCTGTAAGCATTTGAGAGAAAGACAGTAAGTTGGAGCCTTTCTGAGCTACCCAGTGAAAAATCTCAAAAAAAAAATAATCAAAGAATCAAAAGAAGTAAAAAGGAAAAAAGAAAAGTGCAATGGCAAGAATTGCTATCATGAGGAAGATGCAAGACTAAAAGATAAAGAAATAAGTTGCAAGGAACTGGAAGAAAGGGTTCATAATAAAGTGACAGTTTTCACACGAAAGGTGTGTGATGTTTCTTAGTGACTAAAGTGCACTGGGCTTGGGCAGCTTGTTTAATGTGTAAGCCTAATCCTCAGAAAGTATTATTTATGATCTACAGTGAGGAAAAGGTAAGGAGTTCTTATTTTCAGGTTTTTTTTTTCTTTTGGTATATCAAGCTGTCAGATACATAGCAAGAATATGTAATTCTACAAAGCAATTGACAAGGAGCTGCCATTATAATGAAGTCTCCTCCATTGGCTTTGCTGGTCACAGCTCATTTAGGTAATCTTCTTTTTCACTATTTGTGCAGACACATGACTTCCCAAGCCAGGGCAGCCCTTCAATTGCATTAGACTGTAGCCTCCATGCAGGCTTCTCTTTCCCTATACCATCTAGCTTGCTTCAAAAGTCACTGTGCATTGTCAATGACTTTGTTTGGCAATGTGTTAAAGGAACTTTTCTCTTGAGCAAAGACTGGAGATAGATGCCAGTTAAGGGAGTTTTTGCAGCTCAGCTTCTCTACTGGATATTTGCACATACATACAAACATATATATGGAGAGAGAGACAGACAGACAGACAGACAGAGAGAGAACTTATTTGATGATGTTACAGGTAACAGCACTGTATGTGGAGACAATTACCAGAGAAAATTATTTATTGGTAGTCCAAAACAGAATACACGGTGCTCTGAACCATGACTTGACCATGTTTTTCAGAATTATTTTTCTAGTGATCTTAGTAGGTTCCTATGCTAATCTCTGTCTTTCCCAATATGCTTCAAATAGAATTGTGATAACTTTTGTTAGGAAAGCTGTTTTGACTTCATACCCATACTCAATTTACTCCTCTGGTAAATATTCCTTTTACAAATAAATACATGATTTTATGTATTGTTTGATATCCCTATTGATATCTCAGATGTTAAGAAAATGAAAATATGAATAACAAGAATGATGGCATTAATTGCCAAGACGTAAAAAGTGATTCTACTTACCTGAGGAGGAGGCTGCCCTTGCAGTAGAATGTTGTAGAGCTCATTAGAAAGCATTTGAGAAAACCAAGGGAAGTTTGAAACCATGTTAAATATAGATGTTACAGAATAATGCTTCCTGGAAGGATAGAGTAATAAGTGTTCTTAATGGCAAATGGAAAAGCTTATGTGGAAATCTTCAATACTCAGTATTGCTAGGATAAATGAGCACCGAACAACTCAGTGAGCCAAGGTGATGTTTGTAGATAACCAAGGAAGAATGAAGAGTCTGGTGAGCTCTGGCAACATACTTCATGCTGTATAGGACACTGTAACAGGCACCTGGAAGCCACTTTTTTCAAAGCAGCAGCAGCAGCAGCAGCAGCAGCAGCAGCAGCAGCAGCAGCAG